>NC_051852.1:67532433-67835463 GCF_905115235.1 Hermetia illucens
TCTTTTGAAGACACTTTAACAGTTGTTTCAAAACGTTTTATTTGATTGGCTCGAAATTCCCCAGAATAAGACTTTAACTTTGTCTAGGTGTGTTCACCGCCGCGGTTGGAGATAGAAGAGACCGGCTTATCTCCATGCGGTCCTTACTCTTCCAACCAACGGCATTTTCTCACCGCTAATTCTCCAATCCCCTAGCGAGTTCTAAAATGGGTGAGTGGAGAGTTCCGCGCCATCTACCCGTCCGCATCCGCAACATTCGAAATAAATTTCGAATGCTGCAGATCCTGACGCGCCACATCACTCCGCCCCCAGACGAAACCTAGGGGGTTTCGGCGACGGATCCCGGAACTCCGTTCCCCGTTAATCCACAAAACGGACACGACGCTGCTTCAGGGCGCACACGGGTTTCAGTCTGGACAAAGAGACCGCCTTTTTGTGTCCACCGATCTCAAGCTGGAAGAAATGTTCTCCCCTCTCGAGAACGCGGTACGGGCCTTCATATGGAGGCTGCAGCGGCTTCCGGACGGCATCCGTCCTGACCAGAACGTGCGTGCATGTGTCCAGTTCCTTGGGCGAACAGGCAGGTGTGGGCGAGTGTCGAGTGGGTGGTGGCGCTTTGATGCGTCGGAGATTGTCCCTCAGCAGACGCACCAACCCCGACTCCGTGAGACCCGATCTCTTGTCGAAGATCGGATCGCTTGGGAGTCTTGGGTTCTCCCCGTAAACCAGCTCCGCGGGGCTGGCAGCAAATTCCTCTCGGCGGGTTGTACTTAGGCCGAGTTGGACGAGAGGCAAGACTTGAGTCCAGGACGGATCGTCGCGTGCCATAATGGCGGCTTTCAGCGTCCGGTGCCAGTGGATTGCGGGTGATATGCAGTAGCGCTAGCGTTTAAAACCCAGGAGTTTACCTAACTCCGAGAAAAGGGTGGAATCAAATTGCATTCCCTGGTCAGTGTTGACCACTGCAGGGATGCCAAAGCGTGGTATCCACTCTCGGCAGAGGGCTTCGGCACAAGATTGCGCCGTAATGTCTTTCAGAGGTATTGCCTCAGGCCACCGCGTGAACCTGTCGATGATTGTGAGGCAATACTTGTAACCGTGCGAGTCTCGCAAAGGGCCTATTATGTCGAGGTGTATCGTGTGGAAACACTTGGTAGTGCGGGGGAATGAGCCTATTCCTTTCCTTACATGCCTGGAGACTTTACACTTTTGGCATGCGATGCATTCTCTGGCCCAGGAACTGATATCCTTGTTCATGGAGGGCCAGAAGTATTTTCCGGTGACTAACCGGTTTGTTGTCCTGATGCCGGGATGCGCCAAGTCGTGAACTGCGTGGAACACTTCCTTGCGAAATGTGGTCGGAATGTATGGCCGAGGTCCCTTTTCCGAGTCTTCGCAGCAGAGAGAGAGGTTTGAGCCGAAGATGGGCAACTCCCGAAATTTGTATTTGGGGTTGGATTTGAGGCTCTGAAGTGCTGCGTCATCCTCCTGCGCCTCGGCAATAGCCAAGAAATCGAGTGAGGTGGGGATGTTAACCTCGGAGACACGAGACAAAACGTCAGCAACTATGTTGTCCTTGCCGGACACGTGCTGGATGTCTGACGTAAACTGGCTTATGAAGCTCAGGTGTCGAAGCTGACGAGGGCACGCTTTGTCGGGCTTTTGTTTCAAAGCATACGTGAGAGGCTTATGGTCCGTGAACACTGTGAACGGCCTGCCTTCTAGGGAGAAACGGAAGTATTTGATGCTCAAGTACGCGGCGAGCAGTTCGCGATCGTAGGTACTGTAGTTCCGTTGAGCGGGATTCAACTGTTTCGAGAAGAAGCTCAACGGCTGCTAAACTTGATCCACCTTTTGGTAAAGGGCAGCACCTACTACGATGCCAGAGGCATCAACAAAAACGGCTAGGGGTGCATCTTGCAGAGGAAATGGCAAGAGTGTAGCATCAGCCAGTTGCTGTCGGGATTTATCGAACGCGCGGACAGCCTCTTCAGACCACACAATCTCTCGTGTGTCTTTTGTTTTGGGGCCGGACAAGTACGCGTTCAAAACGGACTGGTGATGGGCGGTCTTGGGCAGGAAACGACGGTAGAAGTTTAGCATGCCCAAGAACCTCCTCAACTCCCTCACTGTTTTCGGACGCGGGAAGCTTGTAATCGCTTGCACCTTGTCTGAGTCGGACTGTATTCCTTCAGGGGAAATGGAGTGGCCGAGGAATCTCACCTGTTCTTGAAGGAATTTGTATTTCTCAACGTTTAGGACTAAACCGGCCTCAAGGAGACGTTGAAAAATGCACTCGAGATGGGCTAAGTGCTCAGACTCAGTAGAAGAAGCGACCAAAACATCATCCAAATATACGAAACAGAACTCGAGGTTTCGCAGGACTGAGTGAATGAACCTTTGAAAGGTTTGCGCCGCATTGCACAATCCGAAAGTCATTCGGGTGAACTCGAAGAGTCCAAAGGGTGTGCATATTGCCGTCTTTGGAATGTCTTCAGGAGCTACTGGGATTTGGTGGTATGCCTTGGCTAAGTCCAAGGTCGAAAATATGCGGCAATTCGCGAGGTGATGCGCAAAGTCGTGGATGAGTGGATTCGGATATCGGTCAGGAATAGTCTGTGCGTTTAGCCTTCTGTAATCCCCACAGGGGCGCCATTCGTCATTTGGCTTAGGGACCATATGCAATGGGGAAGACCAACAGCTGTTTGAGGGCCTGCAGATACCCTGTTGAACAAGTTGTTGAAATTCTTTCCGCGCAATAGCCAGTTTCTGGGGTGGTAGAGGACGCACCTTCGAGAAAATCGGGGAACCAGTAGTATTTATGTGGTGCTGCACATTGTGCTTCACTGGTTTCGAGAGACTACACTCGGTAGTAATCTGGCTGAACTTTTGGAGGAGTGTCCGAACACGAGAGTCGGTGTTGTCTTCCAAAAGAACGGAAAGGTTATTGTCAGCGTGAGATACCATTTGGCCCGACGAATTAAGGTTGGTCGTGGGGTTTATAAGGGACTTATTTTGCAAGTCCACCTGCAAACCATAGTGACACAAGAAGTCTGCGCCTAATATGGGGAAGCTGACATCCGCCAGGATGAAACGCCACGAAAACGTCCTACGGAAGCCAAGACTCACGTCCACTTGCCTGTACCCGTATGTATTGATGCGGGAGGAATTTGCTGCCGCCAGTTTGAGTGGCTGTGGGTAAAGTTTATGATGCTGGGGTACGGGAAGAACCGAAACCTCCGCACCCGTGTCGACGAGGTAATTGCGCCTGCTGAGGGGGTCGAAAATAGTTAGGCGACGTGGCGCTGCCATCTGGGTGGCCGTCGCCAAGACCCCCCGCGGACCTAGTTTTTTGCGGTAGGCGCGAATTTACAAGGTAGCGTACATCTTGTCGCTTTATCTCCGAATCTCAGATGGTACCAGCAAATACCTTTGTCGGCAGGCTGTCTTGACGATCTGCTACCCGAACGCCCTTTTCGTGTGGCAGACCGTGAGCGAGCTCGCGATCTAGCACTCGAACGCTGAGCGTCCAACGTCGCCCGCGCCACAGTCTTATCAGTTCAGGGTCAGTCTTATCAATTTTGTCGGGACACCGAATTCTCTCATGGGCGTGTACAGTTTTACCGTGGCTATGCTATCATGGGCGTCTTTAAAGTCGATGAAAAGATGGTGCAACTGATGTCCATATTCCAGCAGTTTTTCCATCGCTTACCGCAGACAAAAAATCTGATCTGTTGCTAATTTGTCTGGAGTGAAGCCTCTTTGGTATGGGCCAATGATGTTCTGGGCGTATGTGGCTATCCGGCCTAGCAACGTCATACCTCTATAATTGCTGCACTGCATATTATCTTCCTATGTATAGGACAGGTAATGCTTCATTGCCAGTTGTCAGACATTGATTCGCTGTCCCATACTTTGAGCATCAGTTGATAAACCACTTGGTGTAATTGGTCGCCTCCATATTTAACCAATTCGGTTGTAATCCTTTTGACTTATGGTTTGTAAGCCGGTGAATTGCACGGACTGTTTGTTCTATGCTTGATAGGGGTAGTATTTGTCCGTCGTCTTCAGTTGGCGGGACTACACACTGTGCAATTAGTTCCAAAAACGAACTTCGAGTCGAACGAACGTGCAGTTTCCCTTTACCTTCTTCTTTGAGCTTTGCCTAATTTTCGCACTTCTTGTGTGCTGTGCTTTCTCAGACTTACAATTTTGTCCCGACAACAATATTTTGCATCCAACTTTATAATTTCTATTCCCGGTCTATTACCTTAAAGTGCTACAAGTGCAATGATTTGCAACCAAACCTGTTTTTATTGCATATATTTAGGCGAACCTCGATACTAAATTCCTGTTTCCTGTTGTCGAGTGAACAATAGGTGTTACGTGGTTGCCTATTGTGCGCTAGCTGCTGAGTTCGATTCCGCTTCGCGTCTTTTTCCACTTCTTTTCCGCTAATAACATACTGTTGCCGAATCTATGCTGAGTGCGCATAATTTCAATTCAACTTCATATTGTCAACGATGAACTATTGTAACCATTGTGACTACACAGTATAACATTTTGTATCATTAGCTTCCGCGGCTGTGTGTTTTACTCCCTTTTTCAAATTTATTATGGCAGCTTTCTCGCCGATTTATGGTACTGTGTACTATTTGAAGACGGAGTCTAGTCGCTCGACTGCGATGGGCACTGTGGTATGACCTTCCACGCCAAAAGTTTGGAAATTCCCTCTGCGTTCATAGATATGCACGCAAAATTATCTCCGAACGTTACCTATCGTTGTAACGCCTGCTGCGGTACCATTCTATCTGATGCAATTCAACTGCTGCATCAACACACGGCGCTTTGGCGTCGAGTCAACATGCTGTTTCAAAATCACAGTTAATTCTACTCCCACAAGCTGCTGCTTCATCGAGCACCAGCGTAGCCTCAACTCCTGAGGCGCCGCTAACTGACGACTGCAGCCAACAATACTGGAGCCTTATCTAAGTCGCCCCAGTCGACTTATTCTCTACCTGTATCTGCCATTTACTATTCCAGTGCGTCAGTAAAAAATTGTATCAATCTGACGACGTTCCCTAGCCAACTGGAAAATTGTCCTCTATCCCAGGGACATGTTCCCTACTCAGCATCGGCTGCGCTACGCACTTCTGGCGATTGCCCTACTGTCGTTGCATTAGCATCACCACACGTTTCCCCCTGTGCATCATCGACGCCCGCCACCGCTGAACTGCAGGCCTTTCCGACTTCATGTCGCCCGAGCGGCCCCCATTTGAACGTCGCCTCGCCGTCGAAACAGCCGTTCATGTCAAGGCTAGCGTACTCCACCACGTCAGACGAAATTCGGGCTTATATCAGAAGCAAAGCCAATTCAACTTTGTCACCTCTTTCATGTGTGAAGCTGACGAAGGATGGCTGTCCTGACCGAGTGGTAGCTTCTTCCTTCAAAGTGAAATATCCCCACGACTTCGAAGCTATCGTCCAATCTTCCTTTTGACCGCAGGGGGTCTTGGTCAAGCCTTATCAGAGGACTAAGCTTCGTAAAAATTTCCGGCTCGCTCGCCTATCACGCCAAACTTAAGTGATTCCGACAACTATATGCTCTTTTATAATTTGGTTTTCATTCAGCGGCTGTTAGTCAGTTTTGGTTTGATAAGGCTACAAACTAAATATTTTTGG
Source organism: Hermetia illucens (assembly GCF_905115235.1). Classification (NCBI taxonomy): domain Eukaryota; kingdom Metazoa; phylum Arthropoda; class Insecta; order Diptera; family Stratiomyidae; genus Hermetia; species Hermetia illucens. The sequence continues at coordinate 67,538,116 of NC_051852.1, forward strand.
TCCTTCGAGCCGGATACTAGACCAGACGGATACTTGCCTCCGATGCTAGAAAAATAATAAAGTAGTCATGCAAAATAACAAGCTTTGGATTCAAACCATAAAGTTATAAATCAGGCATACACAAGATGTCGGATACAAGGAGCGAGAAGTCAACTTTACTAGCGAGTGCGACCGTGGAAAATGACACTTTCAACAGTATGACGAGGATGAAGCGGAACTATTACAAGGACAGTCCAGAGCGTCACAAGATTCAACTAGAACGATTGACAATTCCCATGTTCGACGGGAACTATATGCAATGGCGAATGTTCTCCGACTTATTTACAACAATGGTGGACAAGAACCGGGCGTTAGATGCGGTCGAGAAGATGCAGTACCTGAAGACTCATTTAACTGGAGATGCAGCGCGCACAATTCCACATTTCCGCGTCACCAGCAATAGTTAATAAGCAGCATTGCTGGCACTTCGCAACCGTTTCGAAAACAAAAGGGCGATTGCGTGGACCCAGTTATACTTGTTCCACCGTCTGCCGATAGCGAAGTAGGAACACGCCTCTACTATAAAACAATGTATGGACTCCATGGCGGAACTGAAGGGCAATATGGAAAGCCTCGTCATCAATACCGAATATTGGGACATTCTGATAATTTATACAATTACTCAGAAGTTAGACATCGAGACAAGATGACTGTGGGAATCGTCTACCGGAGCATCGACAAACATACTCAGCCTAGAAACGTTTATGGGTTTAAGCCATAGACCCACCAAAAAAGGCACAAAAACTGAGCACGTTCATGGTCCGAGAGACACCGCAGTGCGACTTATTTAGCGAACTGCACTACTTGCGACAATGTGAGAAGTTCAAATCGATGAATTTGGAGCAACGAAGAGAAGCAGAGAGAAAGGAGCGGCTGTGTTACAATTGCCTAAACAAAGGATATGACATCAGCACGTACCCATCGAAATCCAGATGCCGCATTTGTGATAAGCAACATCACACGTTGCTGTATAAACATTGACCCGCGCTGATCATTTTGCTCGGAGCAGACGTGATTAATTCAATAGTTACACCAGGATTCAAACAGACATTTCCTTGCGCGCTCAATGCACTCAATGCAAAGGTTGGTTGGGTGTTATTTGGGCCTACTCTCAACTCAAGCATGGCCAAGGACCTCACATTGCTCATCCGCATTGAGGACCGAACTGACGAAGTAGTTAGACAATTCTGGGAAATCACCCATCTGGGAATCACCAGCTAAACCTAAATTGACACCAGAAGAAGCGGCTGTTGTTAGTTGGTATCAAAGAACGGCCAAACGCGAAGTATTTACAAACAGCAGAGCCCGACCACAAAGCTAAGAGTCGTTTTAATGCATCCCAAGAAGCACCATCAGGAAAATCTCTGAACAAATAATGGTGGACCCTCAAGATCAGGATTTCCAACGAATAATCTGGCGAAGTCATCACTCGCACTCGATCAGACACTACAGGCTGACTACAGTCACCTATGGAACCGCTAGCGCTCCATACCTAGGGTTACAAACATTACGGCGGCTAGCTGAGGATGAAAAGCTGTGGTACCCTCAGGCTTGTTGAACCATTATCGACGCCTTTTACGTGGACGACGTACTCACGGGCATGTATGGGGACCCGCCTTAAATTGGACGTAAAAGGATGTAATTCACTATATGCGTGAGCGCTTACAGTTCTCACCTTTCTACCAAATTTGGTGTCAATCGCTACAACCTTCTCCGAGAAAAATGCGTGTGACGGACAGACAGACAGTAAACCGATTCTAATAAGGTTTTGTGTTTAACCAGTCGCTACATTGTTATTTTATTTATTTACTAATTTATTTAATTTTTACATGTAAGATATGTAGACATTTATTTATATACATATATATTATGTGGTTTTGGTGTGGTAACATGGGGCCGAAACACTGCACCTTCTAGTTCGTTGACTCTGGTTACACATAACAGATAATGAGAGAGGCTCTGGTGCGATGTTACCAGTCCAATGATAGTTCCCAAGGGTCGTATTTTTGCCGCTTCCGATCCTGGCCTCTTTATTTTGCCTTCTCTCTATACGAGTTTATGGAAAGTCGGAGCAGCTAAAATGCCAAACTCCAGACCAACCGATTTTGGGAACAGCAATAGCTTGAACTCCACAAGATTTAAACACGTCCTGTTCAGCTTTGATAATTCTGACGAACTATATATTTCTCAATTCATGTTTCCTAATTTATACAAAATTTACATATGCTTAGTTGGCCTGTACTTTTAGATACATATGAATGCACAGTGTATGGGAGAAAATAGTACGTAGTAAGCAATGATAATGTGGGTAAGTTTTACAGTATTTTACACCTTACCCCTTTAGAAAAAAATGAATTGTCTTTAGGAACGGTAGGTGTTTATATTGTGTACAGTTAGGAGGTTATTTTAAACAATAATGAGTAATATCTTTAAAATCTATTTGTTGTAATATATTGTGGTATTGATTAATCTTAGTTTTAATTAGGTGGTATATTTATATTTCTAACAGTATTTTTAACAGTATAGGCTATTCTATCTATTTCAAAACAATTTCGTTTATTTGCTATAAGTCTAGTGAAACTTTATTTATTAATTTATTCGTCTTAACCTATTTTTGTGAATTTTAGTTATTTTATTGTCCTGGTCTTTTATCAGGCAATTTACATTGTCAATGGATAGGTAGGTAGGTAGGTATCAGTGGCCGCTCCGAGGAGCCCAATTAGCGCTTTGGTGCGCCGTTTTGATGCCACAAACTCCTAAGACCGTGACTGTTGTTATAGGGACAGGGAAGCGGAGTCCAGCTGGCTCGGATCTTCAGAGCCAGCCCGTAGCATTCACGAAGGAAAGAAGCTCTCCGACCCTGTAACTAGAAATCTCACTGAGGTCCCCAAAGAATGGTTTACCCAGTGTCCGCAGCCTGACTCGAGCCAGAGCCGGGCAATCGCAGAGAAAGTGCATGAGGGTTTCCCTTCCTTCTCCGCAGCTTCGGCAATGCGAGTTGTAGGGTAAGCCGAGCCTAGCGGCATGGTCCCCTATGGGCCAGTGCCCCGTGCAGACCGCCGTAATGGATATTATGCTATAAGGACCTTCAATGGGTCTAGTTTTCGTCTGTTTTCGACGGACAGCAAAACTTGATCGGCTATTTTCAATGATAATGGGTTACATTTTAGGTTATTTTGGTTTTTCGTCTTTTTCTTTGCTTTTTCTAGAAGTTGTTTGGCTTTGCTAATGGAATTTTGTAATCTGTATTTTAGTTCATTATTGTACAAGTCGTAATTATATATTGGGTCTGGTTTTGTTTTAGAGAGTTCTGAGGGTATATTTACTTTTTTTCCAAACACTAACTCGAATGGTGTATAACCATGTATGGAATTGGGTGACGTGTTGTAACAGAAAGAGTAGTATTGTACCCAATCATCCCAATCCCAAGTCTTTGTTTTCGTTAACGAAACTTCGTAGGTATTCGTTTAGGCACTTATGGTTACGTTCTAGAGCTCCTATAGTTTCAGGATGAGCTGGTGTTGCAAATATTTGTTCTATTTGTAGCAATTTACATATCTCTAAGAATACTTGATTTTTGTACTCAATACCGAGATCTGTTTTTATTATGTTCATGGGTTCGTTGTTTAATATGAATCCATGGACAATTGCTCTTACAACAGTATTCGCTTCCTTGTTTGGAATGGGTATTATTATTACATATTTGCTCAGATCACACTGCATAGTTACAGCGTATTTATTACCTTTGTTGCTTTTGGTAAACGGTCCAACTGTGTCTATTGACATGGTATCGAATACTTTGGTTGGTGTTGTTGTTATCTCCAGTAATTCCTTATTTTGTCTTTGATGTTTATTTTTTGCACATGAACTACAGTTTTGAATATAATTTGCGATTGTTTTTTTCATGTTTTTCCATTTGTATATTTCACGAAGTTTTTTATACATTCTACTGTGTCCAACAGCAGGACTGTTGGAGTAGAGTGATTGTCATGCAATATTTCTATTATTTTCGATTTGCCCGTTATTGTAATTACTGGTTTGTATATTTGGATATCCATGTTTTCCAAAGTGTGGTTCGCTAGCGTTTTAAATGCGGTTGTATTTAATATAGTGAATAATTCACTTTCGGCCGATAGTTTCAGAGTCTTGATCTGAAACTTATTTTTTAGATATTTTTCCAACTCTGTGAGTTCCTGCACTAATGCGGGTTCAATTTATTGGTTATGATTTAGATTTATATACCGCTTTATTTTTATGTATTACGCTTATTTCTATATTAGTATTTTTATTTTTATATTGCGCAATATTAAATTTCAATTCTGGTAAATGCATTACCTCATTAGGTGATAGAACCTCGAAAACGTGCAGTTGATCAGGCTGCCTGTTTTTATTAGTAATGCGGTTTTCTGAAGTATGGTTAATGAGTTTTGATTGATTTCTGTTTTTGGTCATTGCTCTTGTTTGTATTTTTCAGATTTGTCAGGTCTGTTATATCTAGTTCTATTCTAGATAATGTATCTGGGGAAATGTTCTCTTTACCTTTCATGTACTGTATGTCAAATTGATATTCTTTTAGATCAAGCCTAATCCGTGTTAGTTTGGATGATGGGTTTTTCATCCCAAATAAGTAAATAAGTGGCCTATGATCTGTTCTTACTATAAAATGTCTTCCATAGACATATGGTTTGAAATACATTATTGCCCAATGAATTGCTGTTAGTTCTTTTTCTATGGTAGATTTAATTTTCACCTTTAGTGAATGTTTTGCTAGCGAAAGCTATTGGCAATTCAGTTCCATCTATTGTCTGTGATAGTATTGCTCCACATGCATTTTCGGATGCATCTGTGGATATTGTAAACTGTTGTTTAAAATCAGGGTACTGAAGTATGGGCGAGGATGTCGAATGCAATGCTACACAGTGGTGTCCTTTCGAATTTAACATTTTTACACAACAATTGATTTAAAGGTAGAACAATTTCAGCGAAATTTGGGACAAAACGTCTGTAATAATTACAGAATGCCACGAATCGTCTTACTTCGTCTGGGTTTTTTGGTACTGGAAATTGTTTAATGACTTCGAATTTTGAAGAATCAGGATGTATTCCTTCTACAGAGATCTGATGTCCGAGATATGTTACTTCTGATTGAAAGAATTTACACTTATCAGGGTTTAATTATAAGTTTTTGACTCGTAAGCACTGAAATACTGAAGTTAGATTTTTTAAGTGATGGTTTTCGAACATCCAGTGACTTTTGAAGGATCAGGATGTATTCCTTCGACAGAGATCTGATGTCCGAGATATGTTACTTCTGATTGAAAGAATTTACACTTATCAGGGTTTAATTATAAGTTTTTGACTCGTAAGCACTGAAATACTGAAGTTAGATTTTTTAAGTGATGGTTTTCGAACATCCAGTGACTATTATGTCGTCAATGTATAAGAAAGCTGTGCCGGGTGATAAACCTGATAATGCTATGGTCATTATTCTCTGGAAGCTATTGGGACTAATATTTAGTCCGAAGGGTAGGCGTGTAAATTGGTAATGTCCCTGGTTTGTAGAACAATCTGTATATTTTCGCGATGATTGTTTTAGAGGTATTTGATGAAATCCAGATAGTAAATCTAAAGCGGAAAAATATTTCGCTCGACCCATTTGGTCAAGAATTTCATCTATTCTGGGAAGTGGGAATTTTCTGCTCCCACTTTTTTGTTAAGATTACGAAAATCAACTACCAAACGCCATTTCTTATCTCCTGTTGATGACTTTTTAGGGACTAATAGTATCGGTGCGTTGAAATGCGATGTTGAGTGCTCAATGATACCGTCGTCCAACATTTGTTTGACAATTTATTTCTACTTTGTAGGCTTCAGATATACGGTAATTTTTTGCGTATACCGCTGAGTTATCACTCAACTGGATATGTTGGCTATAGAAGTTGTTGGTGGTTAATGGCTCGTTTTCCATAATAAAAATATCCGCAAATTCTAAGGTCTTTTATTGCGTATTCTGGGACGTGTTTACGTTCAATGTATTTAAAAATTTTTGCATTCTTTGTGGTTATGCAATTTATCGGTATTGTTGCATACAGAGTAATCCGAAAGGTGTTCCCATTGAGGGTTGAGGTTTTTGATTTTTACTGTACTTGAAGTGTTATTTAGGATTTTAACTAGTGGGCTTTGAGGAGAAATAATTGATCCTGCTAAGAGTATTCCCGGTTGTATTTCTTGTCCGGGTATAACTATGTCGTTTGAGAATTGACTGTTTAATTTACGTATTACTTCGCATCTGGGCGGGATTAAGATTGTGTTCCGTGTAGGACCATCGAGAATTGGAATTTCATGAAGAATATTATTGATATTAATTGTCAATATCCAGGTGTCATAGTCGATTATTGCCCTATGTTTAGTAAGGAAGTCTAAACCTAGAATCGCATCTGCGTCTAGTGGAAATTCATTAGCAACTATTTGGAATGTGTGCTCAATTGTAAGAGTACTATCGAATTTTATGTGGGTTTTTGTTGGACCAATTGATCCTTTCTGTACCCCAGTAATGCCCTGTATTGCGCATATGTTATCTGGATAGTATATTTGATTATTGTCAATTTTTTCCCGTTTAAATATGGCAATGTCAGCCCCTGTGTCTATTATATGTTGTGTTGCACATGTCAACGAAAGCTCGTACAAAGCTTGTGAGCGATGGATTTATAGTATGGAATGAGACTTTTTTTATTGATTTCCCCCAACCGGTTTTGGTTGGTTTCTAGTACCGACTGAGGGGGTTGCGATTCCCCCGAACTCAAATGGTTTATATTTTGCCGGTTATTACCGTTGTTCCAGAAGGGTCTCCGGTAATTGTTGTTATTATTTCTGAACCTGTTATTTTGGTTGCGGTTATAATTTTGGTTTCTATTTGGAGTACTGTTTCTGTTAAAATTTTGATATGAATTTCTATTTGCGGTGTTATTAGAATTTTGATTATTACGTCGGTTTTGGTTATTGAAGTTATTATTGCGTTTTCTTCTGTTTGTTTTGTAATGATAGACATTTTTGGGAATTGGTTTATCGACTGCAATTGCCTTTGCAATTGTGTCGGATAGATTTGCAAGATTGCCGGCACGTAAAATTAAAGAGGTTTCGCTGTTCGAAACATTATCTGCTATTGTTTGCATTGCAAATTTTTTGGCTAATTTCTCTGCAGTTTCGCCCCCTGCGACTTTTTCTGTTTTTCAATTGTCTTGACAAGTCCTCTATTTTATTTGTAAAATCAGTTAATTTGGTATTTCCCTGTTTACAACTTTTAAGTTGTGCTAGAACGGCATCAGACGATATTTTTATAGAGAATTTTACTCTAAGTGTGTCGGTTAGTTTGGTTATTGTGTTTAATTCCTCGGATACCGCGTATTTGGCTTTGCCGGTTATCCGGGTTTCCACAAATTTAAGTGGAATATCTTTGTGTTCTACTGGTGTGAGTTCGTTTAGTAGTGAAACTGACTCAATGAAGGATTCTGTTTCCTCCGGGTTTCCGTCAAAGTATTTGACTAACCCTGTGGCTGTTTTAATGTCGAAAGCCACTACTATTGTTTGTCTAATAGTGAAAGTATTTCTGCAGATAGTTGCTGTTTTAACGTCTGTTGTTGTTTTTAACATCATTTTTATTTTTAGGAACAAGGTAGTGCATAGATTGGAAAAATGAACAATAAAAAACAATCTTTTAAAATAACAAAAATAACGTAAATCTAATGGCCACTGTGGGCTCTCAAAGTTTTCGAATAACAATTTACAGGCAGAGAAGAGAAACATTAAGAAATAAAAATCTAATTTTACAATAAGTTGTCGGAAAATGGTCAAAAACCCGACAGAATTCACTTGGCCTTAGTGGCAAATAAAGAAACATAAAAGTAATAATAGTAATAGATGTTTTATCACTTCAAAAGATACTTTCAACTTAAATTATATAATCATAATTATATATTTTTTTTTACAATAACATCCATAGTTAGAAAAGGTAATAAGGAACCACTGTTTTAACGTCTCTTCGTATATACTGTTCAGTCGACTTTGCGTCTATTAGTGTTTGTTCAATTAATTCGCGTTTTTGGCGTAGTTTTTTCACTATAAGGACGATTTACACTTTTACGTAGATTTATTAGTGTAATTTGTAGTTTCTCTTTTAAAGATTCTAATTTGTCCATTTAGAAAAAGCAAAGAATAACATTTTCAGATATTTAAGTTGGTTGACCTACTGGGGTATTTCCTTTCTAGTCTTGTTTTATGATTTTTATATTGTTGGCTACTTGACCAGTATTTTCTACGTTCTTTTAATTGTGTGGTACCAATACTAATATTATTTCGAAAGAATTCATTTATTAATTATATTAATACTAATTGAGAAAAAACATTTTTTTACGTAATTTTACTGATTAACGTTATTATATATTTTTTTTTATGTGCATTTTTTTTTAAGTCGGTCGAACTTTGTTCCAATATCGTTCATTTGTAGTCAGTTCTAGCAGCTATAGAGACACGACCTCGATCTTCAAATTCGCACAATAGTGGAAACGACAGTAGGCAGCAGTGTAATAGGTCTTTACGCTGTCACGGTCGCCATGTGATGTTACCAGTCCAATGATAGTTCCCAAAGGTCGTATTTGTGCCTCCTCCGATCCCAGCCTCATTATCTTGCCTTCTCTCTATACGAGTTTATGGAAAGTTGGAGCAGCTAAAATGCCAAACTCCAGGCCAACCGATGTTGGGAGCAATTGCTTAAACTCCACAAGATTTAAACACGTCCTGTTCAGCTTTGATAATTCTGACGAACTATATATTTCTCAATTCATGTTTCCTAATTTATACAAAATTTACATATGCTTAGTAAGCCTGTACTTTTAGATACATATGAATGCACAGTGTATGGGAGAAAATAGTACGTAGTAAGCAATGATAATGTGGGTAAGTTTTACAGTATTTTACACTGGCTACTTAAAATGGTTATGATGATGACTTGAAAGCTCAACTGCATAAATTAAGGAAATATTCTTCACCTGATTCTAAATCATCCCCAATGGGGTTGAAAGCCACATTAGAACACTTGTTTGTAAGTACTTTTTGTCGGATGTTTTACTGAAAAAAATTAGTTAGGAATGAAGCCAATTTAGACATTGTATTAGTCCTTTCCTTGACGAGTAGCGACTGCGATTTTTACCTGAAACCGAAAAGGCTTCAACTTTACATTACTATCTTATTTTTCAAGAATATGAACCTCAATGCAATAATCGAAACTAAAAATTTTGCGACTGTTGCAAAAAAGAATATTTCAATTTTCACCATTTTTTAAGATTTTGTTTAAGATAAATCCTAATTAAAATTGGTTTACTGTCTATCTGTCCGCCTGTTTGTTTGTTTGTCACACGAATTTTCCCAAAAACCGTTATGGCGGTTAACACTAAATTTGGTGAAAATGTTGGAACTGTGAACACTCGCACATACAGTGAGTTAAATCATTTTACGTTGAATTTAAAGGGGTTGCCAATACATGCAAAAGGGGGTGGGTAGAATATAATATCATCGATATTATACCAAAGCTTCTGTTCTCGCAAGTAACTATCGACAATAGCAGCAAGATAGGTAGGAACACAATTCATTGCCAGAGACTTTCGTATAATGGTGAATTGACCGTGTTGAATGTATTCTTCACGACCTTGGCCACCACCACGGAATAATTTCTGGTATAACCCCTTCCATAAATTATATTTTTGTACTAGCGCAGGGCTGAGAAAAGTCAGATCTACAATTGAACAGGACCCCCTTTCCGATAGGTGTTGACATCACCTCCAACCGAGCAAATGCTTTTAAAAACTACCAGACCTTAGCGTTATTTTCCTTGCTGCCACAAAACCAGCAATGGCATCTTGTAGGGTTGACGAACGCACGCTCATATTCCTGCTCTACCAGTCGAATCTGTGATCCATATGCCAACATCAACGTTTTCGAATGGTTAATTTATGACTTCAATCTCGATGGTGTTTGAGACCGTTGGAAATTTCCCCTATTTAGGGTCGAAAATCACAACCGATAATAGCTACGATGATGAAATCCGTGCACGGCTGTTGGATGGACCATCCGCAGAATCTATAACGATGAAATTTATGAGCGATACCACGACCCTCTGGTTGTCGATAAGATCCGGGTCAACAGGTGTTGGTAGGTTAATCCGTATGGATGAGGATGATGCCCAGCAAGTCTATAAGGGCAATATTTATGGTTCGAAAAGAAAGCGAGACAGAACCTGCCTCAGATAGAGCGATGGCCTAGATCAGGACGCCGAACAGCTTTTAGGGATAGCGAATTGGTGGACCTAGGCGCAAAACTGGGATGTCTGGAATTCTTTATTAATGCAGGCTTAGACTGGATACTGGTTGTTGCGCCGTTCACAATGACGAATCTCCATTACCGATTCTTAAGTGGTATGCGAAAACGAATCCTGTGCGGCCCTTCAGTGATTGAGATTAAATTGCAATACCCTGATTTTTTAATTGAAGTTAACATCTTTCCAAATTCCTGGCATTTACCACTTCCAATATGATGGTTATGCCGTCCTTACTTTCCTTCGCACAAAATGCATTTGGTGTCCCTATCGCACTCCTTGGTAATATGTCTTTCTCCCCAAATGCCTTCGCGAAGTGACCAGACATCAGGCATTTCAGGCATCTCTTTAGAATGATCTGCTCCATTGGACGGTAAACAACCATCCAATTTGAACTTTTCCTACGGCCATCAACTTCTGCGCTGCTCCCACTGTCAGTCGTATTGTGGCTATTTGGGTATCGCCATAAGCTATTCTTAGAATCTCGAATTCCTCTGTTTTCTTTGGATGGTACTTCATTGAGATTTTTTTTTCACCGAATATAACCATACTTTTCGGGCAGTTTAGTTTTGAGGCTATTTGCAAACGGGAGTGGTGAGGGGGTCAATGATTGCAAGGACCCGTTCTCAGAGACTACCCAACCATGGTATCTTGGCCTCAAAATACTCCCAGTTACGATATCTGCTCAAATAAAGTTAAGAATAGCATATTATTATGTTTTGAAAATTGACTGCGAACCCTCTTTAAGTCCATTCTAGATTTTGCAGTAAGATAAACTTTAGCAGTAAGTATCATACCGGAAAATATGCTGGAAATCACACTATTATTTTCAAAATTAAATCAGGTCAAAATTGCCTTTGGAGTCAAATTATTACTCCCCACGAGATAGAATGGCAGCCCCACGTCGAATTGAATATATATAGTGTATTCACGGCAAGCGATGGAAACCGTAGCCGTCTTCGTCCGTCTTTTCATAGTTTCTGAGAATGGGTCCATTAAAGAAATTATCAATCATTTTTGACCTCCCGCACCCCCCGACTTTCCAACAAATGTCAAAACTAGGACTGGCATCAAAAGGTACTGGTCAAGACATCTCATTTGATAGCCAACATAACTATATTCGGTGAAAAACAATTTACACCTCCCTTTTGCATGTATGAGGGGCCCCTTGAAACTCAACGTAAAAAGATGTAACTGATTACATTTCTGAGTGTTGAGAGTTAGAAGCTTCACGTCGTGTCAAGTGGTGCAGCATTTTTCGAGAAAAGTGCTTGTAACAGACAGACGGATGGACAGACAGGGAGACAGACATTGAACCGATTTTAATAATGTTTTTGCTACAAATAAACCCTTAAAAATTAACGTCTTACGGACTGACCCCCTTAAGTGGATCTATGCTATATTAACGCAGAGATGGCTACATGTTAAAGTGGATGGCAATCGCTACCTACAGAAAAAAACAAAAGGCTGGCCCAAAAGAATTATAGAGTATGTTGATTCGCTCACTAGTATACGAGATCTCGCAACGATTGCATTATTTACAACAACCGGAAAATAAATGCTTCAGTTATGAAATGCTGGTTTCTATGTAAAAATATTTGGCTACACGATAGTTTTTTAGAAGTTAAGAACAACGATGTTCACTGGTTATAACACTTCATTTATTTCATAAAAACAATGGCACTGGCAACTTCAACAAAGGATGAATTTAATAGAAGCTTTGTATAGGAATCTTTTCATTTTTTCCAACAACACAACTGGTGCTAGTTATTTTTATTGTTTTTCTCACATCTTGTATCTTTCGGTTCTCATTTTTTTTTCATTCCAAAATATGACATTTCTCATCACCTACTCTGCTCTTCACTCCTGTAGCGAGATCTAAACTGAGTGGAGAGCGCCGGTGACGTCATCTGTCCGCTGGTATTCGCAACATTCGAAATAAATTTCGAATGCCGCAAATCCTGCCGGGCCACAGTTTCCTATAGCTGCAGTGAATACACTATATATATTCAATTCGACGTGGTGCTGCCATTCTATCTCGTGAGGAGTAGTAATTTGACTAAAAAGTACGTGCGTGCGTGGATTGGATCGTCATAGCTGTTATCGGTTGTGATTTTCGACCCTAGATAGGAGAAATTATCAACAGTCTTAAAGTTGTAGTCTCTGATCTTTATTCTTCTCGTTTGACCAGAGCGGTTTGATGTTGTTGGTTGGTTGGTTTTTGGTGCTGACGTTGCCACCATATATTTTATCCTGCCTTCATTAATGTGCAGCCCAAGATCTCGCGTCGCCTGCTTGATCTGGATGGGGTCTCGGGTCGATCTTCCCATGATGTCGATATCGTCAGGATAGGCCAGTGGTTGGATGGACTTAAAGAGGATCGTACCCCTGGCATTTACCTCAGCATCAGGAATCATTTTCTCCAGGGCCAGGACGTATGATAAGGCATTCCCTTGTCGTAGACCGTTGTTAATGTCGAATGGTCTTGAGAGTAATACTGTTGCTTTTATCTGGCCTCGCACATTGGTCAGTGTCAGCCTAGTCAGTATTATCAATTATTTTTTACCCAGGCTATGCTATCGTAGGCGACTTTAAGGGGGTCATCCTTTGTGTCGGATTCGCGGAATGGATTTTTTTTGCATCAATTGTATTGAGACATAGTGTAGAATATATGGGCAAAGTGATTTTTTGATATTCGGAGTCGTTCGGAAATTATAGTGTTAAATACGTGATGAGTCACATACCAGATTTATATCGATCGCCGTAATAAAGCGCGTATTTATCGGTCCGAATGACGTTCGAATTCGACAAGAATTCAAGCCAAGGCTGTGTATGTGTTTCTCCAAGAAACCTAAGGTCTATGGACTAGATATAGCAGATTAACGATCAGTTAAGGTATTATGGCTAAAAATCGCATTCTACTTTATAAATGTGTTTTTCTCGAAACTACATGTTGCAAATCTGGAAAAATTACTACGGACGCTCAAGATATTAGTAAATCTATGGTGAAGAATTCATATTTGTATCTTTGTCAAGTTCTTCACAAAAGATTTCTAAAAAAGCCAAAAAAACGCCCTTCACACGGGATGATCCTTTTAAAGTCGATGAAAAGATGATATTCTGATATTCATATTCTAAAAGTTTGTCTCGGCAGGATGAGCATCGAGGTGTGTAAGGTTTCATCCTGCTGAATTGTTGGCAAAACTTCTGTACTTCTCGAGTTTAGAGACCCGTTGGTTCTTACAGACTTCCTTTTCCGCCTGTGAAGTCGTTTCTCTGGAGTCGTGATAAGTCTCCATGCGTGCCCGCGTCCATTGAGAATGCAACATTGCTCGTATGCAGCTTCCGTTCCATTGCTACCTTACATTTATCGTCAAACCAGCCGTTCCGACTCATTTTGCGGCTGGGGCCAAGTATGTTTTGGCCGTATCCATGATCACGTTCTTCAGGTGATTGTGAAGATCATTTGTTGATTCTTCATCTCCAGGATATCTGTAGACTTCGGTTATTACGGCATCCATTTTCCTCTTATAGGTGTTACGGAGGGTTGTGTTGTGCATGGCTTCGGTGTTAATTCTCACCTGATTATCAGAGGGGATTCTGGATGGTGTTGTTATTCGAGCTCGGAGTCCCATGCCAACGGGATAGTGACCTGAGTCTATATTAGCCCCCTTATATATCCTGACATTCATCATGGCTGAGAGGTGGCGGCGTTTGATCAATACGTGGTCGATTTGGTTGAAAGTGGTTCCGTCTGGAGAGGTGCACGTTTGTTTGTTTGTTTTCCACGAAAACCAGGTACTTCCAACAACCCTTTCGTGTGACCCTGCTAATTGAATAATCCGCAGTCGGTTACATTTGTATCTTGATGTATCGCCTGAATATGGGCTCCGTCCTTACTTGGCTTTTAAAATCCTTAAGTATGATTTACCTTCTACTGCCTCGTAGAAGGTATCCTTCTCCGACTCTGCAGTCTCCTCTGTAGGGGGTAAACGTTATTAAGGCTTATATTTCTAAAGTTGCCTCGCATGCGCAGAGTGCATAGTCGTTCGCTTATGTTTTCAAAGCCGATGACAGCAGGTTTCATTTTTAGGCTGACTAAGAAACCAACTCCTAGCACAGGGTTTACTGGATGGCCGCTATAATATATGGTATAGTGACTCTTCTCCAGGAACCGGTCCAACGCATCTCCTGCAACGCTGTAACTTTTTCTTTTTCTTCAGCCTTTGTCCCGTTCAGAAGCGGGGTCGTTTCGTCGTGATCGGTTTCGCCATTTGGCTTCATCAAATGCCTGATCTGAATGCAATCTCAAGGCTTTTAAATCCCCATCCAGCGTATCACCGTTGTTTTCGGCCTGCCTTTTGGCCGTTTACTATCGACTTCGATGTTCAGACCAATCTTGGCAAGTGAATTCTCGTAAGCGCGAATTGCGTGACCATACCATCGAAGACGCCTCTCTCGCAATTTTTCCACGATCGGTGCAACCCCATAATAGTCGCGGATATTCTCCTGCAACGCTGTTATATCAGCCGTATATTGGGACAGGGTATCGGCTAGCTGCTCAGTAGCATTTGCTCTGCACAGGGAGCACACGTACCATCAAAAAAATGCGGAAATCGTTAATCCGCTGTCGTTCCTGGGTTCGCCGTTTTGAAATCTATCCTGTCCGAGGCTCCTTCCGTGGCTTCGTAACATCTGTTCTCCGTATAGCGTTGTCAGGCCTAACCAATCCCCAACCTGGAGGATCAGTTGATACAATTTGTCCTGTTTTTAGGCGCGGGAGACTCGCCTTCATGCTTCTCCGTCTGCAGCTTTGCACGTTCATCGTGGGTACCAATCCACGCTTCGCCTTGGGACGTATAGTACCCTTCGACCGCCATGCAAAAGGGGGTCTAAATTTTTTTTTCAGCAAAGATAGTCATGTGGGGTAACAAAGGTCTGGATTAGTACTTTCTAAAGCCGGTTTTAGTTTTGACATTTGTTGGAAAGGTGGGGAGTTGGGGGGTCGAAATTGATAATTTCTTTAATGGACCGATTATCAGAAATTAGTCAACCAATAAATCTGAATAAAAAACAGGAGGTTGCCACTATATGGTGCCTGCGCTCCGAAATACCTTCCATACCGATATCTGTTGAAATAAGGTTAATAATAGTAATTACTATAATTTTTAGTAATTGACTGCAAAACGTTCAGCTTTTCGTTTTCCAATTTGTTAAGTTTATCCGGGTTTTATAAAAATTTGCAGGCATTTAGATTATTGTATGAAGCATGTTACCCTCAAGTTCCATCAAAATCATACTATTACTAAAAAAATTTGGATTCAAATTTGTCGACCCAAAGTACCAAATATCAATATCACACTAGTGATATATATATAATACATTACTGGCTACGTTGTTTAAATTCAGTGAACTTCTTTCCACAAATGATGGGTACCAGATAAAAAAAATCCATGCACCGCAAGTATGACCATGGCAAGAATGACGACGACCGTGACAGAACCAAGGCATACTTTTAGGTTGTTTATAGCTAGCGCAGTGAACTCGATCTTGCTCTGTGCAGTTCCAGTTTGGGGAAAGGCATTGTAGATCGTAGCTAATGCTCATAATTGAATGCAGTCTACTGGAAAACAGCCCTTGCGGTGCGTTTTGCCTAAAGGCAAAGGTCCTAAAGGACTGTCTCAGATGATGGACATTCTGGCATATGAGATGACCAATATATACTTTATGATCGCATCTATCTATTGCGCTTTTCTTGTTTCCTCTACCTTTCGCTAGAGGAAACAAGAAAAGCGCGGTCAGGTACGCTGCGTAGAGAGCAAAGGAGACTTTAGGAACTTGTATTTAACAACGTTCAATACACAATTTCTAAAAAGTACTCCTATTATAATTCAGGGATATTAGAAATTATACTGATTTACGTCCGTAACTATTTTCTTTCTGCACAAAACTCGTTCTTTTCACAATGATTGCCAACTATCTTCTTAACTATTTTTTCTTATTATTATTTTTTATCTGACGTTTCTCGCCACCTACTCTGTTCCTCACTCTTGTAGCGAGGTCTGAACTGAGTGGAGCGCCGGTGGCGTCATCTGTCCGCTGGTATTCGCGACATTCGAAATAAATTTCGAATGCCGCGAATCCAGCCGCGCCACAAGACAAAGCTGGTGTAAGTGGTTCGCCGGGGGTCGGGGGTGGTTTTAGTAGGCGAAAGCGCCATACGTCGGCATGTCGATGCCAGGGTCTTTGGAAGATTTCCAACTCCTCAAAAAAAAACATGTAGGGATCCCGAAACCTGGGCGCTTCGGGTATGAAGATTTTGTGTTAATCTTATGTGAGGAACCCTCTATGCATGGCTTTCAAATCGTACAGAGCTAACAATGTCCTTCACTAGATTTCTGATATACATATATACATACATATTAGAGACATAAATATTGTCTTAATCCAAAATAACCAAACGTCGGCCATCCAAATTGATCTAACGCATCTTCACGTATTTCAACTTTACTCTGTGCACAAAAGCATACATAACATATATGTACTTAAAGTGTACTAACGTGCACACATGTCTATGCTATTGGACATTACTCGCGAACTCATTTAGTACACACATGTACCTACATACAGATGTCTGTCTTGAGGAATTCATACTGGTATACAAATAACTAAAAGAGCTGGAAAACGAAAAGTAAAACCCTGCTGCTCGTGAGAGTGCAATCAATTTACATCAAATGCAAAACTTTGACCTTCTATAACTTATATCTATAATAGTAGTTGGCTTTCATTCGAACCTCTCAAAGTTATGCATAATATTATCCATTATACTTATGCTATATCTTGTACTTCTAGGGTGAAAGTAATAGGAGTTTTTGGGTAAATTTCTAAAATAAAGCAATATGCTGCTGTTAACTTTATTTGGGCAAATATCGGAATAGGATGCATGTTGAGGCCTGGATATCGTATATATGCTCCCTTTTGAATTTTTCCCAATTTTTCGGTTGGACAGGTTCTGAAAACGAGACCTGACTCCCTTTTCGATGCGCACATTTTGAGCCCCCATTCCCCTATGCTTCACCTAATATCAGAAAAAATATCAGTTTCGGAAAGTACACGCCCTTTCATTTGGTATCCCATATGGGCACATTCTATAAAAAACACTGAAGACCCTTTGGCATGTGTGGCGAGCTCCATCAAACTCAACACAAAACGGCGCCATTCCTTAAAGGCACTTAAAAGTCACACCTTCTTACCAAATTTCGTGATAATTGGTACAGCCGGGTGTAACAGCCATTGAATCGATTTTAATAAGGTTTTGTTTCAACCTGAAACAGACGGAAAGATGGACAGACGGACAGACGGACAGACGGGCAGACGGGCAGACGGGCAGACGGGCAGACGGGCAGACGGGCAGACGGGCAGACGGGCAGACGGGCAGACGGGCAGACGGGCAGACGGGCAGACGGGCAGATGGGCAGACGGGCAGACGGACAGACGGACAGACGGACAGACGGACAGACGGACAGACGGACAGACGGACACACGGACAGACGGACAGACGGACAGACGGACAGACGGACAGACGGACAGACGGACAGACGGACAGACGGACAGACGGACAGACGGACAGACGGACAGACGGACAGACGGACAGACGGACAGACGGACAGACGGACAGACGGACAGACGGACAGACGGACAGACGGACAGACGGACAGACGGACAGAACGGACAGACGGACAGACGGACAGACGGACAGACGGACAGACGGACAGACGGACAGACGGACAGACGGACAGACGGACAGACGGACAGACGGACAGACGGACAGACGGACAGACGGACAGACGGACAGACGGACAGACGGACAGACGGACAGACGGACAGACGGACAGACGGACAGACGGACAGACGGACAGACGGACAGACGGACAGACGGACAGACGGACAGACGGACAGACGGACAGATGGACAGACGGACAGACGGACAGACGGACAGACGGACAGACGGACCTGTGCGGAGTTGCCAAACCTCCCATCAGGCGCGTCTCTTCGTGCGGATAAGGGAATGCTCGGCGGATGCGTAGGAATATGTACATATACGCATTTGGAGGTGTGCGTGTATGGGAATGCTTATGCGTAGGCCGGGTAGGTGGGAAGTAAACGCCCGCCCGTGGACAAAAATTGGCTATGGGGAGGATACTCAGAAATAAAACCAAACATGGAGGAACAGAAGGAGAATAAAGTTACGGTGCAGGGCTTCGGAAACCCAGTACCGGCGGCTTTTGGGAGTGGGCAAGCAGGCTCCCGGCCGTCGATATCCCTCGACTGCAGTGCCTCGGTGGTGGATTACTTGGCAACCGTTGCATCAAATACTACAAGTAGCCTGGAGAAAGAGGCATTTAAAAGGAGTACATCACTCCCGAGAACGCCTGTTCAAAACCCAAGAAAATATGGGCACAAACTGGTCAGTTATTAGCCCATAGCGGGGTAACTACACCTGGTTGAAACATGTCGCAGGACTTAGTGGTTAATCCATTTAAGAGAAGCTCGACGATAGTGCGATCTCCTCCGAAATCAACCTTGATGAAGGAAGGAAATCAGGGAAGCTCTCGGAAGGCTAATAAGTACGTAAGCGCCCAACGTGAAAACCAAGCGGAGGAGCTATGTCAGAGTCCGGAAGAATCATCGTTTGCCCTACTCGGAGGTAAAATAGTAGAGTTGTCTGAATTTATTAAGGACAAACACAACGTGCACCAGGTCATCAAAAACATGGTCCGTACCATTCGGGTACTATACAATGGTGCCAAGGAAGAAAAAAACGCCTCGAAGAAATCATGCGTCACCCAGGCAACACAAGTGACACCCCCTCAAAATTCAAAAGGCGGTAAACTTGAAAAGAGGAGTAGAGAGTGCGCGAACAATTCTTTCGGATCCTCACAGGACGCGAAAAGGCAAAAAGGCCTCTCACCGGCAAGAGGCAAGAGAAACAAAGTTATCAACATCGTGGAAACTGCGGCGTCGGCTCCAATTGACCCAAGGGAAGCAAAGCCTTCAAAAGGGACCAGGGAAGCATGGACCAAGGTTGGCGGAAGGAAAAATACGACGCAGAAAAGAAGATTACGGCCCGAATTAATCATCATCTCCAAAAAAGGGGATATGACTTACGCCGATATCTTAGGAAGGTCAAATCCGATCCTGAGCTGATGAACCTTGGAGAAAACGTCAGCCGAATCGCACGCTCCCAGAAAGGAGACTTGATGCTGGAGCTGAAGAAGTCTCCGGGCAAAACGGTAGAAAATTTCCTCGGCAAGGTGGAGAAGTCCTTAGGAGAAGAAGCGCAAGTACGGGCCAGAAAGCAGGAGCTTGTCATAGAATGTAAGGACATTGACGAAATCACGACCAAGAAGGATATCCGTGACGCCTTAGAAAAGCAGTTCGGACCACTTGGCTTGCAAGATTCCGCAATCAGGGGACTGAGGAAGGCATACGGAGGCACGCAAACGGCAACCATAAGCTTACCAACTGAAGCAGCGTTCAAACTGCTGGCGGCTGGGAAAGTAAAAATAGGTTGGGTCGTTTGCCGACTCAGGGAGCAGGTATCCCTTAAGCGCTGCTTTAGATGCCTGGAATTCGGCCACATAGCGGCGAAATGCACCGGTGACTGTGACAGGTCAAAATGTTGCAGAAAATGTGGGGGAGAAGGCCATATGTTCAGGGAATGCAAGGCTGAGCCTGAATGCATGCTCTGCAAGGAAAAAAAGGGCGTCGACTGTCGGCACGTTGCAGGCAGCAGCAGATGCCCAGTGTTTAGGCGAGCCTTGAATGCAGTAAAAAAATGAGGTTGATACAAATCAACCTGAACCACTGCGAGGCAGCGCAAGACCTTCTCACGCAGACCATCTATGAGAAGGGAATCGAAGCTGCCATAATCAGCGAGCCCTATCGCAATAATATGAGCGGTGCCTGGACTGCAGATGAAACTGGCAAGGCGGCAATATGGGCATGTGGAAATCAGGCCATTCAAGAAGTGATGGAGTTTCCAGAAGTTGGATTCGTCAGGGCAAAAATAGCTGGTATCTATATATATAGTTGCTATGCTCCACCAAGCGCGACGATAACATAATTCGAAGGAATGCTAGGTATGCTAGTCTCGGATGCAAGAAGTCGAAACCCCAAGATCATTGCTGGTGATTTCAATGCGTGGGCCGTTGATTGGGGCAGTTGCACTACGAACGCCAGGGGCCGTATCCTGCTCGAGGCTTTCGCGGAGCTAGATTTGGTGCTTGCCAACACGGGAAACGTTTCCACTTTTCGTGGGACAGGGTCGGGCTCAATTGTCGATCTGACATATGTGATTACCACATTGGCGAGGAGAATGACATGGTTTGTCAGTGAGCATTATACTCACAGCGACCACCAGGCGATTTTCCTCCAGATCGAATATGGGCCATGCGTCGATACGTGTTCCCGTGAGGCTGGAAACCGGGGCTGGTCCGTGAAGGGGCTTGAGGAGGATGCATTCATAGAGATGCTATTGGGATGCCAAAGTCCCGGTGGTGCGGCTACGGAAAAGGTAGAGCAAATGATGGGACGCATAACAAGAGCATGCGACGCTGCTATGCCGAGGCGGCGAGTTCTCGCAAAAAGGCGCTCAAACTATTGGTGGAATGAAGAGATCGCGGTGTTACGGGATGCATGTTTTCCTGCTAGAAGGATCTGCCAACGATCTAGAGCAACACCAGACTTCGACGAGAAACGGCTAGCATATGTGAACCTTCGAGGTAAGCTTAAGCAGGCTATACGGACCAGCAAGCGAGAATGCTTCAAGGAGCTTTGCACAAAGGCAGACCAAAGCCCCTGGGGAACAGCGTACAGGATAGTTATGAAGAAGATGAGAGGGCGAAGACCACAATTGACCTGCCCGCATCTTCTGCTCGATATCGTGACGGCGCTCTTCCCCCCGGATAAAGGGGAGCGCAAACAACGCAAGCGAGCACTCGACGTGTACACCATACCTGCGGTAACTGAGGAGGAACTTACGCAAATTTGCCGTAGAATTGGTGATAACAAAGCACCCAGTCTGTATGCTGTTCCCAATAGAGCCCTTAAACTCGCTGTTAAGACCAGACCCGACTGGTTTATCAGCGTGTTTGTAACATGCATGATAGAAGGAGTTTTCCCCGACCGGTGGAAGAGGCAAAAACTAGTTTTGCTCCCGAAGCCGAATAAAGACCCAGGACACCCATCATCATACCGACCGATTTGCCTTATCGACACGGCAGAAAAGATGCTCGAAAGGGTCATCTACAACAGACTGCTCCCTATCATCGAATACAAGGATGCACTATCGGAGCGACAATTTGGATTTCGTCAAGCCCACTCAACGATCGACGCCGTAGACGTTGTTTTGAAACTGGCTCGAGACGCGATGTCGTCTAAAAAATGCTGTGCCGTAGTAACGTTGGACATCAAAAATGCGTTCAATTCCGCAAGCTGGGAGTGGATAAAAAGTTCACTGGCTAAAACGGGTGTCCCTAGTTACTTGACTAAGCTCCTCAACAGTTACCTTTCGGAGAGGACACTGTGGTACGACACGGATGAGGGATCCAAACAGTACACCGTCACCGCAGGAGTACCATAGGGCTCAGTGTTGGGTCCTCTCCTGTGGAACGTCATGTACAATGGGGTCCTTGTCCTTCCCGTGCCAAAGGAGGCCACGATAATCGGTTTCGCAGATGATCTAGCTGTAGTTGTCGTCGCGAAAGAACCTGAAGACGTTGAAATGTACGCTAACGAAACCATTAGCGCCATAAAAGCGTGGCTGGAGATGGTTCAGCTTGACCTTGCGGAACAAAAGACGGAGGCGGTCTTGATTACCAATCGTAGGAAGAGGAATACGATTAATATTCGCGTTGGTGGTCACGTCATCACTTCGAAGCCGGTTATCAAATACCTAGGGGTGATGATTGACGCTAAAATCAATTTCAAGGGACATCTGGACTATGCTTGTGAGAAAGCGGCAAATACCAGCGTATCATTAGCGCGGATGATGCCTAACATTGGAGGTCCAAGGTACAGTCGCAGATCACTTGTAGCCGGAGTGGTTCGCTCTACACTATTATACGCGGCACCAGTTTGGGAGGAAGCATTAGCGTGTGAGAGTAATCGTAGGAGAGTGAATATGACTTACCGCTTAGTGGCGCTAAGGGTGTGCAGCGCCTTCAGAACAATATCAGGCGAGGCAGTGTGTGTTATTGAGGGAATGATCCCGATAGACATTCTGGAAAGTGATACACGCTGCCTGTACGAGACAAGGAAAATGGAACCTCTTGAAAAGGATGCACAATGCCGAAAGGCGGCAAGGCGGGAGTCGCTGGAGAAGTGGCAGAAACGGTGGGATGACTCGCAGAGGGGTCGCTGGACCCACACTTTGATTCCCCCTATTGAAGACTGGATCCAGCGACGACACGGTGAGATTAACTACCATCTGACGCAATTCCTGTCAGGACATGGCGGTTACAGGAAGTACCTGCACCAATTCAGGCTGGATGATTCCCCCTTGTGTCCTGAATGTGATTGCACACCTGAGGACCCGGAGTATGTTATGTTCCATTGTCCACGATTTCTCTCAGAAAGGAGGAGTCTGGAACGAATACAAGAGGAACTGGCAAGAGCGGAGCGCGCAAGGAGGACGCGGAGTACGGAAGGCGTGGTCGCGAAAAGCGCAGTCCACCCGGCGAAGTAATGCTTTGCGGCGGTCCCGCGGGGAAGGAAAAAGGAGAAAGTGGGGGTGGTTTTAGTGGATGAGAATCCCACACGCTGCTGCAACCTGGCCGCGGCAGTGTCTTTCTAAGATTTCCACCTCCATCCATAAAAAAAAAACAGACGGACAGACGGACAGACGGGCAGACGGGCAGACGGGCAGACGGGCAGACGGACAGACGGACAGACGAACAGACGGACAGACGGACAGACGGACAGACGGAGTGGCCAGATCTCCCATCAGGCGCGACCCCAGCTGGCGGATAGGGGCATACCTATTGATGTGTAAATATGTGTTCATGCACTTTTCTTATCTGACTGTGGTGCGCGGACCAAAATGGCTATGGGAAGGATAGCCAGAACATAAAACCATCATGGAAAACGAGAGAAGGAGGAAACGTACGGTGCAGGGGCTCGGCACCCCAGTACCGGCGGCTTTTGGGAGTGAGCAAGCGGGCTCCCGGTCGTCGATATCCCTCGAACGCAGTGCCTGGGTGGTGGACAACTTGGCCACCTTGGCATATAATGCTAGAAGTGATTTGGATCTCGAGAAGGAGGTATTCAAGCGAAGTACGACTTTACCGAGAACACCAATAACAAGACCAAACAAAGATGAACTAAAAGCAGCTTTTTGGACAACAAAAACCGTGACAACACCCAGCGCATATGTTCAAGATGCTCGACAGCAGGAGTTGCTCCAGGAACAAGGAAAAGACCCATTCAAAAGAAGTTCATCAACTTTGAGATCTCCACCAATGCCAAAGACGATGAAGGACAAAGTACAGGCAAGGTCAATAAACGCCAAAAGTGAAGGACCGTGTAAAAGGGGTAACCCTGCCGGGACTCATAGGGAACAGAGTTCCGAGCTGGAGGAATTACCCTTCACTCAGCTTGGGGCAAAAATAGTTGAGCTGTCCGAGTTTATCAAGGACAAGCACAACGTGCACCAAGCCATAAAGAATATGGTGAGGGCTATTAGAGTGCTCTATAATAGATCACAGATGGAGGAAAAGAATAATAAGGACAGGCGGACAGGACATCCTGAAAACCAACACCAACAGGTCAGAAGGAGAAAACCGTACAGCGAATCTAGGAAACTCGATCAGCGTTGCGAAGCCTAAGACCAGCGAAAACGATAGATGGACTAAAGCTATCAACAAAAAAGCGGAACGAAAAGCAAAAGTGCGAACTCGTCCAGATGTAATTGCTATCTCCAGTAAGGGCAATCTGTCCTACGCGGAGATACTCAAGAAGGTCAAAGCGGATCCCGACCTAAAAGATCTGAGCGGAAATGTGAACAGAATCCGAAGAACCCAGAAAGGGGATCTTATGTTCGAGCTGAAAAGATCCAGCGATGGCAGAACTGATGACTTTCGAACTCAAGTGAAAAACTCTGAGAATGCCGCAGTGCGTGCCCAAAAACATGAGATCTATATACAATGTAAGGATCTCGATGAAGTTACATCGAAAGGAGAAATTTGCACTGCTCTGAAGGAGCAATTCAAGTTGAAAGAACTCACCGAGGAGTCAGTTGTGGGCTTGCGAAAAGCCTATGGTGGTACTCAAACGGCCACAATACGAGTGTGGCGCGGCAGGATTCGCGGCATTCGAAATTTATTTCGAATGTTGCGAGTGCCAACGAATAGATGGCGCGGATCTATCCACTTTGCGGATCACGACACGGGAGTGGAGGACTGGCGAGTGTGCCATGAGTTAGGGGCAGAAAAGAAACAAATGAAGGGAGACGTCTTTTCTGCCTCTAACGTTTGAGAAGCAAGAAGGAATTCAGTTCTCAACCATCAACCGGAATGGTCGTTTTGGTTTTGTATTTCATCTTAAATTAAAGAATAATTGTAAATAATGTAAAAAAGATAAGTTCTATGATTATGTCAATTCAAACGATTCGCTTTTCAAATATTTTTCTTTTGAATTAAATTAAATATTTTTGTATATAAAAGACAATTTAGTGACAATAATGCAATAGCTTTAATAAAACTGAATAAATACTTAATTGGTGACCCCGATTTTAAAAAAAAAGTTCGTGCCCTTCAAAAGTTACAACTGATAACAACACATCTTGATGCCGAATTTCATCGTAAGGTCTATGAATTGGAACGCAGCTTGGAAGAAAGACATCGTGATATTTTCAAGAAACGTTTTGAGATCATAAATGGAGACTATGAGCCAACTGAAGAAGAATGCAATTATTCGGATGCTGAATATACTCTGGACTATACTCGCGCCATAGATGATTTCCCATTGTCAAGTAATAGAAATCCATCCACATCCCGAGTCGGAGCACAAGCAAGAAAGAAAAACGCCCTCCTGCACAACAACAACCACCACAAATTCAACAGCAGCAGCAACAGCCACCACAGCAGTATCAACAACAACAACATCAGTGCCACAACAATCAACAACAGCAACAAACGGACGTCCCCAGCACCGCCAACGCCGCAGCTACAGCCGACAAACTCGACCAGCGCCACCGACGAGGAGCTATACTTAAGAGAAATTATTATTCATTTATATATAATATTTATTTATTTATTCAGTTAAAAAAAATACTAATAAAAAATTTTGAAATCGCTGCAAGAGACGGCGTGGAGGTGTTTGGCATCGCGAGTCCTCCATTTTTGGTGGTGTTTTTGGTCTGCGCTGGATAGCGTCCGCTTCGTTTTTTTCTCGTTTCGTGCGTGCATTTGTGGGTGCGGCCTGCCGTGTCAGTATAAACTCACCGCGTTTGCATCTCAATCTCGTACTTTTAGTGAAACAAGATGTCTTTTGACAATAAAGACGCAGCAGGCCCATCGGACCCGCAAGTGACCGCCCTCGCCGTACGCGTCCCTCCGTTTTGGCGGCGGAACCCCGAACTGTGGTTCGTGCATTTGGAAGCACAGTTCCAAATGTCCGGCATCACATCGGACGCGACACGTTTCAACTACGCGGTGGTCGGCCTGGACGAAGAGTCCATACTTCTGGTGTCCGACGTGGTGAAGTCGACATCGTACGTGCAGCTCAAGAGCGAGTTGATCAGGCGCCTGTCGGCAAGCGAGTCGGCAAAATTAGACCACTTGCTGGCGGGTTTAACGTTGGGTGATCGAACTCCCAGCCAATTGCTTCGTGAAATGAGGCAATTGGGTGGGAGCAAGATCGGCGACGACCTGATCAAGTCGCTCTGGCTGCGTCGGCTCCCGGAGGGCACCCAGGCGATCCTCGCTTGCGTCTCCGGTTCCTTGGAGGAACTGGCAGCGACGGCCGACCAGGTCCAGGAGGTGTACGTACGCCCAACCTTGGCGGCCGTTCAACTACCGTCGGATGAGGTGGGTGAGTTGAGGCGCGAGATTGCTGCTTTAACAGCCAGTATGGCCGAGATGCGGGCGATGTTGGACGCTCAGCGTTCGGGCGCCAGATCGCGAGCACGCTCACGGTCTGCCACCCGAAAAGGGCGATCAGGTAGCAGGTCGTCAAGACAGTCCACGGACCAAGGGATTTGCTGGTACCACCGCAGATTCGGGGATAAAGCGACAAGATGTACGCTACCGTGTAGATTCTCTCCTACCGCAAAAAACTAGGTCCGCGGGGGGTCTTGGCGGCGGCCACCCAGAACGCAGCGCCACGTCGCCTAACTATTTTCGACCCCCTCAGCGGGCGCAACTACCTCGTCGACACGGGTGCGGAAGTTTCGGTTCTTCCCGTACCCCAGCATCATCAACTTTTCCCTCAACCGCTCAAACTTGCGGCAGCAAATTCCTCCCGCATAAACACGTACGGGTATAGGCAAGTAGACGTGAGTCTTGGCTTGCGTAGGACGTTTTCGTGGCGTTTCATCCTGGCGGATGTCAGCTTCCCCATACTAGGCGCAGACTTCCTGTGTCACTATGGATTGCTGGTGGACTTGCAAAACAAGTCCCTTATAGATTCCACGACCAAACTTAATTCGTCGGGACTTATGGTATCTCACCCAGGCAATAATCTTTCCGTTCTTTTAGAAGACATTACCGACTCTCGTGTTCGGGCACTTCTCCAAAAGTTCAGCCAGATTACTACCAACTGTGATCTCTCCAAACCAGTGAAGCACAATGTGCAGCACCACATTATCACTACTGGTTCCCCGATCTTCTCGAAGGTGCGTCCTCTACCATCTCAGAAACTGGCAATTGCACGGAAAGAGTTTGAACAACTCGTTCAACAGGGTATCTGCAGGCCCTCAAACAGCTGTTGGTCTTCCCCACTGCATATGGTCCCTAAGCCAAACGGCGAATGGCGCCCATGTGGGGATTACAGAAGGCTAAATGCACAGACTGTTCCTGACCGATATCCAATTCCACTCATCCACGACTTTGCGCATCACCTCGCGAATTGCCGCATCTTTTCGACCTTGGACTTAACCAAGGCTTATCACCAAATCCCAGTAGCTCCTGAAGACATTCCAAAGACGGCAATATGCACACCCTTTGGACTCTTCGAGTTCACCCGGATGACTTTCGGATTGTGCAATGCGGCGCAAACCTTTCAAAGGTTCATTCACTCAGTCCTGCGAAACCTCGAATTCTGTTTCGTATATTTGGATGATGTTTTGGTCGCTTCTTCCACTGAGTCTGAGCACTTAGCCCATCTCGAGTGCATTTTTCAACGTCTCCTTGAGGCCGGTTTAGTCCTAAACGTTGAGAAATGCAAATTCCTTCAACAACAGGTGAGATTCCTCGGCCATTTCATTTCCCCTGAAGGGATACAGCCCGACCCAGACAAGGTGCAAGCGATAACAAGCTTCCCGCGTCCAAAGACAGTGAGGGAGTTGAGGAGGTTCTTGGGCATGCTAAACTTCTACCGTCGTTTTCTGCCCAAGGCCGCCCATCTCCAGTCCATTTTGAACGCGTACTTGTCCGGCCCCAAAACTAAGGACACACGAGAGATCGTGTGGTCTGAAGAGGCTATCTGCGCGTTTGACAAATCCCGTCAACAACTGGCCGACGCTACACTCTTGGCATTTCCTCTGCAAGATGCACCCCTAGCCGTTTTTGTTGATGCCTCTGACATCGCAGTAGGTGCTGCCCTTCACCAAAAGGTGGACCAAGTTTGGCAGCCGTTGAGCTTCTTCTCGAAGCAGTTGAATCCCGCTCAACGGAACTACAGCACCTACGATCGCGAACTGCTCGCCGCATACCTGTCCATCAAATACTTCCGTTTCTCCCTAGAAGGCAGGCCGTTCACAGTGTTCACGGACCATAAGCCTCTCACGTTCGCTTTGAAACAGAAGCCCGACAAAGCGTCCCCTCGTCAGCTTCGACACCTGAGCTTCATAAGCCAGTTCACGTCGGACATCCAGCACGTGTCCGGGAAGGACAACATTGTTGCTGACGCTTTGTCTCGTGTCTCCGAAGTTAACATCCCCGCCTCACTCGATTTCTCGGCTATTGCCAAGGCGCAAGTGGATGACGCAGCACTTCAGAGCCTCATGTCCAACCCCAAATACAAATTTCGGGAGTTGCCCATCTTCGGCTCAAACCTCTCGCTCTGCTGCGAAGACTCGGAAAAGGGACCTCGGCCATACATTCCGGCCACATTTCGCAAGGAAGTGTTCCACGCAGTTCACGACTTGGCGCACCCCGGCATCAGGACAACAAACCGGTTAGTCACCGGAAAATACTTCTGGCCCTCCATGAACAAGGATATCAATTCCTGGGCCAGAGAGTGCATCGCATGCCAAAAGTGTAAAGTCTCCAGGCATGTTAGGAAAGAAGTGGGCTCATTCCCCCGCACCACCAAGCGTTTCCACACCATACACCTCGACATAATAGGGCCTTTGCGAGACTCGCACGGTTATAAGTATTGCCTCACAATCATCGACAGGTTCACGCGGTGGCCTGAGGCAATACCTCTGAAAGACATTACGGCGCAATCATGTGCTGAAGCCCTCTGTCGAGAGTGGATACCTCGCTTTGGCGTCCCTGCAGTGGTCATCACTGACCAGGGAATGCAATTTGAGTCCACCCTTTTCTCCGAGTTAGGCAAACTCCTTGGTTTTAAACGCCAGCGGACTACGGCATACCACCCACAATCCAATGGGATGTTGGAACGTTGGCACCGGACGCTGAAAGCCGCCATTATGGCACGCGACGATCCGTCCTGGACGCAAGTCTTGCCTCTCGTCCTACTCGGCCTTCGTACAACCCGCCGAGAGGAATTTGCTGCCAGCCCCGCGGAGCTGGTTTACGGGGAGAACCCGAGACTTCCAAGCGATCCGGTCTTCGACAAGAGATCGGGTCTCACGGAGTCGGGGTTGGTGCGTCTGCTAAGGGACAATCTCCGACGTATCAAGGCGCCACCACCCTCTCGACACTCGTCCATACCTGCTTGTTCGCCCAAGGAACTGGACACATGCACGCATGTGCTAATCAGAACGGATGCCGTCCGGAAACCGCTGCAGCCTCCATATGAGGGCCCGTACCGCGTTCTCGAGCGGGGAGAACATTTCTTCCAGCTCGAGATCGGTGGTCACAGGAAGGCGGTCTCTTTGTCCAGGCTGAAACCCGTGTGCGCCCCGAAGTAACGTCGTGTCCGCTTTGTGGATTAACGGCGAACGAAGTTCGGGGATCAGTCGTCGAAACCCCTAGGTTTCAACTGGGGGCGGAGTGATGTGGCGCGGCAGGATTCGCGGCATTCGAAATTTATTTCGAATGTTGCGAGTGCCAACGAATAGATGGCGCGGATCTATCCACTTTGCGGATCACGACACGGGAGTGGAGGACCGGCGAGTGTGCCATGAGTTAGGGGCAGAAAAGAAACAAATGAAGGGAGACGTCTTTTCTGCCTCTAACGTTTGAGAAGCAAGAAGGAATTCAGTTCTCAACCATCAACCGGAATGGTCGTTTTGGTTTTGTATTTCATCTTAAATTAAAGAATAATTGTAAATAATGTAAAAAAGATAAGTTCTATGATTATGTCAATTCAAACGATTCGCTTTTCAAATATTTTTCTTTTGAATTAAATTAAATATTTTTGTATATAAAAGACAATTTAGTGACAATAATGCAATAGCTTTAATAAAACTGAATAAATACTTAATGAATACCAGCGGAGGCAGCACAGATGTTGTTGGCTGCCGGAAGGGTTCGGATTGGATGGGTTGTCTGCCGTTTAAGGGAACAAATTTCACTGAAGAGGTGCTTTAAATGCCGTATTTTTGGGCACTTCGCGAAGGCATGCACCAGCAGCATTGATCGATCCAATCGATGCAGAAAGTGTGGGGAGAAAGGCCATATTGCCAGAGAGTGCAATAGGGACCCCAAATACCTATTGTGCGAAGTAAAAGAGGGACAGGATAACCGGCATATTGCCGGAAGTGGCAAATGTCCGGAATTTAGGAAGGCGTTCACTGCAATGAGAAAATGAGGTTTATTCAAATAAACCTCAATCATTGCAGTGTCGCTCAGGATTTACTTGAACAGACCACGTTCGAATCTAAGATGGAAGTTGCCATCATAAGTGAACCGTATAGAAACCGTCACGGTGGCGTATGGGTCAAAGATTCGACTGGTGGAGCGGCGATATGGGCTTGCGGTCGACAGGCCATACAATGTACTGCAAGTCAGGCAGCCAGTGGCTTCGTGTGGGCGAAAATAAGTGGTGTATATGTATACAGCTGCTACGCCCCGCCAAGTTTGACACTGTCTGAATTCGAGCAAATGCTTGATAATCTTGTTCTCGACGCGAGGGGACGTAGTCCAAAGGTGATTGCTGGTGATTTCAATGCTTGGGCCCTAGATTGGGGTAGTAGGGAATCAAATGCTAGGGGGCGCAGTTTATTAGAATCTTTTGCGCACATGGACACAGTTTTGGCCAACGAAAGTGCTGTAAACACCTTTCAGAAAGGGGGGTCAGGCTCGGTTGTAGACCTGACCTTTGTGGTATGTCCTGGTGCGTTAGTGAACGCTACACCCACAGCGATCACCAGGCAATCTTCTTTGAGACATGTGTCGAGCCGCAGGGCAAAGAGTTATCATGCCCGAAACCGAGAAAGATTTCAGGCTGGTCTGCAAAATCTTTTGATGAGGAGACCTTCATAGAGGTGTGGTTAGATCAGCCTGATAAAGCAGGCACCTCTACGGAAAGAGCCGTCCATCTGGCTCAACGCATTGCCAAAGCGTGTGACGCGTCCATGCCTAGAAGGTGTTCATTCCCCAGTAGAAGACCAAACTACTGGTGGAATGATGAACCGACCGGCCTTCGATCAGCCTGCCACCAAGCCAGAAGAGCGGCTCAGAGGGCGGTAGGTAGAGTCAAACAGGGGCAAAAGGAGCTCGCCTATAAGGCAGCCCGCAAAAACCTCAAGCTCGCCATCCAGCGAAGCAAGAGGGACTGCTTTAAGGAGCTCTGCTCAGAAGCGAACATAAACCCGGGGGGGGGGGGGGAATCCCTACAGAATCGTAATGGGACGATTCAGAGGCTGTTCATCTCCGCAGATCACGTGCCCCACCCTCTTGCTAAAAATCGTCCAGGGGTTATTCCCCCAGCAAGAGGAGAGTACCGACATATTCCAACCACCTCTGAATGCAGCGGCAATTCCGCCAGTCATCAGAGACGAGCTGCTGGATATCTGCGGTAGAATAGGAGACAATAAAGCGCCGGGCCTGGACGGAGTACCGAATAAGGCCCTTAAGCTTCCCGTGAAATCCAGGCCGGACATGTTCGCTGAGTTGTTCGAAGCGTGCATGTCCGGGGGGATATTTCCAGTGGCATGGAAGCGGCAGAAGTTGATAATTCTGCCTAAACTAGGTAAACCATCCTCATATCGACCCATATGTCTCCTGGACACGGTGGGGAAAATGCTAGAGCGGGTAATCTATAATAGATTACTCCCGGTTATCGAGAGCCAAGGCGGCCTTTCGGATCGGCAGTATGGGTTCCGTAAAGCCATATCAACCATTGATGCCATCAAATTGGTTACTGGCTTGGCCGAAGATGCAATTCACGGAAAGGGTAGTACCAGCAAATATTGCGTGGTAGTAACCCTGGACGTGAAAAATGCATTCAATTCGGCCAATTGGAAT
This sequence comes from Hermetia illucens, assembly GCF_905115235.1. NCBI lineage: Eukaryota > Metazoa > Arthropoda > Insecta > Diptera > Stratiomyidae > Hermetia > Hermetia illucens. The sequence continues at coordinate 67,570,339 of NC_051852.1, forward strand.
CTAATACGCAAATTCCTAGCGAAGGTTGGTATTCCCGCCTATCTCGCTGCTATCGTCGACAGTTATTTAACTGAAAGGAGGCTTCGGTGTGACACCGATGACAGACCCCAGGAGTACGTTGTTTCCGCGGGTGTCCCGCAGGGCTCCGTATTGGGCCCACTGCTGTGGAACATCATGTACAACGATGTATTTAATCTTTCCCTTCTGGGCGAGACCACAGTGGTGGGTTACGCTGACGACATAGCGCTGGTTGTTGTCGCAAAGCATCTCGAAGATGCTGAGTTATACTCAAGTGAGGCAATCGGTGTTGTTAAAAGTTGGCTAAAGAGCTCTGGTCTGACACTTGCGGAGGAAAAAACGGAAGAGGCCCTCATCACTAAGCGCCGGAAGAGAAATTACGCCTGTATAAGAATCGGGAATCATATCATCACTTCCAAGCCGACCATCAAATACTTGGGAGTGGTGATAGACAGGACGCTTAGCTATAAGCAACATGTACGGTATGTTTGCGACAAATCATCCACTACAAATATGGCCCTGGCGAGGATGATGCCGAAAATTGGAGGGCCACGGCATACCTCTAGGTTGCTTATAGCCAGGGTGGTGACCTCGATCATGCTCTATGCAACCCCAGTTTGGAGGGAGGCGTTGTGGATGTCAGGGAACGCTACCAAACTGAGTTCAGTCTACAGGAGGACAGCTCTGAGGGTATGCTCTGCCTTCAGGGCTGTCTCAGATGATGCAGCATTCGTCATCTCTGGAATGATGCCGATTGACATCTTGGCAGATGAGATGGCGAACATATACAAAGCAAAGCCAACCTCTTCCTCATCGCGGACGAGGAAGACTGAAAGGGAGAGTTCCATAAATAGATGGCAGAGCGGTGGGAACGTTCGGGAAAGGGCCGGTGGACGCACAGGCTCATTCCTGCCATCAAGGAGTGGTTGGAGAGACGACACGGTGAGGTTAATTATAATCTCAGCCAGTTTCTCACGGGACATGGAGGATATCTCCAATACCTTCACAAACCTCAATCATTGCAGGGTCGCTCAGGATTTACTTGAGCAGGCCACGTTCGAATCTGAGATGGAAATCGCCATTATAAGCGAACCGTATAGACACCGTCACGGTGGCATATGGGTCAAAGATTCGACTGGGGGAGCGGCGATATGGGCTTGCGGTCGACAGGCCATACAATGTACTGCAAGTCAAGCAGGCAGTGGCTTCGTGTGGGCGAAAATAAGTGGTGTATATGTATACAGCTGCTACGCCCCGCCAAGTTTGACACTGTCTGAATTCGAGCAGATGCTTGATAATCTTGTTCTCGACGCGAGGGGACGTAGTCCAAAGGTGATTGCTGGTGATTTCAATGCTTGGGCCCTAGAGTGGGGTAGTAGGGAATCAAATGCTAGGGGGCGCAGTTTATTAGAAGCTTTTGCGCAGATGGACATGGTTCTGGCCAACGAAGGTGCTGTAAACACCTTCCAGAAAGGGGGGTCAGGCTCGGTTGTAGACCTGACCTTTGTCAGCCCTTCGCTGGCGCGTGGTATGTCCTGGTGCGTCAGTGAACGCTACACCCACAGCGATCACCAGGCAATCTTCTTTGAGACATGTGTCGAGCCACAGGTCCGCAAAATCTTTCGATGAGGAGACCTTCATAGAGGTGTGGTTAGATCAGCCTGATAAAGCAGGCACCTCTACGGAAAGAGCCGTCCATCTGGCTCAATGCATTGCCAAAGCGTGTGACGCGTCCATGCCTAGAAGGTGTTCATTCCCCAGTAGAAGACCAAACTACTGGTGGAATGATGAACTGACCGGCCTTCGATCAGCCTGCCACCGAGCCAGAAGAGCGGCTCAGAGGGCGGTAGGTAGAATCGAACAGGGACAAAAGGAGCGCCCCTATAAGGCAGCCCGCAAAAACCTCAAGCTCGCCATCCAGCGAAGCAAGAGGGAGTGCTTTAAGGAGCTCTGCTCAGAAGCGAACATAAACCCGTGGGGGAATGCCTACAGAATCGTTATGGGACGATTCAGAGGCCGTTCATCTCCGCAGATCACGTGCCCCACCCTCTTGCTAAAAATCATCCAGGGGTTATTCCCCCAGCAAGAGGAGAGCACCGACACATTCCAACCACCTCTGAATGTGGCGGCAATTCCGCCAGTCACCAGAGACGAGCTGTTGGATATCTGCGGTAGAATAGGAGACAACAAAGCGCCGGGCCTGGACGGAGTACCGAATAAGGCCCTTAAGCTTGCCGTGAAATCCAGACCGGACATGTTCGCTGAGTTGTTCGAAGCCTGCATGTCCGAGGGGATATTTAACTGAAAGGAGGCTCCGGTATGACACCGATGACGGACCGCAGGAGTACGTTGTTTCCGCGGGTGTCGCGCTGGGCTCCGTATTGGGCCCACTACTGTGGAACATCATGTACAACGATGTATTTAATCTTCCCCTTCCGGGGGAAGCCACAGTGGTGGGTTACGCTGACGACATAGCGCTGGTTGTTGTCGCAAAGCATCTTGAAGATGCTGAGTTATATTCAAGTGAGGCAATCGGTGCTGTTAAAAGTTGGCTAAAGAGCTCTGGTCTGACACTTGCGGAGGAAAAAACGGAAGCGGTCCTCATCACTAAGCGCCGGAAGAGAGATTACGCCTGTATTAGAATCGGGAATCATATCGTCACTTCCAAGCCGACCATCAAATACTTGGGAGTGGTGATAGACAGGAAGTTTAGCTATAAGCGACATGTGCGGTATGTTTGCGACAAATCATCCACTGCAAGTATGGCCCTGGCAAGGATGATGCCGAACATTGGAAGGCCACGGCATACCTCTAGGTTGCTTATAGCCAGGGTGGTGACCTCGATCATGCTCTATGCGACCCCAGTTTGGAGGGAGGCGTTGTGGATGTCAGGGAACGCTACCAAACTGAGTTCAGTCTACAGGAGGACAGCCCTGAGGGTATGCTCTGCCTTCAGGACTGTCTCAGATGATGCAGCATTCGTCATCTCTGGAATGATGCCGATTGACATCTTGGCAGATGAGATGGCGAACATATACAATGCAAAGCCAACCTCTTCCTCATCGCGGACGAGGAAGACTGAAAGGGAGAGTTCCATAAATAGATGGCAGAGCGGTGGGAACGCTCGGGAAAGGGCCGGTGGACGCACAGGCTCATTCCTGCCATCAAGGAGTGGTTGGAGAGACGACACGGTGAGATTAATTATAATCTCACCCAGTTTCTCACGGGGCACGGAGGATATCTCCAATACCTTCACAGGTTTAAATTGGAGACCTCACCCGATTGTCCAAATTGCAATGGAGTCCCAGAGGACCCAGAGCATGTATTCTTCCACTGTCCGAGATTTGTGGGAGAAAGGAGGAATCTAGAGGAGACTCTAGGGGAGGTGCTGGTACCAGAAAATCTGGTGCCGAAAATGCTAGCACATCAAGAGAATTGGGATGCGGTAAACTCCATGATTGCATCTATCCAAAATAAACTGCGAAAAGCAGAGGAGAGGAGAAAAACGCGGTCACGTGCGTCGCGTATAGAAGAAAGGTGACAAAGCTAGAGTGAGCTGACTCCGCCCCGTGATGTAATACCTTATGGTGGTTCCGCGGGGCAGGGAGGGAGTCGGGGGTGGTTTTAGTGGGTAAAAATCCCACACGCTGATGTGTCCAGACCAGTGTCTTTTTGAAGATTTCCACCTCCTCAACAAAAAAAAAAAAAAAAAAAAGACGGACAGACGGACAGACGGACAGACGGACAGACGGACAGACGGACAGACGGACAGACGGACAGACGGACAGACGGACAGACGGACAGACGGACAGACGGAAAGACGGACAGACGGACAGACGGACAGACAGACAGACGGACAGACGGACAGACGGACAGACGGACGGACGGACAGACGGAGAGGCGGACAGACGGACAGAGGGACAGGCGGATAGGCGGACAGGCGGACAGCAGACAGACGGACAGACGGACAGACGGACAGACGGAAAGATGGACAGACGGACAGACGGACAGACGGAGAGACGGACAGGCGGACCTGTGAGGAGTGGCCAGATCTTCCATCAGGCGCGACCCCAGCTGGCGGATTGGGGCATACCTATTGATGTGTAAATATGTGTTCATGCACTTTTCTTTTCTGACTGTGTATGGGCTAGTGTTTGCTCATCTCTGGTGCGCGGACCAAAATGGCTATGGGAAGGATACCCAGAACATAAAACCACCATGGAAGACGAGAGAAGGAGGAAACTTACGGTGCAGGACCCGGAACCCCAGTACCGGCGGTTTTTGGGAGTGAGTAAGCGGGCGGCGGTGGACAACTTGGCCACCTTGGCATATAATGCCACAAGTGATTTGAATCTGGAGAGGGAGATGTTCAAGCGAAGTACGACCTTGAACTAAAGGCAGCTTTTTGGACAACAAAAACCGTGACAACACCCACCGCATATATTCAAGATGCTCGACAGCAGGAGGTGCTCCAGGAGCAAGAAAGGGATCCATTCAAAAGAAGCTCATCAACTTTGAGATCTCCATCAATGCCAAAGATGATGAAGGATAAAGTACAGGCAAGAGAGCAGAGCCCCCGGAGCTATTAACCTTCACCCAGTTTCGGGAAAAAATAGTTGAGCTGTCAGAGTTTATTAAGGACAACGTGCACCAAGCCATAAAGGATATGGTGAGGGCTATTAGAGTCCTCTATAATAGATCACAGATGGAGAAAAAGAATAATAAGAGCACGCCGAACCCCGCTGTGCCAAAAGTATCACAAGCGACCCAAGTGACGCCTAACCGTACTACCATCGAATCCCAGCGAAATAAGCGAGTACGTGAAAAAGAGGGGGATCCTTTAAATAATCAGCAGGCGTCTAAGAGAAAAAAAGGCCGGACAGGACATCCTGAAAATCAACACGAACAGCTCAGAAGGAGGAAAGCATACAGCGAATCTAGGAAACTCGCCCAGCGTTGCGAAGCCCAAAACGAACGAAAACGATGGATGGACTAAAGTTACCAACAAAAAAGCGAAACGAAAGCAAAAGTGCGAACTCGTCCAGATGCGATTGTTATCTCCAGGAAGGGTAATCTGTCCTACGCGGAGATACTCAAAAAGGTCAAAGCTGATCCCGACTTAAAAGATCTGAGCGGAAATGTGAACAGAATCCGAAGAACCCAGAAAGGGGATCTCATGTTCGAGCTGAAAATATCCAGTGGTGGCAGAACTGATGACTTTCGAACTCAAGTGAAAAACTCACTTGGGGAGAATGCCGCAGTGCGTGCCCAAAAACATGAGATCTATATTCAGTGCAAGGATCTCGATGAGGTAACATTGAAAGAAGAAATTTGTACTGCTCTGAAGGAGCAATTCAAGTTGAAAGAACTCACCGAGGAGTCAGTTGTGGGCTTGCGAAAAGTCTATGGTGGTACTCAAACCGCCACAATACGAGTACCAGCGGAGGCAGCACAGATGTTGTTGGCTGCCGGAAGGGTTCGGATTGGATGGGTTGTTTGCCGTTTAAGGGAACAAATTTCACTGAAGAGGTGCTTTAAATGCCTTATGTTTGGGCACTTCGCGAAGGCATGCACCAGCAGCATTGATCGATCCGATCGATGCAGAAGGTGTGGGGAGAAAGGTCATATTGCCAGAGAGTGCAATAGGGACCCCCAAATGCCTATTGTGCGAAGTAAAAGAGGGACAGGATAACCGGCATATTGCCGGAAGTGGTAAATGTCCGGAATTTAGGAAGGCGCTCACTGCAATGAGAAAATGAGGTTTATCTAAATAAACCTCAATCATTGCAGGGTCGCTCAGGATTTACTTGAGCAGACCACGTTCGAATCTGAGATGGAAATCGCCATCATAAGCGAACCGTATAGACACCGTCACGGTGGCATATGGGTCAAAGATTCGACTGGGGGAGCGGCGATATGGGCTTGCGGTCGACAGGCCATACAATGTACTGCAAGTCAAGCAGGCAGTGGCTTCGTGTGGGCGAAAATAAGTGGTGTATATGTATACAGCTGCTACGCCCCGCCAAGTTTGACACTGTCTGAATTCGAGCAAATGCTTGATAATCTTGTTCTCGACGCGAGGGGACGTAGTCCAAAGGTGATTGCTGGTGATTTCAATGCTTGGGCCCTAGAGTGGGGTAGTAGGGAATCAAATGCTAGGGGGCGCAGTTTATTAGAAGCTTTTGCGCAGATGGACATGGTTCTGGCCAACGAAGGTGCTGTAAACACCTTCCAGAAAGGGGGGTCAGGCTCGGTTGTAGACCTGACCTTTGTCAGCCCTTCGCTGGCGCGTGGTATGTCCTGGTGCGTCAGTGAACGCTACACCCACAGCGATCACCAGGCAATCTTCTTTGAGACATGTGTCGAGCCACAGGCCAAAGAGCTATCATGCCCGAAACCGAGAAAGATTTCAGGCTGGTCCGCAAAATCTTTCGATGAGGAGACCTTCATAGAGGTGTGGTTAGATCAGCCTGATAAAGCAGGCACCTCTACGGAAAGAGCCGTCCATCTGGCTCAATGCATTGCCAAAGCGTGTGACGCGTCCATGCCTAGAAGGTGTTCATTCCCCAGTAGAAGACCAAACTACTGGTGGAATGATGAACTGACCGGCCTTCGATCAGCCTGCCACCGAGCCAGAAGAGCGGCTCAGAGGGCGGTAGGTAGAATCGAACAGGGACAAAAGGAGCGCCCCTATAAGGCAGCCCGCAAAAACCTCAAGCTCGCCATCCAGCGAAGCAAGAGGGAGTGCTTTAAGGAGCTCTGCTCAGAAGCGAACATAAACCCGTGGGGGAATGCCTACAGAATCGTTATGGGACGATTCAGAGGCCGTTCATCTCCGCAGATCACGTGCCCCACCCTCTTGCTAAAAATCATCCAGGGGTTATTCCCCCAGCAAGAGGAGAGCACCGACACATTCCAACCACCTCTGAATGTGGCGGCAATTCCGCCAGTCACCAGAGACGAGCTGTTGGATATCTGCGGTAGAATAGGAGACAATAAAGCGCCGGGCCTGGACGGAGTACCGAATAAGGCCCTTAAGCTTGCCGTGAAATCCAGACCGGACATGTTCGCTGAGTTGTTCGAAGCCTGCATGTCCGAGGGGATATTTCCAATGGCATGGAAGCGGCAGAAGTTGGTACTTCTGCCTAAACCAGGTAAACCTCCAGGTGAACCGTCGTCATATCGACCCATATGTCTCCTGGACACGGTGGGGAAAATGCTAGAGCGGGTAATCTACAATAGATTACTCCCGGTTGTTGAGAGCCAAAGCGGCCTTTCGGATCGGCAGTATGTGTTCCGTAAAGCTAGATCAACCATTGATGCCATCAAATTGGTTACTGGCTTGGCCGAATTCACGGAAAGGGTAGTACCAGCAAATATTGCGTGGTAGTAACCCTGGATGTGAAAAATGCATTCAATTCGGCCAATTGGAATCTAATACGGAAATCTTTAGCGAAGGTTGGTATTCCCGCCTATCTCGCTGCTATCGTCGATAGTTATTTAACTGAAAGGAGGCTCCGGTATGACACCGATGACGGACCGCAGGAGTACGTTGTTTCCGCGGGTGTCGCGCAGGGCTCCGTATTGGGCCCACTACTGTGGAACATCATGTACAACGATGTATTTAATCTTCCCCTTCCGGGGGAAGCCACAGTGGTGGGTTACGCTGACGACATAGCGCTGGTTGTTGTCGCAAAGCATCTTGAAGATGCTGAGTTATATTCAAGTGAGGCAATCGGTGCTGTTAAAAGTTGGCTAAAGAGCTCTGGTCTGACACTTGCGGAGGAAAAAACGGAAGCGGTCCTCATCACTAAGCGCCGGAAGAGAGATTACGCCTGTATTAGAATCGGGAATCATATCGTCACTTCCAAGCCGACCATCAAATACTTGGGAGTGGTGATAGACAGGAAGTTTAGCTATAAGCGACATGTGCGGTATGTTTGCGACAAATCATCCACTGCAAGTATGGCCCTGGCAAGGATGATGCCGAACATTGGAAGGCCACGGCATACCTCTAGGTTGCTTATAGCCAGGGTGGTGACCTCGATCATGCTCTATGCGACCCCAGTTTGGAGGGAGGCGTTGTGGATGTCAGGGAACGCTACCAAACTGAGTTCAGTCTACAGGAGGACAGCCCTGAGGGTATGCTCTGCCTTCAGGACTGTCTCAGATGATGCAGCATTCGTCATCTCTGGAATGATGCCGATTGACATCTTGGCAGATGAGATGGCGAACATATACAATGCAAAGCCAACCTCTTCCTCATCGCGGACGAGGAAGACTGAAAGGGAGAGTTCCATAAATAGATGGCAGAGCGGTGGGAACGCTCGGGAAAGGGCCGGTGGACGCACAGGCTCATTCCTGCCATCAAGGAGTGGTTGGAGAGACGACACGGTGAGATTAATTATAATCTCACCCAGTTTCTCACGGGGCACGGAGGATATCTCCAATACCTTCACAGGTTTAAATTGGAGACCTCACCCGATTGTCCAAATTGCAATGGAGTCCCAGAGGACCCAGAGCATGTATTCTTCCACTGTCCGAGATTTGTGGGAGAAAGGAGGAATCTAGAGGAGACTCTAGGGGAGGTGCTGGTACCAGAAAATCTGGTGCCGAAAATGCTAGCACATCAAGAGAATTGGGATGCGGTAAACTCCATGATTGCATCTATCCAAAATAAACTGCGAAAAGCAGAGGAGAGGAGAAAAACGCGGTCACGTGCGTCGCGTATAGAAGAAAGGTGACAAAGCTAGAGTGAGCTGACTCCGCCCCGTGATGTAATACCTTATGGTGGTTCCGCGGGGCAGGGAGGGAGTCGGGGGTGGTTTTAGTGGGTAAAAATCCCACACGCTGATGTGTCCAGACCAGTGTCTTTTTGAAGATTTCCACCTCCTCAACAAAAAAAAAAAAAAAAAAAAAGACGGACAGACGGACAGACGGACAGACGGACAGACGGACAGACGGACAGACGGACAGACGGACAGACGGACAGACGGACGGACGGACAGACGGAGAGGCGGACAGACGGACAGAGGGACAGGCGGATAGGCGGACAGGCGGACAGCAGACAGACGGACAGACGGACAGACGGACAGACGGACAGACGGAAAGATGGACAGACGGACAGACGGACAGACGGACAGACGGAGAGACGGACAGGCGGACCTGTGAGGAGTGGCCAGATCTTCCATCAGGCGCGACCCCAGCTGGCGGATTGGGGCATACCTATTGATGTGTAAATATGTGTTCATGCACTTTTCTTTTCTGACTGTGTATGGGCTAGTGTTTGCTCATCTCTGGTGCGCGGACCAAAATGGCTATGGGAAGGATACCCAGAACATAAAACCACCATGGAAGACGAGAGAAGGAGGAAACTTACGGTGCAGGACCCGGAACCCCAGTACCGGCGGTTTTTGGGAGTGAGTAAGCGGGCGGCGGTGGACAACTTGGCCACCTTGGCATATAATGCCTACAAGTGATTTGAATCTGGAGAGGGAGATGTTCAAGCGAAGTACGACCTTGAACTAAAGGCAGCTTTTTGGACAACAAAAACCGTGACAACACCCACCGCATATATTCAAGATGCTCGACAGCAGGAGGTGCTCCAGGAGCAAGAAAGGGATCCATTCAAAAGAAGCTCATCAACTTTGAGATCTCCATCAATGCCAAAGATGATGAAGGATAAAGTACAGGCAAGAGAGCAGAGCCCCCGGAGCTATTAACCTTCACCCAGTTTCGGGAAAAAATAGTTGAGCTGTCAGAGTTTATTAAGGACAACGTGCACCAAGCCATAAAGGATATGGTGAGGGCTATTAGAGTCCTCTATAATAGATCACAGATGGAGAAAAAGAATAATAAGAGCACGCCGAACCCCGCTGTGCCAAAAGTATCACAAGCGACCCAAGTGACGCCTAACCGTACTACCATCGAATCCCAGCGAAATAAGCGAGTACGTGAAAAAGAGGGGGATCCTTTAAATAATCAGCAGGCGTCTAAGAGAAAAAAAGGCCGGACAGGACATCCTGAAAATCAACACGAACAGCTCAGAAGGAGGAAAGCATACAGCGAATCTAGGAAACTCGCCCAGCGTTGCGAAGCCCAAAACGAACGAAAACGATGGATGGACTAAAGTTACCAACAAAAAAGCGAAACGAAAGCAAAAGTGCGAACTCGTCCAGATGCGATTGTTATCTCCAGGAAGGGTAATCTGTCCTACGCGGAGATACTCAAAAAGGTCAAAGCTGATCCCGACTTAAAAGATCTGAGCGGAAATGTGAACAGAATCCGAAGAACCCAGAAAGGGGATCTCATGTTCGAGCTGAAAATATCCAGTGGTGGCAGAACTGATGACTTTCGAACTCAAGTGAAAAACTCACTTGGGGAGAATGCCGCAGTGCGTGCCCAAAAACATGAGATCTATATATAATACAATGTAAGGATCTCGATGAAGTTAGATCGAAAGGAGAAATTTGCACTGTTCTGAAGGAGCAATTCAAGTTGAAAGAACTTACAGAGGCATCCGTTGTCGGTCTACGGAAAGCCTATGGTGGCACTCAAACGGCCACCATACGAGTGACAGCGGAGGCAGCGCAGATGTTGTTAGCTGCTGGAAGGGTTCGGATTGGATGGGTTGTCTGCCGTTTAAGGGAACAAACTTCACTAAAGAGGTGGTTTAAATGCCTCATGTTTGGGCACTTCGCGAAGGCATGCACCAGCAGCATTGATCGATCCAATCGATGCAGAAGGTGTGGGGAGAAAGGCCATATTGCCAGAGAGTGCAATAGGGACCCCAAATGCCTATTGTGCGAAGTAAAAGAGGGACAGGATAACCGGCATATTGCCGGAAGTGGTAAATGTCCGGAATTTAGGAAGGCGCTCACTGCAATGAGAAAATGAGGTTTATTCAAATAAACCTCAATCATTGCAGGGTCGCTCAGGATTTACTTGAGCAGACCACGTTCGAATCTAAGATGGAAGTTGCTATCATAAGTGAACCGTATAGAAGCCGTTACGGTGGCGTATGGGTCACAGATTCGACTGGTGGAGCGGCGATATGGGCTTGCGGTCGACAGGCCATACAATGTAATGCAAGTCAGGCAGCCAGTGGCTTTGTGTGGGCGACAATAAGTGGTGTATATGTATATAGCTGCTACGCCCCACCAAGTTTGACACTGCCTGAATTCGAGCAAATGCTTGATAATCTTGTTCTCGACGCGAGGGGACGAAGACCAAAGGTGATTGCTGGTGATTTCAACGCTTGGGCCCTAGAATGGGGTAGCAGAGAATCAAATGCTAAGGGGCGCAGTCTTTAGAGGCTTTTGCGCAGATGGACATGGTTTTGGCTAACGAAGGTGCTGTAAACACCTTTCAGAAAGGGGGGTCAGGCTCAGTTGTAGACCTGACCTTTGTTAGCCCCTCCCTAGCGCGTGGTAAGTCCTGGTGCGTCAGCGAACGCTACACCCACAGCGAACACCAGGCAATGTTCTTTGAGACATTTGTCGAGCCACAGGGCAAAGAGCTATCATGCTCGAAACCGAAAAAGGTTTCAGGCTGGTCTGTAAAATCTTTGGGTGAGCAGACCTTCATACAAATGTGGTTAGATCAACCTGATAAGGCAGGCGCCTCTGCGGAAAGAGCCGTCCATCTGGCTCAATGGATCGCCAAAGCATGTGACGCGTCTATGCCTAGGAGGTGCTCATTCCCCAGTAGAAGACCAAACTACTGGTGGAATGATGAACTGACCGGCCTTCGATCAGCCTGCCACCGAGCCAGAAGAGCGGCTCAGAGGGCGGTAGGTAGAGTCGATCAGGGGCAGAAAGAGTGCGCCTATAAGGCAGCCCGCAAAACCCTCAAGTTCGCCATCCAGCGAAGCAAGGCGAAATGCTTTAAAGAGCTCTGCTCAGAAGCGGACATAAACCCGTGGGGGAGTGCTTATAGAATAGTGATAGGACGATTCAGAGGCCGCTCCTCTCCGCAGATCACGTGCCCCACCCTCTTGCTAAATATCATCCAGGGGTTATTCCCCCAGCAAGAGGAGAGCACCGACACATTCCAACCACCTCTGAATGTGGCGGCAATTCCGCCAGTCACCAGAGACGAGCTGTTGGATATCTGCGGTAGAATAGGAGACAATAAAGCGCCGGGCCTGGACGGAGTACCGAATAAGGCCCTTAAGCTCGCCGTGAAATCCAGACCGGACATGTTCGCTGAGTTGTTCGAAGCGTGCATGTCCGAGGGGATATTTCCAGTGGCATGTAAGCGGCAAAAGTTGGTACTTCTGCCTAAACCAGGTAAACCTCCTAGGTGAACTGTCGTCATATCGACCCATATGTCTCCTGGACACGGTAGGGGAAAATGCTAGAGCGGGTAATATATAATAGATTACTCCCGGTTGTTGAGAGCCAAAGCGGCCTCTTAGATCGGCAGTATGGGTTCCGAAAAGCCAGATCAACCATTGATGCCATCAAATTGGTTACTGGCTTGGCCGAAGATGCAATTCACGGAAAGGGTAGTACCAGCAAATATTGCGTGGTAGTAACCCTGGACGTGAAAAATGCATTCAATTCGGCCAATTGAAATCTAATACGCAAATCCCTAGCGAAGGTTGGTATTCCCGCCTATCTCGCTGCTATCGTCGATAGTTACTTAACTGAAAGGAGGCTCTGGTATGAGACCGATGACGGACCCCAGGAGTATGTTGTTTCCGCGGGTGTCCCACAGGGCTCCGTATTGGGCCCACTACTGTGGAACATCATGTACAACGATGTACTTAATCTTCCCCTTCTGGAGGAAGCCACAGTGGTGGGTTACGCTGACGACATAGCACTGGTTGTTGTCGCAAAGCATCTTGCAGATGCTGAGTTATACTCAAGTGGAAAAAACAGAAGCGGTCCTCATCACGAAGCGCCGGAAGAGAAATTACGCCTGTGTTAGAATCGGGAATCATATCATCACTTCCAAGCCGACCCTCAAATACTTGGGGGTGGTGATAGACAGGAAGCTCTGCTTATAGCTGACGTACAGTATGTTTGCATGGCGAGGATGATGCCGAATGTGGGAGGGCAACAGCATACCTCTAGGTTGCTTATAGCCAGGGTGGTGACCTCAATCATGCTCTATGCGACCCCAGTTTGGAGCGAGGCATTGCGGATATCAGTTAACACTAGCAAACTGAATGCAGTCTACAGGAGGACAGCTCTGAGGGTATGCTCTGCCTTCAGGGCTGTCTCAGATGATGCAGCATTCGTCATCTCTGGAATGATGCCGATTGACATCTTGGCAGATGAGATGGCGAATAGATACCATGCGAAGCCAATCTCTCCCTTATCGCAGACGAAGAACGCTGAGAGGGAGAAATCCATAAATAGATGGCAAGAGCAGTGGGAACGCTTGGGAAAGGGTCGGTGGACTCACAGGCTCATTTCTGCCATCAAGGAGTGGTTGGAGAGACGACACGGTGAGATTAATTATAATCTCACCCAGTTTCTTACGGGACATGGAGGATATCTCCAATACCTTCACAGGTTTAAATTGAAGACGTCACCCGACTGTCCAAATTGTGATGGAGTCCCAGGGGACCCAGAGCGTGTATTCTTCCACTGTCCGAGATTTGTGGAAGAAAGGAGGAATCTAGAGGAGACTCTAGGGAGAGGAGCTTGGTACCAGAAAATCTGGTGCCGAAAATGCTAGCACATCAAGAGAATTGGGATGCGGTCAACTCCATGGACGGATCTATTCAAGATAAATTGCGAAAGGTAGAGGAAAGGAGAAAAGCGCGGTCACGTGCGCCGCGTATAGAAGAAATGTGATTAAGCTAGAGTGAGCTGACTCCGCCCCGTGATGTAATACCTTAAGGTGGTTCCGCGGGGCAGGGAGGGAGTCGGGGGTGGTTTTAAGTGGGTAAAAATCCCACACGCTGGTGTGTCCAGACCAGTGTCTTTTGAAGATTTCCACCTCCTCAAAAAAAAAAAAAGACGGACAGACGGACAGACGGATAAACGGATAGACGGACAGACGGACAGACGGACAGATGGACAGATGGGCAGATGGACAGACATACCTGTGAAGGGTGGCCCGATCTCCCATTAGACCCCGACCCCGACGGTGCAGGGGCTCGGAGCTCCAGTACCGGCGGCTTTTGGGAGTGAGCAAGCGGGACTCCTGGTCGTCGATATCCCTCGAACGCAGTGCATCGGTGATGGACAACTTGACCACCATGGCATCCAATGCTGCAAATGTTTTAGATTTGGAAAAGGAAGTGTTCAAGCGAAGTACCACTCTACCAAGGACACCGGTAACAAAACCGAAGAAGGATGAATTGAAAGCAGATCGCTGGGACAACAAAAACAGCAACAACATCGACCGCACATATTTAAGAGGAGCAGCAACAGGAGGTACTCCAGGACCAGGAAAAGGACCCGTTCAGAAGAAGTTCGTCAGCTTTGAGATCACCGCCAATGCCAAACATTAAAAAAGATTAAACAGAGGGAAGGTCAATGAATGCCAAATGTGAAGGACTATTTAAAAGTAGTAATTTGGTTAGGAATCATGGAGAGCAGAGCCCTGAAGCAGAGGAGTTACGCTTCACACAGCTTGGTGCAAAAATAGCGGAGCTGTCGGAGTTCATCAAGGACAAGCACAACGTCCACCAAGCCATGAAAAATATGGTGAAAGCAATTAGAGTGCTCTACAATAATTCGCAGCAAGAAGAACGAAATGCCAAGGGCAAGTCGAAATCTGCTATATATTCGCCTGGTGGAGCGGCGACATGGGCATGCGGTCGACAAGCCATACACAGTACTGGGAATTAGAGATACAGCGGCTTTGTGTGGGCGAAAATAAACGGGCATATATGTGTACAGCTGTTACGCCCCACCAAACCTGACACTGCCCGAATTCGAGGAAATGCTTGACAGTCTTGTTCTCGACGCAAGGGGTTGTAGTCCAAGGGTGATTGCTGGTGACTCCAATGCTTGGGCCCGTAAGTGGAGTAGTAGAGAGACAAATGCCAGGATCCGCAGTCTATTAGACGCTTCCGCACAGTAGGATATCATTCTGGCCAACGTAGGTTATGTAAACACCTGTCAGAAAGGGGGGTCTACCTCAATCGTAGACCTAACTTTTGTCAGCCCTGCACTGGCATGTGGTATGTCTTGGTGCGTCAGCAAGCACTACACCCACAGCGATCACCAGACAATCTTCTTTGGGCTATGGGCCGGGTCACCGAGGCATAAGACCATCATGCCCAAAACCGAGAAAGATGTCAGGCTGGTCCGCTTAAACTCTTTTGATGAGCAGACCTTCATAGAGATGTGATTAGATCAACCTAATAAAGCAGATCCCTGCACGGAAAGAGCTGCCCATGTCGCCCAATAAATCGCCAAAGCGTGTGACGCGTCCATGCCGAGGAGGTGCTCATTCCCCATTAGAAGACCAAACTACTGGTGGAATGCTGAACTGACCAGCCTTCGCTCAGCCTATCACGGAGCCAGAAGAGCGGCTCAGAGAGCGGTAGGCAGAATCGTCCAAGGGCAAAAAGAGCGCGCCCACGAGGAAGCCCGCAAAACCCTCAAGCTCGCTATCCAACAGAACAAGAGGGAGTGCTTTAAGGAGCTCTGTTTAGAAGCGTATGTAAACCCGTGGAGGAGCGCCTATAGGGTCGTGATGGGGCGTTTCAGGGTCACCTCCGCAGATCACGTGCCCTTCACTCTTGTTAAAAATTATCCAGGGGTTATTCCCTCAGCAAGAGGAGGGCATGGTGGTCAAAGGGTAGTATAGGTCCCGGGGCGAAACGTGGATTGGTACCCACGATGGAGCATAAAACCTGGGAAATGCCTGCTGAACCAACACCAACAGCTCTATTACCAAACCCTATCTCCACCTCCACGTGGTGACCGTTGGGAGCTCTTTCTTGACGAAAAGCTGCAGACGGAGAAGGATGAAGGCGAGTCTCCCGCGCCTAAAAACGGGACAAATTGTACCAACTGGTCCTCCAGGTTGGGGGTTGGGTAGGGCTGACAACCCTACACGGAAAATAACCTGTTACGAAGCCACAACAGGAGCCTCGGATAGGACGGATTTTAAAACGACGGACCCGGCAACGACAAAGGAACAACGATTTGCGCATTTTCTCATGGAACGTGCGCTCCCTGTACAGAGATGAAGCTGATAAGCAGCTAGCCGATACCCTGTCCCAATATAGGGCTGATGTAACAGCGTTGCAAGAGATGCGATGGACAGGGACCGGTTTCCTGGAGAAGAGCCACTACACCATATATTATAGCGGTCATCCAGTAAACCATGTGCTCGGAGTAGGTTTCTTAGTCAGCCAAAAAATGAAACCTGCTGTTATCGGCTTTGAAAGTATAAGCGAACGGCTATGCACTCTGCGCTTGCGAGGCAAGTTTAGAAATATAAGCCTCATAAACGTTCACGCCCCTACAGAGGAGACTGCAGAGTCGGAGAAGGATACCTTCTACGAGGCAGTAGAAAGAACCCTCGAAGCCTGTCCCAGATATGATATCAAAATCATACTTGGGGATTTTAACAGCCAAGTAGGGAAGGAGCCCGTATTCAGGCGATACGTTGGCTCCCATAGCTTACATGAAAAAACAAATGATAACGGACTGCGGACTATTCAATTAGCAGGGTCACACGAAATGGTTGTCGGAAGTACCTGGTTTGCGCGGAAAGCGGTCCACAAACATACGTGGGCCTCTCCAGACGGGACCACTTTCAACCAAATTGACCTCGTGTTGATCGAATGCCGCCACCTCTGAGCCTTGATGAATGTCAGAACATATAGGGGGGCCAATATAGACTCGGATCGCTATCTCGTTGGCATGGTGCTCCGAGCTCGAATAACAATACCACCTAGAATCCCCTCTGACAATCAGGTGAGAGTGAACACTGAAGCCATCCACAACACAACCCTCCGCGACACCTATAAGAGGGAAATGTATGCCGCAATAACCGCAGTCAATAGAGGACCTGGAGATGAAGCATCAACTAATGATCTTCACAACCACCTGAAGAACGTTATCATGGATACGGCCACAAATATACTTGGCCCCAGCCGCAAAAGGAGTCGGAACGGCTGGTTTGACGATGAATGTAAGCTAGCAATGGAACGGAAGAATGCCGCATACCGAGTAATGTTGCATTCTCAAAGAACGCGGGCACGCGCAGAGACTTATCACGAACTCCGTCGAGCGGAGAAGCGACTTCACAGACAGAAAAAGGAAGCCTGGGAGAACCAACAAGTCTGTGAACTAGAAAAGTACAGGGAGCAACCGCACCAGGCGCGGAAGTTTTACCAACAAGTCAGCAGGATGAAGCCTTATACACCTCGAAGCTCATCCTGCCGAGACAAAGAGGGAAATCTGATTTCCGACAGAATGGGCATATTAGAGCGATGGGTTGAGTACTTTGATGAGCTACTGAACAACCAGAACATCGGCGAGTTTGAGGTCCCGCCAACTGAAGACGATGGACAAATACTGCCACCACCAAGTTTAGGAGAAACAGTCCGTGCAATTCATCGGCTAAAAAATCATAAGTCGGCAGGAGCCGATGGAATTACAGCCGAATTGGTTAAATATGGAGGCGACCAGTTACACCAAGTGGTTCATCAACTTGTGCTCAAGGTATGGGACAGCGAATCAATGCCTGACGATTGGCAGCGAGGCATAATCTGTCTCATACATAAAAAGGGAGATATCACACAGTGTCCGGATGGCTCAAGTGGTTAGCGCGCTGGGCTGTCGTAGCGGAAGGTCGCGGTTCAAATCTCGCTGGGGGCAGAGGAATTTGTTATCGTGATTGGATGTCGGACACCAGTCGACTCAGCTGTGAATGAGTACCTGAGTCAAATCAGGGTAATAATCTCGGGCGAGCGCAATGCTGACCACATTGCCTCCCACAGTGTACTGTGGTGTACCGTTACGGTCTTGAATGAAGTGCTCTAACACACTTCAAGGCCCTGATCCAATATGGATTGTTGCGCCAACGATTATTATTATTATTATTATTATCACACAGTGCAGCAATTATAGAGGTATGACGTTGCTGAGTACCATCTATAAGATATTCTCCACTATCTTGCTAGGCCGGATAGCCCCATACGCCCAGAACATCATTGGCCCATACCAAAGAGGCTTCACTCCAGGCAAATCAGCGACAGATCAGATTTTCTCTCTGCGGCAGGCGATGGAAAAACTGTTGGAATATGGACAACAGTTGCACGATCTGTTCATCGACTTTAAAGCCGCCTATGATAGCATAGCCAGGGTAAAACTGTACACGGCCATGAGAGAATTCGGTATCCCGACGAAATTAATAAGACTGACTAGGCTGACCCTGACCAATGTGCGAGGCCAGATAAAAGCAGCAGGATCACTCTCAAGACCATTTGACATCAACAACGGTCTACGACAAGGGGATGCCCTATCATGCGTCCTCTTTAACCTGGCCCTCGAGAAAGTGATCCGTGATGCTGAGGGGAATGCAAGAGGTACGATCCTCTTCAAGTCCACCCAACTACTGGCCTATGCTGACGATATCGACATCATGGGAAGAACCACCCGAGACGTTCAAACTGCCTTCATCCTGATCGAGCAGGCGGCGCGAGATCTTGGGCTGCACATCAACGAAGGCAAGACAAAATACATGGTGGCAACGTCAGCACCGAAGACGAATCAACCAACAACATCAAACCGCACTGGTCAAACACAAGCACGAACAAGAATAAGGATAGGGGAATACAACTTTGAGACCGTTGACAATTTCTCCTATCTAGGGTCGAAAATCACAACCGATAACAACTACGATGATGAAATCCGCGCACGGTTGTTGTCAAGCCAACAGAGCCTACTTCAGCTTACAAAGACTGTTCCGCTCGAAACGTCTTACCATAGGGTCAAAGCTCTTACTGTACAAGACTATGATCTTGCCAGTCCTCTTGTATTCCTCGGAAACTTGGGTTCTTAGCAAGAAAAATTGCGAACTCTTGGCCGCGTTCGAGAGAAGAATCCTCCGAAGAATTTTTGGCCCCCTACATGAGGATGGACGATTCCGTAGCCTACACAATGACGAAATCTATGAGCGATACCATGACCGTCCGGTTGTGGATAAAATCCGGCTCAATAGGTTACGGTGGGCGGGTCACTTAATCCGTATGGATGAAGATGATCCCACCCGGAAAGTCTATAAGGGCAATATCTATGGTAGGAAAAGAAGACGAGGCAGACCCTGCCTAAGATGGAGCGATGGCGTAGGCCAGGACGCCAGACAGCTTTTAGGGATATCGAATTGGTGGACCTGGGCGCAAAACCGGGATATCTGGATTTCCTTATTAAGGCAGGCCTAGACCGGATACCGGTTGTTGCGCCGTTGATGATGATGAAGAGGAGGGCATAGACAGCTTCCAGCAACCTCTGAACGACACGGCAATACCACCAGTCACCAGTGACGAGCTGCTGGAGATCTGCACTAGGATAGGAGATAATAAAGCTCCGGGTATGGATAGCGTGAAATCCACACCGGACATGTTCGCTGAGTTGTTCGAATCGTGCATGTCCGAGGGGATATTTCCTGTATCATGGAAACGGCAGAAGTTGGTGCTACTGCCTAAGGCTGGCAAACCTCCAGGTGAACCAATCCTCCTACAGACCTATTTGTCTTTTGGACACTATGGGGAAAATGCTAGAGCGAGTAATCTATTACTAGATTACTCCCGGTTGTTGAGAGCCAAGGAGGTCTCTCAGATCGGCAGTATAGGTTTCGTAAAACCAGATCAACCATTGGTGTCATCAAAATGGTTACTGGCTTGGCCAAAGATGCAATCCACGGAATGGGTAGTACCAGCAAATACTGCATAGTAGTGACCCTGGATGTGAGAAATGCATTACAATTGGAACCTAATACGGGAATCTCAGGCGACGATTGGTATTCCCGCTTATCCTGCAGCCTTTGGCGACAGCAATTTGCAAGGACGGAGGCTTTGGTATGACACTGATGACGGACGCAGGAGTACGTTGTTTCCGCGGGTGTCCCACAGGGCTCCGTACTGGGCCCACTGCTGTGAAACATCATGTACAACGATGTTCTTAAAGTTCCTCTTCCGGAGGAAGCCACATGGTGGGCTGCGCCGATGATATAGCGCTCGTTGTTGTCGCAAAGCATCTCGAAGATGCGAAGCGATCAGTGCTGTTAACGGAAGCGGTCCTCATCACCAAGCGCCGTAAAAGAAATTTTGCCCGTATTCAAATTGGGAATCATATCATCAGCCTGCGATCAACTACTTGGGAGTGATGATAGATGGGAAGCTTAGCTATAAGCCACACGTGCAGTATGTCTATGACAAAGCATGCACTCCGAGTGTGGCCCTGGCAAGAATGATGCCGAATATGGGAGGGAAGGCTGTCTCAGATGATGATGCATTCGTCATTTCTGGAATGATGCCCATTGACATCTTGGAAGATTAGATGACGAATATATATAATGCGAAGTCTATCTCTCCTTTACCGCAGGCGAAGAACGCCGAAAGGGAGAGATCGCTAAATAGATCGCAGGAGCATTGGGAACGCTCGAGAAGGGGTCGGTGAACACACAGGCTTATCCCTGCCATCAAGGAGTGGTTGGAGAGACGGCCCGGTGAGATTAATTATAATCTTACTCATTTTCTCACGGGGCATGGAGGATATCGCCAGTACCTGTTCAGGTTTAAACTAGATACTTCACCCGATTGTCCAAGCCGCGATGGAGTTCTCCTCCTCCTTCTTCCACTGTTCAAGGTTTGTGGAGGAATTGAAGAACCTAGAGGAGACTCTAGGAGAGGTGCTCGTACCAGAGAATCTTGTGCAAAGAATGCTAGCATGTCAGGAAGAGTGGGATGCGATCCACTGCATGGTCGTATCTATTCAGAGCAAACTGCGAAAGGTAGAGGAGAGCAGAAAAAAACGCGGTTACGTACGCCGCGTAGAGACGAAAGGGGACCAAGCTAAAATGAGCTGACTCCGCCTGTGATGTAATACCGTACGGTGGTTCCACGGGGCTATGGGAAGGATACCCAGAACATAAAACCACCATGGAAAACGAGAGAAGGAGAAAACTTACGGTGCAGGGGCTCGGATTCCCAGTACCGGCGGCTTTTCGGAATGAGCAAGCGGACTCCTGGTCGTCGATATCCCTCGGCCGCAGTGCCTGGGTGGTGGACAACTTGGCCACCTTGGCATCTAGTGTTACAAGTGATTTGGATCTGAAGAAGGAAGTGTTCAAGCGAAGTACCACCTTACCGAGATCACCAGTAGCAAAACCAAACAAGGATGAACTGAAGGCGGATCGTTGGACGACGAAAACCGCGACAACAACCACCGCATATGTTCAAGATGCTCGACAGCAGGGGGTGCTCCAGGAACAAGGAAGGGATCCATTCAAAAGAAGCTCATCAACTTCGAGATCTCCACCAACGCCAAAGATGATGAAAGACAAAGTAAGGGAAAGATCAATAAACGCCAAAAGTGAAGGACCGTGTAAAAGGAGTAACCCTGCCGGTGCTTATAGGGAGCGGAGTCCCGATCCGGAGGAATTACCTTTTATCAAGCTTGGTGCAAAAATAGTTGAGCTGTCCGAGTTGACCAAGGACAAGCACAACGTGCACTAAGCCATAAAGAATATGGTGGAGTCCTCTATAATAGATCACAGATGGAGGAAAAGAATAATAAGGATGCGCCGAACCCCGCTGTGCCAACAGTGTTACAAGCGGCCCAAGTGCCGTCTAACCGTATGTTGTTGGCAATGCTAGGGGGCTTATTAGAAACCTTTGGGCATAGCTTTGGCTAACGAAACAGCTGTAAACACCTTTCAGAAAGCGGAGTCAGGCTCGATTGTAGACCTGACCTTTGTCAGCCCTCATCAGTGAACGCTACCCCTACAGCCAGGCAATCTTCTTTGCGACATGTGTTCAGCCACAGGGCAAAGAGCTACCATATTCGAAACCGAAAAAGTTTCCAGGCTGGTCTGCAAAATCTTTGGACGAGCAGAGCTTTATGGAGGTGTGGTTAGATCAACCTGATAAAGCAAGCGCCTCTACGGAAAGAGCCGTCCATCTGCCTCAATACATCGCCAAAGCATGTGAGCATGTCTGTCCGTCCGTCCGGACAGACGGTCCTGTGTGGAGTGGCCAGATCTCCCATCAAGCGCGACCCCAGCTGGCGGATTGGCGCATACTTATTGATGTGTAAATATGTGTTCATGCATTTTTCTTATCTGACTGTGGTGCGCGGACCAAAATGGCTATGGGAAGGATAGCCAGAACATAAAGCCACCATGGAAGACGAGAGAAGGAGTAAACTTACGGTGCAGGGGCTCGGAACCCCAGTACCGGGGGCTTTTGGGAGTGAGCAAGCGGGCTCCCGGTCGTTAATATCCCTCGACCGCAGTTCCTGGGTGGTGGACAACTTGGCCACCTTGGCATATAATGCTACAAGTGATTTGGATCTGGAGAAGGAGGTATTTACGCGAAGTACGACCTTACCGAGAACACCAATAAAAAGAGCAAGCAAAGATGAACTAAAAGCAGCTTTTTGGACAACAAAAACCGTGACAACACCCCCCGCACATGTTCAAGATGCTCGACAGCAGGAAGTACTCCAGGAACAAAGCTCTCCAACTTTGAGATCTTCACCAATGCCAAAGACGATGAAGGATAAAGTACAGGCCAAAAGTGAAGGACCATGTAAAAGGAGTAACCCTGCCGGGACTTATAGAGAGCAGAGTCCCGATCCGGAGGATTTACCCTTTACCCAGCTTGGGGCAAAAATAGTTGAGCTGTCCGAGTTTATTAAGGACAAGCACAACGTGCACCAAGCCATAAAGAATATGGTGAGGGCTATTAGAATCCTCTACAATAGATCACAGATAAGAAGGAAAGAGGATATGCCGAACCCCGCTGTGCCAACAGTGTCACAAACGACCCAAGTGACGCCCAACCGTTCCACCATCGAATCACGGCGAAATAAACGAGTACGTGAAAAAGGGGGGGGGGGGATCCTTTAAATAATCAGCAGGCGTCTAAGAGAAAAAAAGGCCGGACAGGACATTCTGAAAACCATCACCATCAGCTTAAAAGAAGGAAAGCGTACAGCGAATCTAGGAAACTCGACCAGCATTGCGAAGCCCGAGACGACGAACAATGGATGGACTAAAGATAGCAACAAAAAAGCGAAACGAAAAACAAAAGTGCAAATTCGTCCATATGCAATTGTCATCTCCAGTAAAGGCAATTTGCCCTACGCGGAAATACTCAAAAAGGTCAAAGCTGATCCCGACCTAAAAGATCTGAGCGGAAATGTGAACAGAATCCGAAGGACCCAGAAGTGGGTCCCATAATTGAGCTGAAAAATCCAGCGGTGGCAAAACTGATGACTTTCGCACTCAAGTGAAAAACTCACTTGGGGAGAATGCCGCAGTGCGTGCCCAAAAACATGAAATCCATATACAATGTAAGGATCTCGATGTAGTGACATGGAAAGCAGAAATTTGTACTGCTCTGAAGGAGCAATTCAAGTTGAAAGAACTTACCGAGGGGTCTGTTGTGGGCTTACGAAAAGCCTATGCTGGTACACAAACGGCCACAATACGAGTACCAGCGGAGCAGCACAGATGTTATTGGCTGCCGGAAGGGTTCGGATTGGATGGGTTTTCTGCCGTTTAAGAAAACAAATTTCACTGAAGAGGTGCTTTAAATGCCTCATGTTTGACCACTTCGCGAAGGCATGCACCAGCAGCGTTGATCGATCCGATCGACGCAGAAGGTGTGGGAAGAAAGGCCATATTGCCAGAGAGTGCAATAGGGACCCCAAATGCCTACTGTGCGAAGTAAAAGAGGGACAGGATAACCGGCATATTGCCGGAAGTGTTAAATGTCCGGAATTTAGGAAGGCGCTCACTGCAATGAGAAAATGAGGTTTATTCAAATAAACCTGAATCATTGCAGGGTCGCTCAAGATTTACTTGAGCAGATCAAGTTCGAATCTGAGATGGAAATTGCCGTCATAAGTAAACCATATAGAAACCGTCACGCTGTCATATGGGTCACAGATTCGGGGTCGGGCTCAGTTGTAGACCCAACCTTTGTCAGTCATTCGCTGGCACGTGGTATGTCCTGGTGCGTCAGCGAACGCTACACTCACAGCGGTCACCATCTTCTTGTAGACATGTGTCGAACCTCAGGCCAAAGAGTTATCATGCCCGAAACCGAAAAAGATTTCAGGCTGGTCTATAAAATCTTTGAATGAGCAGACCTTCACAGAGGTGTGGTTAGATCAACCTGATAAAGCATCCGCCTCTACGGAAAGAGCTGCCCATCTGGCAGAATGCATCGCCAAAGCATGTGACGCGTCCATGCCTAAGAGGTGTTCATTCCCCAGTAGAAAACCAAACTACTGGTGGAATGATGAACTGACCGATCTTCGATCACCCTGCCACCGAGCCAGAAGAGCGGCTCACTGGGCGGTAGGTAGAGTCGATCAGGGGCAGAAAGAGTGCGCCTATAAGGCAGCCCACAAAACCCTTAAGCTCGCCATCCAGCGAAGCAAGAGGAAATGCTTTAAGGGGCACTGTTCAGAAGCGAACGTCAACCCTTGGGGGAGAGCTTATCGAATCGTGATGGGACGATTCCGAGGCCGTTCAACTCCGGAGATCACGTCTCCCACCCTCTTGCTGAAAATCGTCCAGGGGTTCTTGCCCCAGCAAGAGGAGAGCACCGACACATTCCAGCCACCTCTGAATGTGACGGCAATCCCGCCTGTCACCAGAGACGAGCTGCTGGAGATCTGCGGCAGAATAGGAGAAAATAAAGCACCGGGTCTGGACGGAGTACCGAATAAGGCCCTTAAGCTTGCCGTGAAATCCAGGCCGGACATGTTCGCTGAGTTGTTTGAAGCGTGCATGTCCGAGGGAATATTTCCAGCGGTATGGAAGCGACAGAAGTTGGTACTTCTGCCTAAGTCAGGTATAGTTCCAGGTGAACCATCCTCATACCGACCCATATGTCTTTTGGACACAGTAGGGAAAATGTAAGAGCGGGTAATCTATAATAGATTACTCCCGGTTGTTGAGAGCCAAGGCGGCCTTTCGGATCGGCAGTATAGGTTCCGTAAAGCCAGATCAACCATTGATGCCATCAAATGGGTTACTGGCTTGGCCGAAGATGCAATCCACGAAAAGGGTAGTACCAACAAATATTGCGTGGTAGTAACCCTGGACGTGAAAAATGCATTCAATTCGGCCAATTGGAATGTAATATGCAAATCATTAGCGAAGGTTGGTATTCCCGCCTATCTCGCTGCTACCGTCGATAGTTATTTAACTGAAAGGAGGCTCTGGTATAACACCGATGACGGACCCCAGGAGTACATTGTTTCCGCGGGTATGCCACAGGGCTCCGCATTGGGCCCATTACTGTGGAACATCATGTACAGCGATGTACTTAATCTTCCCTCTCCGGAGGAAGCCACAGTGGTGGGTTACCCTGACGACATAGCACTGGTTGTTGTCGCAAAGCATCTCGAAGATGCTGAGTAATATTCAAGCGAGGCAATCAGTTCTGTCAAATGCTGGTTAAAGAGCTCTGGTCTGACGCTTGCGGAGGAAAAAAACAGAAGCGGTCCTCATCACAAAGAGTCGGAAGAGAAATTACGCTTGTATAAGAATCGGGAATCATATCATCACTTCCAAGCCGACCATCAAATACTTGGGGGTGTTGATAGACAGGAAGCTCAGCTATAAGCAACACGTACAGTACGTTTGTGATAAATCGTCCACTGCTAGTATGGCCCTGGCGAGGATGATACCGAACATTGGACGGCCATGGCATATCTCTAGGTTGCTTATAGCCAGGGTGGTGACCTCAATCATGCTCTATGCACCCCCGTTTGGAGGGAGGCGTTGCGGATCTCAGTTAACACTAGCAAACTGAATGCAGTCTACAGGAGGACAGCTCTGAGGGTATGCTCTGCCTTCAGGACTGTCTCAGATGATGCAGCATTTGTCATCCCCGGAATGATGCGGTTGACATCTTAGCGGCGAATATATACCATGCGAAACCAATCTCTCCCTTATTGCAGACGAGAAACGCTGAGAGGGGAAATCCATAAATAGATGGCAAGAGCGGTGGGAACGCTCGGGAAAGAGTCGGTGGACTCACAGGCTCATTCCTGCCATCAAGGAGTGGTTGGAGAGACGACACGGTGAGATTAATTATAATATCACCCAGTTTCTCACGGGTCATGGAGGATATCTCCAATACCTTCACAGGTTTAAATTGAAGACTTCACCCGACTGTCCAAATTGTGAGGGAGTCCAAGAGGGCTCAGAGCATGTATTCTTCCACTGTCCGAGATTTGTGGAAGAAAGGAGGAATCTAGAGGAGACTCTAGGAGAGGTGCTGGTACCAGAAAATCTGGCGCCGAAAATACTAGCACATCAAGAGAATTGGGATGTCGGACAGTAAAGGTCGATAGCGACGGACGCAAAAAGTGAACGTTGCGAAATAAGAGAAAATCATGAACGAGATTAGTGAAAAGCGTAAACAAATTTACTTAAAGTTACAAGGAATTCCAGTGACTACTGGTGTAGTGAAATCAATGACGCACTTTAAGGGAAACATTTAATTTGCAAGTTTTTTGGTTCATTTGTTCACTGTTATTTCCTTTGTCTATTCGACTGTACCGTACTGGGAATTAAACTTGCAGTTTACTAAGTGTGCCGACCGACAGCTGTGGGGTGAGCTAGTGTCCATAGAAGCCAAACGACTGGTGACCTGCGCGACGTGGATGGAGCGTGCTCCATCCACGTCGCGCAGGAATCACTGGGGCTGAAGTTCGATTCAAACTTTGATCGGAAAAAGTTTTTTTCTTGAGTAACTTTTTAATCTAAGTGTCTATGCTTGCGGATCTAAGGTTTGATACTCAGCCGAGGCGAAAAAGAAAAAAAAAACAAGTTGGGAAACCAGAAGTTGGCCACTTCAGGCCGGAAAGGTTTTGTGTTGTTCTTTTATAATAATGCCGAGAAAGATGCCTTCTGGCAACTTCTCGATGAAAAGACTTGTCACGTGTCTGCTGACGATTACATAATCATTGCCGGCGACCTTAATGGTCATGTGGGTGAAAAGGCAGACTGTAACAGGTGCCATGGGGGAGGGGGTTCGGAATGCGCAATGAAGGTGGCGAGCGTATAATCGGTTTTGCGGACACCCATGACCATGTACTTATGAATACATGGTTCATCAAACGATTGTCTCATCTTCCCACATTTTATCGTGGGAACAATAAAACGCAAATCGACTATATTCTCATAAGACACCAACATTTTACCACTGTCACTGATTGCAAAGTCGTTCCCTATGAGACCATCGTACCTCAACATCGGCCGTTGATTGCCGTCCTGCGAATTAAGCCACCGATAAAACGGCGCTCTGGCCCGCCGCGCAACCCTCGGGGTCACCAAGCCGGGTAAGCGGTACATTAACCGAGATACTTGGCTTTGGAATGATGATGTTGAAATGAAGGTCCGTGAAAAGAAACGCCTCTACCACAAATTTCTCGACGATAAAACGCCTACTAATTGGCAAATTTATAAGAATGCCAACCGAGAAGCAAAGGAAGCGGTCGCTGTCACCCGACCGAACCACTTCAAAAATCTTTACGTTAAACTGGACACTCGGGATGGCGAGAGAGATCTGTAGCGATTTGCTAAAAGTCGTGATGAACGCACACAGGATATCGAACCCTTCTGTTGTGTTAATGACAAGAACGGTACTTTGCTTACCAACCGTCGAGCCGCAACGGATAGATGGCGAGAATACTTCGAGCAGATCTCAACTGAAGAATTTGCTCACCCTCCACTTCCACAATCATTGCCGACGTTTGGAGCAGTTCCACCAGTCAGCGCAACTGAAGTCGAGGAGGCAATAAAACACATGAAATCGGGGAAAGCAACAGGACCTGACTACATCGCATCTGAGCTCTGGAAAGCGAAGAGCTGGGACCCAACACTGCGGCTCAGTGAATTCTTTAACCGGGTTATTCAGGAAAGAAGAACACCATCTGACTGGCAAGAAAGTACCACTGTTCCAATATGCAAAAAAAAGGTAGCCCAGCAGAATGTTCAAATTACCGTACGATCCAGTTACTTTCCCATACCATGAAGATTTTTGGACGCATTCTTGACAACCGTATTCGCGAAATTGTTGAAATAACCGTGAATCAAGCCGGATTTGTCAAGAACTGCGGAACTACTGACGCAATACACGCTGCGCGGTTACTCATGGAGAAACACCGTGAGAAGCATCGCCCTCTTTACATTGCCTTTCTGGATCTAGAGAAAGCGTTTGACCGTGTATCACACGAACTCATCTGGTATGCTTTACGACAACACTTCGTGCCAGACGAACTCGTGCACTGGGTTCAATTGCTCTACCACGATCCGAAAAGTAAAGTTCGAAGTATGGCGAGTGTATGAAAACCGCTTCGTGTCTCTGTTGGTGTTCATGAAGGAAGTGTCGTCTTACCAATCCTCTTTGTCCTTGTTATGGACACCGTCACACGGGATATCCAACGTCCAGCACCCTACACACTGCTTTATGCAGAGGATGTTTTCCTAGCATCTGATAGCAAAAATGATCTCGAGCAACTTGTTCAAAAATGGAATGATCGCCTCATGCAACACGGTCTCAGATTGAATTTAAATAAAACTGAATTTTTGACGACCGATCCCCATGAAACAGGCACAATCATTGTCAGCGGCAGCGATCTGCCCAGAACTGAGCGATTTGAATACCTCGGGTCAACGCTATCAGCCAATGGAGAACTGCGTTTTGAAATTGCTTCACGCATTAACGCAACCTGGATGAAGTGGCGTTCCACAACTGGTGTCCTTTGTGATCGACGTATCAACGAACGTCTCAAATCTAAAATTTACCGCAATGTCGTCCATCCAGTCGCTCTCTATGGTTCTGAGTGTTGGCCGACCATAAAAGACAATGAACGGCGTCTTGCGGTAATGGAGACGAAGATGCTACGTTGGACTAGGAGCGTCACACGTTTGGATCACATCCGAAATGAGGATATCCGCGATCGTTATGGGGTTGCAACGATCGTGGAAAAGTTTCGAGAGAGGCGTCTTCGATGGTATGGTCACGCAATTCGTGCAAACGAGAATTCACTTGCTTAGATTGGTTTGAACATCGAAGTCGATGGTAAACGACCAAAAGGCAGACATAAGCAACGGTGGCTTGATATGCTGGATGGAGATTTGAAAGCCTCGAGATTGCACCCAGATCAGACATTCGATAGAGCCAAATGGCGAAGCCGATCACAACGAGCCGACCCCGCTTGTGAACGGGACAAAGGCTGAAGAAAAAGAAGATATCATTTAAGTGTGTATTTGCACCTAATATATGCATATATTATTTGAGAAGGATCGTGCTCTATGTTCTGGCCTACTTTGCTGCTTAAGGGGGAACTTAAGGGGGGTTTTGCAGCCAATTTCTAAAAATTATAATAATATACTATTATTAACTTTATTTGAATAGATAGCATAATAGAAGGTGTTTCGGAGCCTAAACACCATATAGTGACAGTTCCTGATTTTCTTTCAGATTCTTCGGTTGGATAGTTTCTGAGAATGAATCCGTTAAAGAAATGATCACTTACGACCCCCCGCACTCCCCACCTTTCCGACAAATGTCAGAACTAATACCAGCATCGCAGAGTACTAACCGAAACCTTTCATTTGATACTTCACAAAAAAATGTACACACTCCTTTTGCATGTATGGGGAGCCCCCCTTAAATTCGATAATGAATTATGTAACCCACTGTGTGCATGAGCGGTTCCCACCTTTTCACTAAATTTGGTGTGGATCGCTGCAATTGTCCCCGAGAAAAATGCGTGTGACGGACAGCCAGTAAATCCAGTTAGCCGCCGACCAAATCCTAAAAAAGTTTAATCACATAAGAACTTTTAAGGGACGAGCTGACTACCCACTACAGGAATTTGTCAACACTGTGCAAAATACAGCCTTTTGTGCACTGACGATGAGGCCTTACTACGTTTCGGATTACTAACAGTGATCAAGGAGAAAATACAAAGGGAAGCTTGTAACGTTTAGGAGATGAAGATGCGAAAGATGCATTGAAAACGCACTTTAGACTCCGGAAAAGTTTTAAAAAGCGAAATGGACGAAAGCGGCAACCGAAAGGTACAGAATTTAAAAGGATTTTTTTATATTATAAATTTAATAAATAAAATAAAAATAATCGTTGGCGCAACAATCCATATTGGATCAGGGCCTTGAAGTGTTTTAGAGCACTTAATTCAAGACCGTAACGGTACACCACAGTAGACTGTAGGAAGCAATGTCGTCAGCATTGCGCTTACCCGAGATTATTACCCTGATTTGACTCAGGTACTCATTCACAGCTGAGTCGACTGGTATCCGACGCCAAATCACAATACAAACCCCACTGTCACCAGTGAGATTTGAACCGCGACCTTCCATACGACAGCCTTGTGCTATAACCACTCAGCTATCCGGACACATTATTATATTATATATATTATTAAATTCATTAAACCGTCAATTAAATGAGTTATATGAATTTGATGAAACTAAGCCTCAAATTGCAGTCCGGAAAATAAAAGCTTAATTGATATCGTAAAAGACATGTTAACCGGCAATTACCGCACAGTTATTACGAGAGATATGACTTTAATTGACGTGTTTAACAAATTTGATGAGTTATGTCTGCTAAATAAAACAGATGTGTGGCGCAGCAGGATTTTATTTCGAATGTTGCGAATGCGAGCGGTTAGATGACGCCATCGGCGCTCTCCACGCGTTTTAGACCTCGCCACAGGAGTGAAGAGCCAGCGGTGAAAAAGTACCGTTGGTTGAAGGCAGAGGGACCGCATCGAGAACAACCGGTCTCTTCTGCCTCCAGCCTTGAATGCGGACAGGCGCGTGCTTTGTAGTGATAATAGTGAACTAAACCAATTTGTAGTGATTTACGTTTCCCTAAAATATTATATTATATTATATTATATTATATTATATTATATTATACTTCAATATTCTGCATTGATTTCGCATTTCAAGATTTTGTTGTCTTTACCAGATTCAGATTCAGATGTAATTCATTACCATTATAGAAAAAATAAACATCATGCTAGCAATAATAATTCCTTTGGTCGTCAAACTGTCCAAAACCCACAAATTTCTAGTGGTCGACCAAATCAACAAAGCAATAACCTGATTTCAAATCATCATCACCATCAACGGCGCAACAACCGGTATCCGGTCTAGGCCTGCCTTAATAAGGAATATCCCGGTTTTGCGCCGAAGTCCACCAATTCGATATCCCTAAAAGCTGTTTGGCGTGTTGGCCTATGCCATCCCTCCATCTTAGGCAGGATCTGCCTCGTCTTCTTTTCTTCCATAGATATTGCCCTTATAGACTTTCCGGGCTTGATTATCCTCATTAAGTGACCCGCCCACCGTAACCAATTGAGCCGGAATTTATCCAGAACCGGACGGTCATGGTATCGCTTATAGATTTCGTCATTGTGTAGGCTACGGAATCATCAATCCTCATGTAGGGGCCAAAAACCCTTCGGAGGATTCTTCTCTCGAACGCGGCCAAGAATTCGCAATTTTTCTTGCTGAGAACCTAAGTTTCCGAGGAATACAAGAGGACTGGCAAGATCGTAGTCTTGTACAGCAAGATCTTTGACCCTATGGTGAGACGTTTCGAGCGGAACAGTTTTTGTAAGCTGAAATAGATTCTGTTGGCTGACAACAACCGTGCGCGGATTTCATCATCCTAGCTGTTATCGGTTGTGATTTTCGATCCTAGATAGGAGAAATTGTCAACGGTCTCAAAGTTGTATTCTCCTATCCTTATTCTTCCTGTTTGACCAGTGCGGTTTGATATTGTTGGTTGGTTGGTCCTTGGTGTTGACGTTGCCACCATATATTTTGTCTTGCCTTCATTGATGTGCAGCCCAAGATCTCGCCCCGCCTGCTCGATCTGGATGAAGGCAGTTTGTACGTCTCGGGTCGTTCTTCCCATGAAGTCGATATCGTCAGCATAGGCCAGTAGTTGGGTGGACTCAAAGAGGATCGTACCTCTTGCATTTACCTCAACATCACGGATCACTTTCTCGACGGCCAGGTCAAAGAAGACGCCTGATAGGGCATCCCCTTGTCGTAGATGGCCTCGGACATTGGTCAGGGTCAGCCTAGGCAGTCTTATTAGTTTCGTCTGGATAACGAATTCTCTCATGGCCGTATACAGTGCGATCATAGGCGGCTTTAATTTCGACGAATAGATGGTGCAACTGTTGTCCATAATCCAACAGTTTTTCCATCGCTTGCCGAAGAGAGAAAATTTGATCTGATGCTGATTTGCCTGGAGTGAAGCCTCTTTGGTATGGACCAATCATGTTCTGGGCGTATGGGGCTATCCGACCGAGCAAGATAGCGGAGAATATCTTATAGATGGTACTCAGCAACGTGATACCGCTATGATTGTTGCACGGTGTGATATCTCCCTTTTTATGTATGAGACAGATAATGTCTCCTTGCCAATCGTAAGGCAATACAAATACAACTCAAAATCAGAATCATCAAAAGTCGGATAATATCGATCGAAATTTTGGAAAATATCATAATTCGGGCTCTAATCAGCCTAGACACGGCAATTTTAAAGACGATAATATTTGTAGGCAATTCGGTATCCCGACGAAATTAATGTGCGAGGCCAGATAAAAGCAGCAGGATCACTCCCAAGACCATTCGACATCAACAACGGTCTACGACAAGGGATGCGCTATCATGCGTCCTCTTTAACCTGGCCCTCGAGAAAGTGATACGTGACGCTGAGGTGAATGCAAGAGGTATGATCCTCTTCAAGTCCACCCAACTACTGGCCTATGCTGACGATATCGACATCATGGGAAGAACGACCCGAGACGTACAAACTGCCTTCATCCAGATCGAGCAGGCGGGGCGAGATCTTGGGCTGCACTTCAATGAAGGCAAGACAAAATATATGGTGGCAACGTCAGCACCGAAGACGAATCAACCAACAACATCAAACCGCACTGGTCAAACACAAACACGAAGAAGAATAAGGATAGGAGAATACAGCTTTGAGACCGTTGACAATTTCTCCTATCTAGGATCGAAAATCACAACCGATAACAGCTACGATGAGCTTATTTCAGCTTACAAAGACTGTTCCGCTCGAAACATCTCACCATAGGGTCAAAGCTCTTACTGTACAAGACTATGATCTTGTCAGTCCTCATGTATTCCTCGGAAACTTGGGTTCTTAGCAAGAAAAATTGCGAACTTTTGGCCGCGTTCGAAAGAAGAATCCTCCGAAGAATTTTTAGCCCCCTACATGAGAATGGACGATTCCGTAGCTTACACAATGACGAAATCTATAAGGGATGCCATGACTGTCCGGTTGTGGATTAAATCCGGCTCAATAGGTTACGGTGGGCGGGTCACTTAATCCGTATAGATGAAGATGATCCCACCCGGAGAGTCTATAAGGGCAATATCTATGGTAGAAAAAGAAGACGAGGCAGACCCTGCCTAAGATGGAGCGATGGCGTAGGTCAGGACGCCAGACAGCTTTTAGGGATATCGAATTGGTGGACCTCGGCGCAAAACCGGGATGTCTGGAGTTCCTTATTAAGGCAGGCCTAGACCGGATACCGGTTGTTGCGCCGTTGATGATGATGATGATGAATTCGGACATAGACCTTTCTACAATAATACGAGACAAAGTGGACAGTTTAACAAGAACACGCACAATTCAGGCCAATTTAGGGGCGTACAGAATAATCCTCAACCTATGGAAGTAGAAAACATCCAGGGAGACGATGTAAATTTTTCAGAAGCGCCTCGGGAAATTGATTGCCAATAGCAATTCTAACTATCGACTACACTCGAATTAAATGTTTAATTGATGCTGGGTCCTAGACAAGCATTCTCAAACCCAATATTTTCGAAAAATACCCTAAGCAAAACCTTTCCGAAACCTCTCCTTTTAAGGATTTGTGTAAACACAAAACCTTATTAAAATCGGTTTACTGTCTGTCTGTCTGTCTATCTGTCTGTCCGGCACACGCACTTCTCTTGGAGACAGTTATAGCGATTGGCACCAAATTTGGTAGAAATAGCATATAGTGAGTTACATCCTTTTACGTCGAATTTAAGGGGGATCCTCATACAGTCTATATTGGCCCCCATATATGTTCTGACATTCATCAAGGCTGAGAGGTGGCGGCGTTCGATCAACACGTACTCAATTTGGTTAAAAGTGGTCCCGTCTGGAGAGGCCCTCATATGCTTGCATAATGTCAGAACATGTAAGGGGCCAATATAGACCCGGACCACTATCTCGTTGTCATAGTGCTTCGAGGTCGAATTACGACACCACCTACAATCCCCTCTGACAATCAGGTGAGAATGAATACTGAAGCCATCCACAACACAGCCCTCCACGGCACCTAAAAGAGGGATGCCGCAATAACCGAAGTCAACAGAGGTCCTGGAGATGAAGCATCAACAAATGATCTTCGCAACCACCTGAAGAACGTTATCATGAATACGGCCACAAACATTCTTGGACCCAGCTGCAGAAAGAATCGGAACGGCTGATTTGACGACGAATGTAAGCTAGCAATGGAACGGAAGAATGCCGCATACCGAGTAATGTTGCATTCTCGAAGAACGCGGGCATGCGCAGAGACTTATCACGAACTCCGGCGAGCGGAGAAGTGACTTCACAGACGGAAAAAAGAAGCCTGGGAGAACCAACAGGTCTGGGAACTCGGAAAGTACAGGGAGTAACCGCACCTGGCGCGGAAGTTTTACCAACAATTCAGCAGGATGGAGCCTTAGACACCTCGATGTTCATCCTGCCGACACAAAGAGGGAAATTTGATTTCCGACAGAATGGGCATATTAGAGCGATGGGTTAAATACTTTGATGAACTACTGGACAACCAGAACATCGGCGACATAGAGGCCCCACCAACTGAAGACGACGGACAAATAGTAGTAGTAGTTCATCGGCTTAAAAATCATAAGTCGCCAGGAACCGATGGAATTACAGCCGAATTGGTTAAATATGGAGGCAACCAATTACAACAAGTGGTTCATGAACTTATGCTCAGGGTGTGGGACAGCGAATCACTGCCTGACGACTGGCAAAGAGGCATTATCTGTCTCATACATAAAAAGGGAGATATCACACAGTGCAGCAATTATAGCGGTATCACGTTGCTGAGTACCATCTATAAGATATTCTCCGCTATCTTGCTAGGCCGGATAGTCCCATACGCCCAGAACATGATTGGTCCATACCAAAGAGGCTTCACTCCAGGCAAATCAGCATCAGATCAAATTTTCTCTCTTCGGCAAGCGATGGAAATAGTGTTGGAATGTGGACATCAGTTGCACTATCCATTCGTCGGCTGGAAAGCCGCCTATGATAGCATAGCCAGGGTAAAACTGTACACGGCCGTGAGAGAATTCGGCACCCCAATAAAAATAGCAGGATCACTCTCAAGACCATCCGATATCAACAACGGTATATGACAAGGGGATGCCCTATCATGTATCCTCTTCGTCAAGCTGAGCTAAATGCGAGGGGTACGATCGTCTTTAAGTCCACCCAACTACTGGGCCATGCTGACGATATCGATTTCATGGGAAGAACGACCCGAGACGTACAAACTGCCTTCATCCAGATCGAGCAGACGGCAATTGGCGCGAGATCTTGGGCTGCACATCAATGAAGGCAAGACAAAATATATGGTGGCAACGTCAACACCAAGGACCAACCAACCAACAACATCAAACCGCACTGGCCAAACAGAAAGAATAACGATAGGAGAATACAACTTTGAGATGATTGACAGTTTCTCCTATCTAGGGTCGAAAATCACAACCGATAACAGCTACGATGATGAAATCCGCGCACGGTTGTTGTCAGCCAACAGAGTCTATTTCAGCTTACAAAAACTGTTCCGCTCGAAACGTCTCACCATAGGGTCAAAGCTCTTACTGTACAAGACTATGATCTTGCCAGTCCTCGTGTACTCCTCGGAAGCTTGGGTTCCTAGCAAGAAAAATTGCGAACTCTTGGCCGCGTCCGAGAGAAGAATCCTCCGAAGAATTTTTGGCCCCCTACATGAGGATGAACGATTCCGTAGTCTACACAACGACGAAATCTATGAGCGATACCATGACCGTTGTGGATAAAATCCGACTCAATAGGTTATGGTAGGCTGATCATTTAATCCGTATGGATGAGGATAATCAAGCCCGGAAAGTCTATAAGGGCAATATCTATGGCAGGAAAAGAAGACGAGGCATACCCTGTCTGAGATGGAGCGATGGCTAGGACGCCAGACAGCTTTTGGGGATATGGACTTGGTGACCTCGGTTCAAACCCGGGATGTCTGGAGTTCCTTATTAAGGCAGGCCTAGACCGGATACCAGTTGTTGCGCCAATGATGGTGATGATGATAAAGAAACCTACCTCGACCACATGGTTTACTGGATGGCGGCGTGTAGCTGCTGTCCTCTAGGAATCCGGTCCTTGCCCTATGCACTTCCTACAACGCTGTTAAATTAGTCCTATATTGGGACAGGGTATCGGCTACCTGCTTGGCAGCTCGATCTCTATACAGGGAGCATACGTTCGATGAGAAAATGCGCAAATCGTTATTCCGTTGTCGTTGCCGAGTTCGTCGTTGTGTTATTAGTCCAGTCCGAGGCTCCTTCTGTGGCTTCGCAGCAAGTTGTTTTCCATATAGGGTTGTCAGCCCTACCGAGTCCCCAACCTGGAGGACCAGTTGGTACAATTTGTCCCGTTTTTAGGTGCGGGAGACTCGCCTTTATCCTTCTCCGTCTGCAGCTTTTCGTTAAGAAAGAGCTCCCAGCGACCACCACATGGAGGTGGAAATAAGGTTTGGTAGTAGAGCTGTTGGTATTGATTCAGCCGGTGTTTCCTAAACAATTATTATAAAAATCAAAATTCCAGTTGAAATGAATACCTATAGAAAAAATTTATTTCTACCAACTGTAACCTCCAACGGAAAGCAAATTTGTAATCGAGTTGAATAATCAAAAGTGCACTTTCTAAGAAAGGAAGTCATTTAACGAACTTTTACTTAGTAAAAATTATGTATTGAAAAACAGTTGGAAATTTATAAGAAACACTTAAAGAGAATTCACAGAAATTGAAGAAGATATTATAAATGTAAGAAATGCAATATTAGATAGTTCATGTGATCACAGAAAATTCACATTTTATGGAATGTACTTTCTAAATTTTCACAATTGCACAATTCAAATTGGAAATAAAATATATAACAATAAAGTAGGAAAATTTATTAGTAAATATGTTGTGACAGAAAATAATCATTTATCCTCTCCAGATTCTAAACTGACCTTCAGGAAGTTCCTTTTCAATCAAGCAAACAACATTAAAGAGATAAAAGAATTTAAGTGCCATAAAATTGCAGTTCCGGATAGCTGAGTGGTTAGAGCACAAGGCTGTCGTACGGAAGGTCGCGGTTCAAATCTCGCTGATGGCAGAGAGATTTGTATCGTGATTTGACGTCGGATACCAGGTCGACTCAGCTGTGAATGAGTACCTGAGTCAAATCAGGGTAATAATCTCGGGCGAGCGCAATGCTGACCACATTGTCTCCTACAGTCTACTGTAGTGTACCGTTACGGTCTTGAATGAAGTGCTCTAACACACTTCAAGGCCCTGATCCAATATGGATTGTTGTGCCAACGATTATTATTATTATTATTAAAATTGCAGTTCCAACTTTCGGATCATTCATAACATTCATTATTGGCATTATCTTCCTTTTCTTCAGCGTTTGTCCCGTTCACAAGCGGGGTCGGCTTCTCGTGATCGGTTTCGCCATTTGGTTCTATCGAATGCCTGATCTGGGTACAATCTCGAGGCTTTTAAATACTTTTCCAGCGTATCAAGCCTGCCTTTTGGTCGTTTACCATCGACTTCGATTTTCAGACTAATCTTGGCAAGCGAATTCTCCTTAGCATGAATTGCTGACCATACCATCGAAGACGCCTCTCTCGCAATTTTTCCACAATCGGTGCAACCTCATAACGACCGGATATCCTCATTTCGGATGTGATCAAAACGTGTCACGCCACTAGTCCAACGCAACATCTTCGTCTCCATTGCCGCAAGACGCCGTTCATTGTCTTTTACAGTCTGCCAACACTCAGAACCATAGAGGGCGACAGAACGGGCGACATTGCGATAAATTTTGGATTTGAGACGTTCGTTGATACGTCGATCACAAAGAACACCAGTTGTGGAACGTCACTTCATCCAGGTTCCGTTAATGCGTGAAGTAATTTCATAACGCAGTTCTCCATTGACTGATGGCGTTGACCTGAGGTATTAAAATCGCTCAGTTCTGGGCAGATCACTGGCGATGACAGTGATTGCGGCCTGTTTCATGGGGATTGGTCGTCAAAAATTCAGTTTTGCTTAGATTCAATCTGGGACCGTGTTGCATGAGGTGATCATTCCATTTTTGGACAAGTTGCTCGAGATCAATTTTTCTATCAGATGCTAGGAAAACATCATCTGCATAAAGCAGAGTGTAGGGCGCTGGACGTTGGATATCCCGTGTGACGGTGTCCATAACAAGAACAAAGAGGAGTGGTGAGGCGGCACTTCCTTGATGAACACCAACGGAGACACGAAGGGGTTTTGATACACCCGCCATACTTCGAAGTTTACTTTTCGGATCGTGGTAGAGCAATTGGACTCAGCGCACGAGTTCTTCTGGCAATAAGTGTTGTCGTAAAGCATACCAGCTGAGTTCGTCAAACGCATTCTCTAGATCCAGAAATGGAATGTAAAGAGAGCGATGCTTCTCACGGTGTTTCTCCATGAGTACCGCGCAGCGTGTATTGCCTCAGTAGTTCCGCAGTTCTTGATAAATCTGGATTGATTCACGATTATTTCAACGATTTCGCGAATTCGGTTGCCAAGAATGCGTTCAAAAATCTTCCTGGTATGGAATGTAACCGGATCGTACGGTAATTTGAACATTCTGCTGGACTACCTTTCTTTTTCCATATTGGAACAGTAGTATTTTCTTGCCAGTCAGATGGTGTTTTTCCTTCCTGAATAACCCGATTATAGAATTTGCTGAGCCACAGTGTTGGGTCCCAGCTCTTCGCTTTCCAGAGCTCAGATACGATGTCGTCAGGTCCTGTGGCTTTCCCCGATCTCACCCGTTTTATTGCCTCCTCGACTTCAGTTGCGCTGACAGTTAAGTCCTTGGGGTTTTAACGTAGGTACCTGTGGTGGAGACTTAATCTAAGGTCTTCTTAAGACACGGATTGATTTTGGGACCACAATCAGAGCCCCGCTGTGACAGGCAGCAACGGTACCAGTCTATACCAAATATATGACTTAGCATTCATACTGGTGGATGCAAGATCTACCTAAATCTCTACCGAGCTAAGGAGTACGGCACCCGTGTTTAAACGCAACACCACGCCGAGGCCCTTCTCACTTGAGCATCACCAACAACCCCCATGAAGCTCCCATTAGTGGGCCAACCGCAAATAACCGAGCTGTACTCACATACAACGGGAGTTCACCCGAAGAATGAGAGTCCAGGGGCTATCCCGGTTCCCACGGTACTAGTATACCCCTGGTAAGGTTTCGTGACCAAATTGCCACTTCAAATGAGTTCCCGTGCAGACTCGGGTCTGATCGACCTGATTAGGCCTTTGGAGCATTCGCCTACTGCGTCACGGCCGGCAAGCCAAAGTGAATATAGTGTCTTTCGGTGCCACTACAATGGAGGTTCTCCCCGGCCACTTGGTTTTGGTTCAGCCGACAGGGTTGCCGCACCGTCTTCCTCACCGCCACCTCTGAGCACCAGCTGCGCTGACAGGTGGAACTTCTTAGTTTCTTAGGACTTCTTAGGACCCCCTTCATTCTCAAAACGAATATTTCAGCCCTGGCCAGCTTTGGTCAATAAGGCGGATTTGCGCTCAATATAATTCGTAGGCATGTCGTGTTTTACGAATTATATAAAGGAGCATTCAACATCTGCGAGCCGCTACGGTCACGCTGCTCCCAGGGCAGAGGTGAGGCAGCGTCTGACGATTTGCCTCTGCCCTGGTAAGAAACCGTAAAGCCGCCGTCGCTTGACTTTTTTTTTTTAGGTGGAACTTGTTCAAATGTCGGCAGTGATTGTGGAAGTGGAGGATGAACAAATTCCTCCGTTGAAATTTGCTCGAAGTATTCTCACAATCTATCCGTTGCGGCTCGACGGTTGATAAGCAAAGTACCGTTCTTGTCATTAACGCAACAGAAGTGTTCGATATCCTCTGTGCGCTCATTACGGCTTCTAGTAAGTCGATACAGATCTCTCTCCCTATCCCGATTGTCCAGTTTATCGTAAAGTTTTTTGTAATTACCCGCTCGGGTGTCAGCGAGTGCTTTCTTTGCTTATAAATTTGCCAATTGGCCAGTGTTTTACCGTCGAGAAATTTGTGGTAGAGGCGTTTCTTTTCACAGACCTTCATTTCGTCATCATCATTGCAAAGTCAAGTATCTCGCTTACCTGGCTTGGTGACCCCGAAGGTTGTTTGTGGATCGTGTTTTCCATTTGCTTCCACGATTCTTCCACATTCGTAATGGTCGGTAATCACGTAAGTGAGATCGTTTCTTCTTTCTTCTCACCAAATCGCCACCATTTAATGCGCCGCGCCCCAATGCGTTCTTCGCGCTGTTTTATCGGTGGCTTAATTCGCAGGACGGCAATGAATGGTCGATCTTGAGGCGCGATGGGAACAACTTTGCAGTCAGTGACGGTCGTAAAATGTCTGCGTCTTATGAGAATATAGTCGATTTGCGTTTTACTGTTCTCACTATAAAATGTAAGAAGATGAGACGATCGTTTGATGAACCATGTATTTATAAGTACAAGGTCATGGGTGTGCAAAATCGATTGTACGCTCGCCACCCGCATTGCGCGTTCCGGACCCCTTTCCCCCATGGCACCTGCTACCGTCTGCGTTTTCACCCACATGATCATTAAGGTCGCCGGAAATAATAATATAGTCGTCAGCAGGTACGTGACAAGTCTTTTCGTCGAGAAGTTGCCTCGGCATCAGGTCGACCTGTCTGTGATGCGTACGCGGTGAAGAAGTGAATAGTGCGATCAGAGAAGTTTGTAGCCATTTTTAGCGCGTTCGCGTTCAATGTCGCGGCTTTTGGCACCAAACCATCGGGTTTCTTGTAGAGCGCAGATATCAATGCGTCTTTCCCGAAGGGCTTTTACGAGTTCCTCGGTCTTTCGAGTCAGGATACCAAAATTTTGCGTGCAGGCACCTATTTAGTGTGTTCCGACTGACTTACTTACGTCCTGACGCCATCCTTGCGTCAAGAACCCTTGTCCATTTCTCGACAGGCCCGGGGCTCGTCCTGCCGCGTCGATTGTGGTGGACGCCCTGGTATTCCTCCGAGACTTGTGAATCAATGCGATCATATTGCTTGTAGGATTTAGCATAGTGGAATAACTCAAACTATACTCTATTTCCCTGATCTCAGCATTTTGTTTTTGTTTTACTGAGGATAGCACAGAGTACGTTGCCTCAAACCCTCCTCCTTTCCCTTGGCTTGGGACCAGCATACTCTGTTAATAGCATGGCGAGTTATTTATTATTGCCATTATACTGATAACTATCTGTCTTTTGTTATATAAAAATCGAAATTTCAAATCAAAGGCCATGGACAGGATTCAGGAGAATCCAAACTCAAATGGGGGAGGAGTTACGTTACCAGAAACTACACCCCCAACAAAAAGTATATCTCCAATCCATGAGAAAATATCGGATTGCAGACAACCAGACTGACATTTGTTTCGTCTGGAATTATAAGTTTCCATAATGTGGAAAAATTTCTCTGTTTGTGCATTGTGCAACGAACTAGATCTAAGCGACTAATATGTTTTAGAATAGTAAGTTAGTTTTAAGATGATTGTTAATACCGAAATTGTTCAATAAACTAGTGTTTTTAAGTAAACCCGTTTAAGTTTTTTTTTATCTGGAAGGTAAAATGAAAAAGTTTAATTCGTGTGCTTCATTTGCATTGTGACGGGGGATCAATTGCGGGCCAGGTTGGTGATTCTCTTTTCCTAAAATAAAGTCTAGTTGTTTTGTCCTGAACAATGCAAATAAATAAAAATTACTCGGAAAAGTACCATGGCCGTTGTTGTGCTCAGCGGCTAATTTTATAAATTTTTAGTTTATAAATTTTAAATATAATTAAAAGATGGATCAAGTGAGCCAACACATAGGAGAAATATGTGGCCCCTTGTCGAAGGGTGTCGCGTCAGCAGACGGGCAACCTACAGCGAATGCGCTAAAGAAGAATTGTTTAAAAACGTAAACGATCCTTTTAGGCGGAGCGGAAGAATATTGAGATCGCCGATAGGAGGAAGTGGTATGGACCGGAAATTGAAGCATTCACCAATTGTAAGTATGACCAAAATCTCAGCGTTGGTTTAGTTTAGTTTATTGGGGGGAGCCGCAGCTCCGAGCACTCAGGCCTTTGTTA
Source organism: Hermetia illucens (assembly GCF_905115235.1). Lineage (NCBI taxonomy): Eukaryota > Metazoa > Arthropoda > Insecta > Diptera > Stratiomyidae > Hermetia > Hermetia illucens. The sequence goes on from NC_051852.1 coordinate 67,613,078, forward strand.
GGCCCATTGTACTATCTCCGTAATCGCCTATTCAATGGCCTCTCGCCTATGGTGTTCGCAGGCTTTAGCGAATATGAGAACATTCTTCAGAGGCACAGAGTCTGCATATTCTTCATTGAAGAAAACCTTGCCAAGGTGTGTTCGTGTGAGATCTGAGGATGCCGGGCAGCTGCATAAAAAGTGCAGGACCGTCTCCTCCTCTTCCTCGTATTGGCTACACATAGCCGAAACAACTACCCCAATTTTTCCATATGGTAATTAAGGAGCAGCGTCCCGTCAAAAGCCCTACTAGGGTTTTCATGTCCCACTTCTTAAGTGACAACAAAAATGCAGCTCTAGTGGCCCTAGGCTCTTTCACAAGGATTTTCGCTTGCCGGCAAGAGTTTAAATTTCTCTACTCGGCTGCGTGAATCCTTGCAATTTCACCCTTCAGAGTAGACTTGACAGTAGACGGTCGGATTCCAAGAGCTGGTTCTGGCCCCAACATTGTGGATCCGCAGACAGCGATGTTAGAGTGCCCCCCATCAGGAATGTTTCGTTCAGTCGGCCACGTTTCAGCAGCACCTGATGAGAACTCCACATCAACTGGCTTGATATGTCGTTGCTATTTGGTGCTGATAATGCCGCTCGACTCTCGGAACAGATTCGAATGGTGCGGCCCTTCCACTTTTGTCGCAGACATTTTTCTGCTGCGAATGAAATGGCATATGGTCGTCATTTTTCCCAGAGGTCGGGCCAGTTCTTTAAACGGATTCTCCGAGAACACCCCTGCGCCCGATCCACCCTCCATGACTGACCCGTCGGTGAAGATTATTAAGTCTGTAATCTGAAAAGACTGCTGGCCATTTATCGATCATTCTTCTCTTCCGGCGATTACGGCAGTGTATGCCTTTTCAAAGACGAATCTGGAAACCATATGATCGGTCGGTATCAGGGCTCAGGGATGCGTTTTAAGGAATTGCAGATAGACGCATAACCGTGTGATTGGCCGCCTTTCCACGCCCCAATGCTATCCAGCCTATATGCGTCGTTGGCTGCTTTCCGTTTCACCTCCAAATGAATGTGGGGTAGATTTAGGATAGCTTCAAGTGTCGCAGCCGGCGTAGTACTCATTGCTCCAATAATATTTAGCCAACCAAGTCTCTGAATCTGCGTTTGCAGTTTCCTGCTATTAGCAAAGTTCAGTCTTGGCCACCAGACGGTGCATGCATACATCAAAATGGGTTTCATTATGGACATCCAATATTTCCATTTTGGTGAAAGTCCCCAGATCTTATCTATCGCATTTCTACTGCACCAGAGCAATCTGCAGGATTTCTGATATTGTTCCTGGATATGGTGCTTCCACGTTAACTTGGAGTCGAAATGTACTCCTAAATACTTGACTGTTTGTGTCAGTTGGATTTCCGCCCCTGCTAAGGTGAGTAGCGTATAGCTGCTCCATCTGACGTTCCTAGTGAACATAACTAGCCCAGCTTTCCTAGCGTTCACTGTGAGTCCATTGAGGAGGCACCAGCTGTAGATTTCATGCAGAGTTACATTCAAGTGGTCGCATACTGTGTCCGCAAACTTGCCAGTAATTTTTATGGTTAGGTCGTCCGCAAATGCTTGCGCGAAAACTTTTTGTCCTCCAGGAGCCACAGCAGGGTATCCATCACCAAGAGCCATAACAGTGGAGAGAGAACCCCTCCCTGTGGGCAGTCCCTGAGACATCCTGCTTCAATAGCCTTCTGGCCGACCGATATGTGGATTTTTCTCCACTCTAGCATGCGAAGGATCCAACTGATTAGCAACGGTTCGATTCCATGCTGTCTTGGCGCATCACAAATTGCCGCCAAAGAGGCAAAATTGAAGGCACCTTCGATGTCCATGAATGCGTCTAAGGCGTATTCTTTTTCGAACATCGCCTTATCAATTTTTGCCGTAAGTTCATGGAGTGCTGCCTCCATGGATTTGCCTTTCTAGTAGGCGTGTTGCCTATGGTGAAGTGGCCACTTAGGAATGTGTGTACCCTTATGAACCGATCTACTAGTCTTTCTAGTCTTAGACGTTAGACTGATTGGTCGGAAGCTTTTTGCATCTGAATAACTACATCAAATCACGCCATTTAATCGAAATATGAGCGTGTGCTAGGCATGCACGATATATATTCCCAGGGAATGGTGCCATCTGGACCTGCAACCTTGTATCTATGGAACGAGTTAAATGCCCATTTTACTCGCTCCAGTGATACTACTTTGCATACCAGATTCCAATCTCTCGGTTGAGGGCTGTATGCACCTGTTTGCTCCGAGGTTAGATTTTGGATGCTCCCTGGGAAGTGCACTTCAAGCAAATATTTTGCCGTTTCTTCATCGCTTTCTGTGTACCTCCCGTTCTGTAAACGTAAATAACCCAGTTACTGGCTACGTTCTTTAACCAGAATCCGCTTCAGCTTTAAGGTTTCCACAAGACAGTTAGTCTTTCGGCAAAAGCGTCCCGATGATGATCGTTTAGCCGAACTTATGCTCTTCTACAGAGCCTTATGCACCTCTCTATAGCGAGTTCAGCTAGCGCCTGATTCATACTTCAGAGCACGATTAAGGAGCATGCTTGTCGTTCTCCTCTGTTTTGCCAAATCTGAATTCCACCATGGTGTTTTACCTTTCTTTGGCATGTTGAGTGGACAGCTTTCTTCGAAAGCTTCTCTCATGCTAGTGGTAATCATCTGGGTTACCTTCTCAATTCCAGCAATGGATTTGATACGCTTCCCAGGGATCGTGACTCGGGCGCTTAATTCAATTTTATACATCACCCAAGCTGTCTTCCTCGGATTCCGAAATGGAGTGGGTGGTGGTGGATCCATGCCCATTACGAAAACAATGCGTCTGTGATCCGCGAGTGTGATATCGTTTGATACTCTCCACTCTCCGATCAGAGCCGCGATGTCAGGAGATGCCACCATGATGTCGATGACCTCTCGCCTGACCACGTTGAAGGAAGTGGGTTCATTACCTAAATTAAGGATCTACAAATCGGTTCCTACTAGATACTCCAGTAGTCTCGATCCTCGTGCACTGATGTTCGAACTTCCCCAGCATATGTGGTGAGCGTTGACATTACATCCTGCTATTACCCCCATGCCTCTACTTTTGGCATATTGGATAGCTCTGATGAATGTTCCACTGGGAACGTCTTCTGCATCATAGGGAAAATATGCAGAGCACCATAGTATCTCTTTATCTCCCTGTTGACTTTTTATGGTTAGATTAGCGGATGTGGTGTCGCCATCACATCACAGGGTGCAGCAGCACTGCCTGAGCCACTCGTTCGCGTCTTCGTCGGCAAAGTTCAGCCGTAACATTTTACGGTATACACCTACCGACTCAAAGTAAAGCTTAATGCCTTGCGCAGACGCAGTCCTTACAACTGGGAGGAGTTTCCTCCTAAGCTGTTCGTCCTGCTCAGTATCGTAGCCGGATGGATTAGAGTCGTCATACAGGACCGGCTTCGATAGCCTTGGCTGTAAATGAAGGCCTAGCCGATGCCGGCCGAGCCCTCTTTACTTCATTTTGTGTCGAAGAATTAGAATCGTCCAAGGACCGCTGCCGCTTCGGTTTCCCCTTAGCCGCAGGTGCCCCGAACGCTCCTTTTCCCCCAACCTTGGCACAGCTTTTTGGTTGGGCGTTGCCAGAAAGCGGTTTGCCCATGGGCAAGACTTTAGCCTCAGCAGGTGGCGCCGATTGGAGCCTGGGGTCGGGAGTGCTGACCAATGGGGGCTGTTTCGGCTCGTACGTTAAATATTGGGCCCCAATTGTATTGGTTTCCACCTGAGTAAGTGGAGAATCTGAGTCTAGTCGCAGGGTTTCCATCGATGAGCTTAGGGTTGCCCCTTTACTCGGGGTTGGATCGCCATGATCGAGGTTTTTGCTTAACAGGTTTATGTTTTTGCTTTTTGTTTTTTCATAATTGGTGGCCATGGCCTCAGTTTTGTAGGGGAAAATAGGTCGACCTCGGTAGAACCCTTTTTTGGCGAGACAAGGCTAGTTGAAACTGGTGGTTGCCTAGTACCCAGAGTTCATCGTATACGGCCACATGTTAACCCCTGTGACCATTCAGCCCTCGGCACGGTAGTCACACCTTGGCTTGGGGTTTTGGTTACGGCTTGCCTTCCGGTGTCACCTCCCGTTTCTTGGAGGATCTTCCTTACTGAGCTCCCTCACCACGACAAGGTAGGTATTCGTCGAGGGAGCGTCGAAGGAATCACCGACACAATGTGCACGGTGAAATTAAAAGCCAAGTGCGTTCTATACGATCTATGTATTTTGAGATACGAAATGAGGTACACTGCTCCAAGAAAACGAATGCAATAGTAGCAGTAACAACACAAACGTCCTCAGTCAATATCCCCGTAGCAACTCAGGCTAGCGGTGAAAACACCGCAGGGGATCACCTTCAACACGGAAAAGAAACACCAGAGCACCGCAGACGGCATAGGGATACGATTAGAGAAAGACGCACGCAGAACGGCGATTTACTCCTGAAACTTAGGCATGGGGAGGATGAATCTCGCGATCTACATAAAAAGATCGCATTGTCATTGCGCAAAGCAGCGGAAGTAAAGGTGAGCCAAGACTCAATGCTGATTGAGTGCAAGGTCCTGGATGAAATCACCACAAAAGCGGAGATCTGCGTAGCCTTGAAGACTTAACTTGGGTTAGATTCGACCCTTGAATCCATTGTGTACAGACTACGACGGCAATAACATTGCCATTCGAAGCAGCGAAAAAAGCTATTATAATAATCGTTTGCGTAACAATCCATATTGGATCAGGATCTTGATGTGTGTTAGAGCACTTCATTCAAGACCGTAATGATACACTACAGTACACTGTAGGAGACAATCCGGTCAGCATTAAAAGGTTCCACCGCCACCAGTGAGATTTGAACATTTCAAGAAACTGTACAAGCATGTACGGTAGGTCTAAGTTGTGCCGAAGATGCGGAGAGGAAAGGCATATTGCCAAAGAGTGCAATGCGAATCCTAAATGCTTCCTATGCAGAGAAATACAGGAGAGTAACATCGACCATATCACAGGCAGTTACAAATGTCCGGCGTTCAAGAAGGCGATTTCAACCATTGTCAGGCAGCCGAACACCTGCTGTTCCAAAGTGTGCTTGAAAATAAAATTGATGTTGCCGTCACATGTGAATACCACAGTGGTTTTTTTATATCAGACAGAAGCGTAAAAGCAACAATCTGGACCTGTGGAAACCGAGCAATTGAAGACACGAGCAATAGCCCAGAAGATGGATTCATACGAGCCAAGGTAGGCGGCACTGATGGTGGTACTGATGGTGGTACTGATGGTGGAAAGATTAGCTTCCGGAGCAAGCCGCTACAACCCAATAATAATAACTGGCAATTTTAACGCTTGGGCCAAAAATTGGTGTAGTCGCGAAAAAAATACAAGAGGCCGCATATCGTATTTTCAAGTCTGAATGTTGTTCTGGCAAATGTTGGTGGCCTCAATACTTTTCGAAAACGGGATATGGGCTCGGTGATAGAGTTTACGTGTGTTAGCGACTCATTATGTAAGGATCTCCAATGGCAGGTGAGCGAGGAATATACGTACAACGATCATCAGGCTATCATCTTCCAGATGAAGCATAGAATAAGTGCAAAACGTATCAAAAAACAAGAATCTTTGCAAAAAAATATCCGAGAAAATACTTCTGCAGGAAGCTATGCCGATGGGAAACGCAGAAGAAAAGGTGACGCAGGTTCTTGAAAGGATACAAAAAACATGTGACGGTTCCATGCCACGCCGCAATGTGGTGGAAGGAATCGATGAACTTCGCAAAGTTTGCGTTCAAGCCAGGAGACACAGTCAACGTAACAGAAGCCGACCTGAGTCTGAAGAATTGCACAACCGATATAAGAAAGCGAGGAAAAAACTGGAAGCAGCCATCGATAGAAGTAAAACTGAAGATTTTAAGAGGTTATGCAAGGAGGCGAATTCAACAGCTTTGTGCGCTAACTACTCAGTTATAGGCCTGCATGCCTTATAAATTTTGGAATGAGTGGTCTACAATAGGCAAAAAAGCAGGGTGGTCCCTCAGATAGGCAGTTCGGATTCTGAAAGACAAGATCTACTATCAATGCGATCAGTACGGTGACAAGAATTGCTGAGGAAGCAGTAGAGGCCAATAAATCTTGCGTAATAGTTGCCCTCTACATGAAGAATGCCTTCAATAATGGAGTAACATTTTTGCGGGTTAAGCCGAATTGGGGGCTCCCTGGGGGGAAGTCGATTATATAACGATTCGGACGATGGACCTAAGACATATAGAACAACTTGCGGGGTTCCACAAGGATCAGTCTTCGGTCCTCTCCCGTGGATAATAATGTATGATGGAATTTTAAAGTTGCAACTATCCGAAGGAGTGACAATCACTGGCTTCGCACACGTCATGGGAGTGTCCATCGTGTCACAAGATACTGAGGACATCGAGGTCCTCACGAACGAGGCAATTTTCGCAATAAAGTCTTGGCTAGAAGACGCCGATCACTAAGCGAAGGAAGCAAACGTCGGTAAAAATCAGAATTGGTGGACACATAATACATTCTCAACCAACGCTTAAATATCCAGGAGCCATGGTTAATCAAAGACTGAAATTGCAGCCTCATCATGAGAATTTAGCAACCAAGGCTTCTGGGGCTGCTACATTGTTAGCAAGAATGTTACCAAATGTAGGTGGTCCGAGGCAAAGCCGTCGACTCCTTATCTCGGAGTTGCCAACTCCACCTTGCTTTACGCATCAAAAAGGCGATTTCGACACACATCGGATTTGAGCCCTGACCCAGAGGAACTACCTTTTATGCAGCTTGGGATTAAAATAGTTGAGCTGTCCGATCATCAAGGACAAGCAAAACGTGCACCAAGCCATTAAGCCATTAAAAGTCAAACATTCCAGTCCCAACAGTATCACAGGCGACTGAGTAACACCAAAGCACAAGGTTATCGACCTTCAATCAAGTAAGAGAGTGCGGGACAAAGAGAGGGAAGCTTTGGGGAATGAACAAGCATCAGGAACGAAAAAACGATCCTAACCAGTCCAACAAACGGATCTAAAATTTCAGAAAGACCTAAAGTGCCCAAAGTAGGAACGTCGGCTAGCGAAGCGAAACCGAAAGAAAATAAGAGCGGTTGTTGGACTAAGGTCGTGAACAAGAAAAGAGACAAGAAACCAAAGATGCGAATTCGCCCGGAGGTAATTGTAATCTCCAGCAGCGGATATTTAACATATGCGGAGATACCGAAGAAGGTAAAATCTGACCCTGACCTAAAAGACCTAGGCGGAAAAGTTAGCAAAATCCGGAGGACCCACAAAGGGATCACGTGTTTGAGCTGAAAAAATTCAGAGTGGGAAAAACTGACGGCTTTCGTAACCAGGTTATAAACTCACTTTGGGAGAATGTCGCGGCTCGTGCCCAAAAACATAAGGAGTGCAAGTATCTCGATGAGGTAACATGCAGAAAAGAGATCTGCACTGCCTTGAAGGAACAATTCAAGTTAGAAGAATTCAGGGAAGAATCTATCGTGAGCCTAAGAAAAGCTTATGGCGGTACTCAAATGGCCACAATGCGACTGCCAGTGGAGTCAACGCAGAAGTCGTTGACCGTGGTGAAGGTCCGGTTTGAATGGGCTGTTTGCTGATTAAGGGAACAGATTTCTTCAAAAAAGTGCTTCAAATGTTTGGACACAATAGCCGCATTGATGGGTCCGATCGATGTCGAAGGCGTGGGGAAAAAGGACATATTGCCAAGAAGTGCAATAGAGACATGAAGATGGAAACAAAGGATTGTAGCTCTCCAAGTGGTAAGAAGTCACAGACTTCGAATCCACTCAAATCTGAGAAATCAGGTCGTGGCCGAGGCATGGATTTGGGAGGCCTCACCTAATTCATGTTCCCCCACGGAGAAATCTGTGGAATGCAGGCTCTCACTTCAGTGGAAAACCTATACCCGGTGTCTACGACGCGGTCAGCCAAAAAGGATAGTACAGCAACTTCCTTAATGAGCCGGTAACACTGTAACCTAACTCTTCCAAAATATGGGAGAGGAAGCCTCGGCAGAAGGAAACTTCAGCTGCAAAGGAGAAGGAACTTTGCTTGTCAGAACCTTCTCCTCCGCCTGTACCTGAAAAAACGGAAAAAAGGGAAGCTGGTAATGTGGACGCAACGCCGGTATGTGAAAATAGATCCATGCAGCCCGGGCTCCGTGAACCTGGGAGGGCTTTTAGCCATCGGCAATGGAAGGCACTGCGAAGGAAGGTGATGTTTCTTGCGAATGAGGACATGGATGTTGCTACACCACCAAGTGTGGCGATATCCACAGAAATCGGACACCAGAAAGCGGAACTTTCGGTGGAAGGTGAGGACAAGCTGGCATCCCCGGTGAAATCATGAGAGAGAAACACTGAACGCAATAGACTTTTCAGTTAGCGGCGGTTTTCATATTAGACTGCACTTATAGCTACAAACGTAAGATTTAGTGACATCAACCTGCAGCATGCCAAAGCTTATTCCTATCTACTGGCGGCAAAGCTGGCAAAGTTGCAGGACTGTCCTTACACAATATATTTCTGGTTCAAGAGCCATGGGTTCATTTTAACAGAATCTGTGACATTGGATCAGTCAAGGGGACCAGCATCTTCTTCCACTATAGATCCTCGAGACCGAGGGCCTGCGTTCTGATGTCAAAATTGTTAGAGGCAACCATGCGAGACAATTCTGTCCACAGGACCTTGGTGTGGTCAACTTACAATACAAGGTTAATGGTAAGAGGAGAAACGTTATAGTTGCCTCTGTCTACTTACCTTATGATTCTTTGTGCCCTCCGCCGACGCAAGAAGTAAGGGATCTGGTAGTGTAGGTAGAATCAAGTGGCCTTGAACTTTTAATAGGATATGATGCGAACGCTAAGCATATTTGTTGGGGAAGTCGCAAATGCAATCCTAGAGGAGAGAAGCTGTTTGATTTTATTATGAAGTAATTGACCTAACAATCTGCACTTCAATGTTGTTAGAGTTGATTAGAAACTGGCGGGTACTAGATGAAGTCTCACTCTCAGATCACCATTATTTAGAATTTAGTCTAACTATTACAGACGGACAGCCTCTAATACAAAGACGGAATCCTAGGAAAACGGATTGGATAAAGTTCATTGAAATTCTTGGCGACAAAGTTGAGCTTCCTAGGCGACTAAGGACTCCTTTGGCGATAGAAGATCAATTGGAAACTCTGAATAGCACACTTTTAGAGTGCTTTGAAGACACTTGTCCTATTTTCCGAGGCCAAAGTGGTAAAACGGTTCCATGGTGGAACCGAGAACTGCAGAGACTCAGGAAATCAACCAGACGACTTCTCAATCGTGCTTGCAAAAGCAATAAAGATGAAGACTGGCTAGGCTTCCGGAACTAGCGGAATATAAAAGACTCGTAAAACGTTCGAAACGAGACTCTTTTAGAGCATACTGTGAGGAACTGGAAGGTGAAAGGGAGACTTCCAGGTTGTGCAGAGTCCTTAATAAGAATGAGTCGGCCAAGTTGGACTCTCTTAGAAAACCGGATGGTAGTTTCCCGAACTCCAGACTTAAGTCTATACAGACTCTCTTGGAAGTACACCACCCGGGAGAACAGGTCTCAGAAGTGGGAAGAAGAGAATTGGCGGTTTCTGCAAACCCTTCAACACGAAGGTATTGCAAGGGGAATTGGAACACTGCAAGACCGGTTGTTACCAATGAAAAAGCGAGAAGTGCTATATTATCATTTGAACACTTCAAAGCATCTCGTATGAATGACATCTACCAAGCGAAGCTAAAGGAGGGTATAGAGCACTTAGAGAAACTTCTAAGAAATATTTTTCGAGGATGTCTTGCTCTGGGCTACGTGTCTTCCTTTTGGCAGAAGGTGAAGGTAGTTTTCATACCAAAGCCTGGGAAAGATGACTATTCTAATCCAAGGAACTTCAGACAAATCAGCCTAACATCATTTTCGCTGAAGTGTCTGGAGGGACTGGTTGAGCGTCACATTCGCGAGAAGGCGTTAAAGTCGCACCCCTAAATGACAACCAACATGCTTACTAACGTGGAAAGTCCTGCGATTCTGCTCTTCATTCTTTGGTTTTAAAGATAGAGGATGCAACTCTGAAAGGTGAGTACGTTCGCGGACATCGAAGGGGCTTTTGATTGTGCGCCCTTCCAAAAGCTCTGTGATGCCGCCAGAGAGCATGGTGTTGACGAGACTCTAATAAAGTGGATGTACGCTATGCTAACGCAGAGACTGTTGGGTGCTGAAGTTGACTGAGTGTTGATCGCTACTTACCAACGGAAGCGACGAAAGCTTGGCCTCAAGGAGGTGTGCTATCGCCACTTCTGTGGAGTATGTTGATCAAATCACTACTATGTCGACTGAAAAATCTACCTATCTATCTAATCAATACACGCTCGAGCTTATGCGGATGACGTGGCTGTACTGGCTGTTGGTCGAGATCCCGGAATGGTGTGTTGAAATACAGAACGCGCCGTTGACTAGATTGACAGTTGGTGTCTCAGGCATGGACTCTCAGTAAATCCAAATAAAACCACAATGGTATTATTTACAAAAAGGTGGAAAATGAGTAGGCTTTGCCTTACAGAAATGAAGGGTACAACCCTTCAACTCTCCGAAGAAGTGAAATATCTGGGAATTATTCTAAATATGAAGCTTCCCGAGAACAAACCTGTATAGGTAAAGATGAAACGAGCTCTCACAGCTTATGGGCTGTGTAGTCGGATTCTTTACTCGACATGGGGACTTAGACCTCAGGTAGTAATGTGGATATATGTTACTATCATTAGGCCGATGTTCGCTTATGCATCCGTAGTGTGGTGGGTTCAGGTGAAACAGAAGAGTTTTCCCTGTAAACTAGCCACACTGCAAAGAACTGTGTGTCTGGGTATCACCGGTGCCATGAGCACCACATCCGGCGAAGCTCTGAATGCATTACTCAATTTGCAGCCCTTGGATTTGTTTATTGAGAGCACTGCAATGAGAGCGGCTCATAGACTAATTCGATTAGATCTATGGGAAAACAATGGACGTGGGAGGCACAAAGCATAGGAAGAGTCATTGGGAGAACTGAATCTAGTTTTCGCGATGCCTTCCGATTCTCAGATTCTCATACATCTGTTTGATAGAAGATACTTATCTTGAAACGGAGAGAAAACTGGAACGAACCAGAAGAATGCGTGTCAGGATATACTGACGTCTTCTACACCAATGGTTCAAAGACAGAAAACAGTTCCGGAGCAGGAGTCTACCTCTCGAATAAGAACGAGAAGTGAGCTTTTCCTTTGAGACAATACACAACGGTCTTTCAGGCTAAAGTGTATGTGATCCTAAAGGCTGCATCTTGGATGATTAACGTTGAAGAGCAGGCGCATCGCAATCTGTAGCGATAGTCAAGCTGAATTGAGGGCGTTGAGTAGTACTTTGATCACTTAAAAAATCATTCAGGAATGCAGAAACCGATTGAATTCTATTTCCATATTCAATACGGTGGATTTACTCTAGGTACCGGGTCATTGTGGCGTAGAGGGAAATGAAATATCGGATGCCTTAGCAAAAGGGACTTCAATTATCCCCATGCTCGGACCGGAACCAGCAATTGGGGTGTCGGTAGCATTGGCTGATGCTGCTATCAAACACTGGGAACAAGCTCCCCATAATGACAGGTGGCGAAGCCTTAATGCTGCTAGACAGACCAAACTCTTCCTGTCAGAACCAAACAAACATACTCCAATAATTCACTAGCTGGGCATATGTTCAGAATAGGAATTATTCAAGATGATACGTGTCCATCCTGTAATGAGGAACCGGAATCTGCGGAACGTTTCTATGTGAATGCCCCGCTTACGGATGCATCAGACATCAGATTTTTGGTGCTGATGTGCTCTAACTGCAGCGGACAGCATCACATCCACTAACAACAATCCTGCGATTCATAAACGAATCCGGGATATTCCGTTAGACGGGGGAATCGAATGCAATGGACCACTAGGTCTGAGTGCTCAGAGGCTTTGCCTCTCCCCCACCTCAAACACACACGCAATAGAGACCCCAAATCCATTTTCTGCGAAGGAAAGGAGGGAAGGGATAACTGGCATATTGCCGGAAGTGTCGCACAAGATTTGCTTGCGCAGACCACTTACGAATCCGCAATGAAGATTGCTATCAGTAGGGAACCAGACAGAAATCTTGACGTTGGTGAATGGGTCACAGATTCGACTGGTAGAGCGGCGATATGAGCGTGCGGTCGTCAAGCCAAACAATATATTAGGTTGTTGCAAATGAAATGTCGGATTTTTCAATGAAGTGAAGTTAGTTATGATTTTAATGTTTAAAACTGCCGCAAGGTGACTCTGGTGGTATGGGATAATTGAGTATAAATAGTCGTTCGTTCGATCAAGGAGTCATTTCAGTTTCAATCGTCATTGAAGTTCCAAGTAAAACTCAAAGAAAAAAGCATGGAAGGGAGTCAAAAACGTCTACTTTTTCTATATGAATTTAAACTTGGTCACAACGCAGCGGAGGCAACCAGAAACATTTGCAGAGCATTTGGAGCTGACGCAGCAAACGAACGAACGACACAGCGGTGGTTCGAAAAATTCCGATCAGGACCATCGATCGACAACGACGAGTTGCGTTTGATAGTGGAATCTGATCCCCGATCATCGATTCGTGACATTGCAGAGCAAATAGGCGTACACTATTCGACAGTATCTCGGCACTTACAACAGCTTGGAAAGGTGAAGAAGCTTGATAAGTGGGTTCCGCATGAACTCAACGAGCAAAACATGGCGCTGCGAATGGAAATATCCAGTTCTCTACTCAACCGCAACAGGAACAATCCCTTTTTGCGCAGAATAGTGACGTGCGATGAAAAGTGGATATTTTACGACAACCGTCGCAGATCAGCGCAATGGCTAGATGCCGATCAGCCTCCACAACACATGCCAAAACCGAGCCTTCACCCGAAGAAGGTAATGGTAACTGTTTGGTGGTCTGCATCTGGAATTATTCATTATTCGTTTTTGGAGCGTGGTGAAACAATTAATGCAGAGAAATATTGTGCCCAACTTGATGAAATGCACGAGACATTACGTGTTCAGCGGCCTAGATTGTTCAACAGAGATGGAGTGATACTGCTCCATGATAACGCCCGACCTCATGTTTCCAGAATGACGGTCCAAAAATTAAATGAATTACGATATGAGACTCTTCCTCATCCACCATATTCACCCGACCTCTCGCCAACCGACTACCACTTTTTTAAGCATTTGGATCACTTTTTGGCGGGGAAACAATTCAGCAATGAAGTAGCTGTCAAAAGTGCCTTTGAAGAATTTCTTAGCTCTAGAAACCCAGACTTTTACGAAACTGGAATAAATGCCCTTGTATCTCGTTGGGAGAAGTGCATTGAAGCTGCTGGTTCTTATTTTGACTAATAAAATTAATTTTCATAAAAGTTACAGTTTTTTGAAATTTTACTCAAATATCCGACATTTCATTTGCAACAACCTAATAGCATGGGTCAGGCGGCTAGTGGCTTTGCGTGGACAAAAATAAGCGGTATATTCGCATATAGCTGTAATCACCACACGAACGGCCCAAAGAGCAATAGCTAGGATCGATCAGGGGCAAAAAGAGCATGCCTATAGAGAAGCCCGCAAGAACCTTGAGGTCTTCCAGCAGAATAAGAGGGAATGTTTTAAGAAGCTCTGTTTGGAAGCGGACATAAATCCGCGTGGTAGTGCCTACAAAATCGTGACAGGACAATTTAGAGGCCGATCATCTCCTCAAATCACGTGCCTTATGCTCTTGTCAAAAATATTCCAGGGGTTATTTTCCAAGCAAGAATTGTTTACTGACACCTTTCAGCGGCCCTTGAATGTGACGCCAATTTCACCAGTGACAGGGACAAGCTACTGGGCATTTGCAGTCGAATAGGCGACAGCAAAGCCACGGTTTTGGACGGCATACCGAATAAAGCCCTCAAACTTACCGTCAAATGTAGACCGGATATGTTCGCGGAGCTGTTCGAAACGTGCATGTCGGAGAGTATCTTTCCTGCACCATCGAAGCGGCAGAAGCTAGTGCTACTGTCTAAGACTGGCAAACCTCCAGGGAAATTGTCCTCTTATAGACCCATATGTCTTCTAGACAATATGGGTAAAATATTGAAACTAGATTACTCTTACTAGAAGATTACTCTTAGGCGTCGAGAGCCCAGGGGGCCTTTCAGATAGGCAGTATGGGTTCCGTAAAGCTAAATCAACCATTTTTTTTTTAAATAATAGGGTAGGTGAATGCATTTACGCACACAGTGATGGACTCCCGATTCGGTACGTCGTCGGACTACCAACTAAACACCTCCCCATCGTCAGAGAGCTACCCTGGAACCGTTTGTCACATTACTTCGGGCTAGTCCCCGAACTCTCCCGCCTTGCGGAGCCTTCAAATCAGGGAATTCCTTTCATCAACGGGAGGGGAGAGGAGCAAGGGAACTGTCAGTTCAAGGAACCCCCTGCCATCCTCCACCGGTCGAGTTCTATCTTCTTAGCAACGAGAAGGGCCCGAACGTAATGGACAACACGGTTCCACCTGTCAGCAGTCCTCAGCATCTCTTCGACAATGTTGTCTGTAGAGAGATCCCCTGTGTTTAAATAGAGCTGCTGACGAATCCCATCCCACCTTCTACAAGAAAAAAAAGTGTGGTCGGCGTCGTCTACTACTCCATTGAAAAACACACAATCCGGAGAACGCGCCTTTCCAATCTTGTGCAGGTAAAACTGAAAACTTCCATGCGCACTTAAAAATTGAATAAGGAAATAGTCAGTCTCATCATGATTCCGCGCAGTCCATCTGCCTCTAATTTCATTTTGCCACGAGAGCTGCCACTCGTCTAGAGTGTGTTGCCGTTCTTCGTTAGCAACCAACTCCCTTGGCTCATCTCCCTTGCGATTATATATGGCCTGACGCTCTTTAGCCAGAAGGGCAACGGGGATCACTCCCACGATCACCATCACGGCCGGTTCAGAGACAGTGCGGTACGCAGACGCCACCCTCAAAGCTCCCCGTCTCTGTACTTGCGCGAGGCGTTTACGATATAACTCCTTGCCAAGAGCGCCAGCCCATACCTCTGCGCCCTAGAGCAGGACAGGCGGCGTTGAACTCATCAGGAGACGTCGCCTGCTAGACGTAGGACCCCCAATGTTTTCCATTACCCTACTTAACACCGAAACTCCAGCTGCAGCCTTGTTTGCTGCTGCTTTGATTTGCTCAGGAAAGCTCATCGTTGAGTCAAAAGTCCACCCGAGGTACTTTACCGCTGATTTTGACTCGATTATCGACTCGCCGAATGATATGGGACGCAGGGTCGAAATTCTCTTTTTAGTCAGGATGACTACTTCGGTTTTTTCCAGTGCAAGGTTAAAACCATGAGCAGTCATCCCTCCGCTTACCGGTCGCATCAGTATGCCGAGTCTGCTTTGCGCCTGTTCGACAGTGCGTTCAGCAACCAACGCTCCGACATCATCTGCATAGCCGACCAGGCGCGACTCTTCTGGCATGTCGAGTTTAAGTAGAGTGTCATAGGTAGCGTTCCAAAGGTCCGGCCCTAGGATGGAACCTTTGACCCTCTAGTGTTTCATAGAGCAAGGAGCGGTTCCTCAGATAGTCCCTCAATATCCGTCAGAGATAGTTCGGCACGTTGAAAGTATTGTCTAGTGTGCTTAGAATGTCTTTCCATCTTACGGAATTAAAGGCGTTTCTAACGTCAAGTGTTACGAGGAGCACCACTCGTCGAGTTCGGCGGCTATGTGCCTCTGCTCGTCGAACGGCGTCCACGACTTGCATGACAGTATCAATTGTCGATCTCTATGCTCTAAAACCAAACTGCCGGGGAGATAAGTTTCCTGCAGCGCGTATCGCTTCGGCGAGTCTACCTCTGATGAGCTTTTCGAGCACTTTCCTAGCAGTGTCAAGCATACATAGCGGGCGGTATGAAGATGGCAATTCGGGGTCGTCTTTCCCTTTATGTATCAGCGCAAGCTTCGCAACCTTCCAACGAGCAGGGAAAATGCCCTCTTTCAGGTAAGCGTTGAATGCGCTGAGCTGAGTCTGGTGCTGGAATACCATCGGGTCCTGGCGCCTTCTCGTTTTTCATAGAGAGGACTGCCTGTTCCAACTCTTTTATAGAGAAAAGTGTCCTCTGCGCTCTCCGCGCCGACGTCATCATCCCATAAGGGGTGCGCAGGGAAGAGTGCCCTTACAATGCGGTCCATCTGCTCGGCTTTAAGTAAACAGGGTTTCCGCAGAGCCACGATTTTTCGGGTTACCAGTTTGTAACTGAGTCCCCACAGATCGCCATTCACCTCGTCGACCCGATCTTGCCAGCAGCGAGCTTTGCTCTTATTTATTGCGCTGCGGAGCCTCCCTTTGGCTGATTTGTACTCCATCATTATGGTACATGCCCCCTTCCGGTCGCCTAGACGTTATGTTAAGCGGCGGAGCCTGTGACACTCCTTCCGGAGCTCTGCGATTTCCACTGTTCACCAATACATGGAGGGTTTGCCGGGCCTCGATGTCTTCTTGGGCATGGAGGCTCCGCAGACCGTCGTTATCAGGTTCATAACTGAATTTACGACAGTGTCAGCTGCGGCGCCACCGCCCCCAGGAGTACCCTCCAGCGTGGCCCCACCCGTTCCCAGAGTTTCGACAAACTTCCCGGTGTTCACCTTCGCGACGTTCCATGCACAGAAAGATCGCCGGGGTGGCGCACATCGAGAGTTTGTGTCCACCACTTCGAAAGCAATGTATTGGTGGTCACTTGCCGAGAAGTCTTCCAGAACTCGCCATCCCTCCACCAGCGACACCAGTGATTCCGATGCGAAGGTTCCTTCGCAGCCCGGGTGCCGGAACGTTGGGGTGGATCCGGTGTTTAGAACTACCAGTCCTGCTCTCGCCGTCATTTCCAGAATTCGTTTCCCTTTGGAATCTGTGTGAGGCGTGCCCCATTCAAGTGCCCTAGCATTGAAGTCACCCCCGACCAGGATCCGCCCATCCGTGCTTAAGATAGCGTCCTCCAAAGCATCAAGCCTCCGACGAAAGTCCGGCATCGTCTCATTCGGTGTAAGATAGACACTAAACGTTATCCCTGAACACCGAATCTAGACAAAGCCGTCCCGTCGGCCTTGGGCAAGAACCCTAAGGAGGGTGCTGTCCCGAACCCAGATGGCAGCGGTACCTGATATGTCTGGGTGCATAAAAATGGGGCCCTTGTTTCGGTACTGCTCACTGATGAGTACTAAATCAGCTTTGGTCTCCGCAGCGAACTGCGCTAGCAACTCGTGAGGGGTTGCACTCGGGTGCATATTGATTTGTAGGATGCGAATCATGTTGACAGTGTCTTTCGAATTCTGCTCTGAAAACTGGACACCGCCCCGATCTCGCTCTCATCAGTCGCCCCACGGTCCCTGCATAGGACGCAGCTTTCCTTTAAATTGCAGGTGTTCGCTTTATGGTCTGCCTGACCGCATTTACGACATGTTGCCCTTCTGTCAGGTCCCCGACAGTTTACAGGTGTGTACCCATAATCCAAACATCTGTAACATTTGGTTGGGGCGGCCCGGATTCGTATCCTACACACTACCCAACCAATTCTTTTTTCCCCGCTGTTAAGAAGTCCCCTCACGGATTGCTCGACAACTTCCACCACAGCGAGTTTGTGGCCTCGGGAGTTCGCGGGGGTGATACCAATCCAGACATTGGTTACTTCCGGGCATTCGCGTTTGATGGCCTCTTCTACCTCGTTCTTTTCCGTGAGACAGTGAAGGTCTCGGATTTCCAAAGAATACGTGGGTTCCAGGCTGGAAACCAAAACTTTTTCTCCCAGAAGCCCCTTGACTGCCTCACAAAACGTGACTTTATTTATAGTCTTCGGGCCTAGTTCGACTAAGACTCCACCACCCTTCGTTTTACAAATGGAAGACACTTCTGCTCCGTTGTCTTCGGGTTTAATCTTCAAACGGATTTCGCTGAGGACTTCCGCAGCTTAATAAGCAGCTTAATAAGCACAGCTGGCGGTCTAGTCCTCCTTCGTCTCCCCGCTTTTTCTTTTGGTGCTCCGTCCTTCGTGTTCGCCTTAGTTTTAGGCAGAGGTTTTTCTGATGGCGCGACGTGTTGTTGTCTTTTGTTCCTCTTCGCCTTTTTCTTTTCAGGTTTGGGGAGTACCTGGGTGAAGTCTCCTTCAGATGTCCCTTCCTCCTTTCGTTTTTTACCAAGTTCGCTCTGGAATGGGCTGTCAGCGATCCGTTTGATACTCGTGGTGTTCTCGTCGGGAAGCGCGGTTGTTTCTGCTTCGTGCGGATTTCGTCTTAATTTCCATGTTCGCCTATAATATGAAATCCTGTCCAGGAGCTCCTCCAGTTCCATTAGCCCGTTTTTCATCCCCTTGCCGACGTTTTTTCCGGAGGAACGTCGCAGATCGCATGTGCTTCACAACTGCCGTGCATTTCTTAATAAGCCTTTCCTCTTCAGCTTGCACCAGAGTAATCGACAGTCTTCCCACTCAGCTTATATTCAAAACCATTTGATTAGTTTCGGCAGTTTCCACTGTGCCTCTTTCCCCAATTATAGCACTGTGCGGTATTGTCTG
Organism: Hermetia illucens; assembly: GCF_905115235.1. Lineage (NCBI taxonomy): Eukaryota > Metazoa > Arthropoda > Insecta > Diptera > Stratiomyidae > Hermetia > Hermetia illucens. The sequence continues at coordinate 67,631,819 of NC_051852.1, forward strand.
GGTTCCTATTTGCGTTGCAGGTGCCGCATCACTTTGCGAGTCTTTCTCTCCGTCTGCGCGACCCGATGTCTCGTCGGGTATTTCAGCTCTAGTTGCGTTCTTCGCGGGGCGCTGGGGCGAACGGCGCATTTTCGTGCTGCGAAAAAACGTAGCCAGCTCACTCTCCATTTCCACTATCTCCTGGTTTCGTCTGTTTTTATTCTCTATTTGAGTTGTTTACCAGCACATCGTGTGCACGGGAGCGGGCCGCAATAGTCAGGAATGGGTATACCCTCGGGGACACAGCCCCTACACCAGTTCCCTGAGGTCTGACCTACGCTTAGCTGATCCCAGAATACACGGGCGGATCAGCGCTCGCTCGGGGCAACGCGGTCTGCTAACACTGGTTCAATGCACACTACTCAACCAGGGTCCCGAAGGGGCTGGCTCCTGATACACGCCACAACTACCACCTTGGCAGAGCTAGGCTCACATCACCCCATCGACGTCGACAAGGAGTTGGCGACGGCTCCGGGGACTCCCAGTGTGTCCCGTCGTGTATCGGTCGTTAGCAGTTTGCTCTTCACCGAGAAACTTTCTCGAGGCTACTACCTAGGACGCAAGTATTATGCCCGCTAGGAGGTTAGAACTACTTGCTCGGGCACCTCGGGGACGCCACTCCCCGTATCGTAAACGACCCGTGAAGGATCGTTGATGATCCCTGAGGGGATTGATACAATTAAAATGGTTACTGACTTGGCCGAAAATGCAATTCAGGGAAGTGGTTGTACTAGCAAATATTGTGTGGTGGTGACTCTGGATGTGAGGAATGCTTTCAACTTGGCCAATTGGTGTTCCTACCTACCTCGAAGCTATCATCGATAGCTACTTGCATGAGTGGACGGACCCAAGGAGTACATTGCCTCCGCGAGTAACCTACAGGACTCTGTACTGGGCCCACTACTGTGCAACATCATGAATAATGATGTACTCAACCTTCTGGTTCCAGAGGGGGCCTCGGTGATGGGTTACGCCGACGATATTGCACTGGTTTTGGTTGCTGAGGAAAAGATGGAAGCGGTGCTCATCGTGAAGCGCCGCAAGAGAAATTACGCCTGTAATAAAATCGGGAATCGTATCATCACTTCCAAGTGGCCCATCAAATACTTAGGAGTGATGGTAGACAGAAAACTCAATTTTAAGCAGCACATAAAGCTACTTGCGAAAAAACGTCCACCACTAGTATGGCTCGGGCAAAGATGATGCCGAACCAAGGGGGACTGCGGCATTCTTGCAGGCTGTTCTTAGCCATGGTGGTGAGTTATATATTGTTGTATACAGTCCCAGTTTGAGGAAAGGCGCTGCATGTTTTAGGTAATCCACATAAACTGAGTACGGTTTACAGAAGAACAGCATTAAGGGTGTGTTCTTTCTTCAGGATCGTCTCAGGTGATGCAGCGTTCGTCATCTCGGGAATGATGCCGATTGACATCCTGGTAACCGAGAAGATGAACATTTATAACACCAGGTCCATCTCTCCTTTATCGCAGGATCGTTGGACTTACAGGTTGATCTTTTCCATCGGGGAGTAAATGGAGAGGAAGCATGGGGAGATCAACGATAATCTCACCCAGTTTCTCGCCGACCAGGAGAATAGCGTCAATACCTTTACAGGTTTAAATTGGACACCTCACCTAATTGTCGAAACTGCGATGGTCCCAGAGGATCCAGGTTTATGTGGGTAAACATCCCATACTCTAGCGTGCCCAGGCCACCTTAAAAGGAACGGACAGAGGGACAGATGGACAGATGGAGAGATAGACAGATGGACAGATGGACAGATGGACAGACGGACAGACGTTGACTAATCGTCGACTGAAACGGAAGTGCATTGCGGACGCTCGCAAATCAAAAAGCAAAAAAGGAAAAGACATTCAGTGGAAAGTAGCCGCCAGAACAGCGCCAGGTCTGTTTGCTCAAGTTTTCACGGCATGCCTTAGAAAAGGAGAATTCCCCAAGCAATGGAAGGTACAAAAGCTAATACTCATTCTGAAGGCAAGTAAACCATTGGGTGACCCCTCCTCATCCCCTCCCTTTTCCGACAAACAATTCGTATTTCGTAAGGCAAAATCAACTGTCGACGCAATCAGCATGCTTACTGGCTTGGCTCGGGCTGCAATAGAAGAAGGAAAATGCTGTGCAGTAATAACCCTCGACGTAAAAAATGCGTTCAATAGTGCAAAATGGAAAAAAATCATCGAGGCACTCGACAAGACACAGGCCCCGAAGTACATTGTACGCATTGTGGTCGAGTTTCTCCTTGGGAAAAGACTTTACTGCGACTCGTACGATGGGCTAAACATATTCCCGACAACTTGCGGAGTGCCACAGGGCTTTGTCCTGGGTCCCTTGCTGTGATTGGTTATGTACGATAGAGTGTTGACGCTACGCCTACCGGACAACATGACAACTATTGGCTTCGGCGATGATATCGGAATAACAGTGGTTGCAAAGCACCAAGACGAGATCGAGATCTATGCAAATGAAGCAATATGGGAGATCAATTCCTGGTGGAGAAATTCTGGCCTTTCACTTGCTGAACATAAAACAGAAGTAGTTTTCATTAGCAAGAGAAGAAATAACACAACTGTAAAAATCAAAGTTGGCGAAAAAACAATTTACTCCCAACCATCGCTCAAATACTTGGGAGTAATTATTGACAGAAGACTCAACTTCAAAAGGCACATTGAGTACACCGCAACTAAAGCATCTTCCATCGCTGCAACGATCTCCAGGATACTACCGAACATTGGTGAGCCAAGACAAAGTCGACGTCTTCTGCTCTCCAGGGCAGTCAGCTCCGTGCTACTCTACGCAGCTCCAATTTGGGCAACTGCTCTGAATAACAAAGTGAACTGCCGAAAATTGGGAATGGCGTATCGGCTAACTGCACTCCGGGTATGCAGTGCATATCGGACAACATCAGGAGAAGCAGCATATGTACTAGCGAGGATACTCCCCATAAACATCTTGGCGAAGGAAAGTCGGCAACTCTACGATAAAACGTACGCAGCTGGAGAATCAAGCGCATTTCGACGGCAGCTGGCACGGTGGGAATCTGTCGAACGGTGGCAAAAGCGATGGGACGAGTCTCAAACTGGTCGTTCGATATACCGTATCATTCCGGATATTCGGAGGTGGTTTGAACGAAGCCATGGGGAATTAAGCCACGAGTTAACACGATTCTTAAGTGGACACGGAGGTTATCGTGCTTATTTACATCGATTTGGTCACGACGAATCACCATGCCGCCCAAGATGTGGTAACGTGGCTGAGAATGCGGAGCATGTCATATTTGATTGCCCCAGGTTCACCGCGCACTGAACAAGAATGGATGCGGTCGCAGACAGGCGTTTAACACCCGAAAACATGATGGAGTCAACGAATCCTGGAATGAGGTTGTAAGGGAACTCAGCTCCAACAGCTTAGGCAGGAAGAACTACGACGAAAACAAGGCAGGGAGAGAATCATAATGAGCCGCAGTTAAAAGCTGATCCAGCCCCGCGACACAATACTTTATAGGAGTTCCGTGGGGAGAGTGGAATGAGAAGGAGGTGGTTTTTCTGAGTAGAAGTCTCACATAACTGCGTGGCAGGAGCCAGCAGTAGGGTTTGAACCTTCCAACGCCGAAAAAAAAAGATGGACAGATGGTCAGATGGACCGTTGGAAAGGTGGACAAACGGACAGACGGGCAGAAGGACAGACGTACCTGTGAGGAGTGGCCAGATCTCCCATCAGGCGCGACCCCAGCTGGCGGATTGGGGCATACCTATTGATGTGTAAATATGTCTTCATGCACTTTCCTTTTCTGACTGTGCATGGGCTAGTGTTTGCTCATCTCTGGTGCGTGGACCAAAATGGCTATGGAAAGGATACCCAGAATATAAAACCACCATTGAAGACGAGAGAAGGAGGAAACTTACGGTGCAGGGGCTCGACGCCGCAGTGCGCGCCCAAAAACATGAGATCTATATACAATGTAAGGATCTCGATAAAATAACATCGAAAGCAGAAATTTGTACTGCTCTGAAGGAGCAATTTAAGTCGGAAGAACTTGCCGAGGAGTCTGTTGTGAGTTTAAGAAAAGCCTATGGCGGTACTCAAACGGCCACAATGCGAGTACCGAGGGAGACAGCGCAGAAGTTGTTGACGGCCGGAAAAGTTCGGATTGGATGGGTTGTCTGCCGTTTAAGAGAACAGACTTCACTAAAGAGGTGCTTTAAATACCTCATGTTTGGACACTTCGCCAAGGTATGCACCAGCAGCATTGATCGATCCGATCGATGCAGAAAGTGTGGCAAGAAGGGCCATATTGCCAGGGAGTGCAATAGGGACCGCAAATGCCTATTGTGCGAAGAGAAAGAGGGACAAGATAACCGACATATTGCCGGAAGTAGTAAATGTCCGGGATTTAAAAAGGCGCTCACTGCAATAAGAAAATGAGGTTTATTCAAATAATCATTGCAGGGTCGCTCAGGATTTACTTGAGCAACCCACGTTCGAATCTGAGGTGGAAATCGCCATCATAAGTGAGCCGTACAGAAACCGTCACGGTGGCGTATGGGTCGCAGATTCGACTGGTGGAGCCGCGATATGGGCCTGTGGACGGCAGGCCATACAATGTACTGCAAGTCCGGCAGCTTGTGGCTTTGTGTGGGTGAAAATAAGTGGTGTATATGTATACAGCTGCTAGGCCCCACCAAGTTTGATACTGTCTGAATTCGAGCAAATGCTTGATAATCTTGTTCTTAACGCAAGAGGACGAAGTCCAAAGGTGATTGCTGGTGATTTCGATCCTTGAGTCCTAGAGTGGAGTAGGAGAGAATCAAATGTTAGGGAGCGCAGTTTAATAGAAGCTTTCGCGCAGTTCGACATGGTTTTGGGCAACGAAGGTGCTGTGAACACCTTCCAGAAAGGGGGGTCAGGCTCAGTTGTAGACCTGATCTTTGTCAGCCCTTCGCTGGCGCGTGGTATGTCGCTACACCCACAGCGATCACAAGGTAATCTTCTTTGAGACATGTGTCATGACATGTGACATGAGGGCAAAGAGCTATCATGCCCGAAACCGGGCAGGTCTGCAAAATCTTTGGATGAGCTGACCTTCATAGAGGTGTGGTTAAATCAACCTGATAAAGCAGGCGCCTCTACGGAAAGAGCATGTGACGCGTCCATGCCTAGGAGGTGCTCATTCCCCCGTAGAAAACCAAACTATTGGTGGTTTAACTTTAATATTGATTTCTTTGCAAACCACACTTTTAGGTACACCGGAACATAGACTGGGTTTTTACAATCAATACTCGATAGATTTAACCATTAGACTTTATTAAATAATTTGTGTGACTATTCGTTCGCATTCGCAACATTTGAAATAAATTTCGAATGCTGCGAATCCTGCCGCGCCACATCACTCCGCCCCCAGATGAAACCTAGGGGTTTCGGCGACTGATCTCGGAACTTCGCTCGCCGTCAATCCACAAAAAGGACACGACGCTGCTTCGGGGCGGACACGGGTTTCAGCCTGGACAGAGAGACCGCCTTCCTGTGTCCACCGATCTCGAGCTGGAAGAAATGTTCTCCCCGCTCGAGAACGCGGTACGGGCCCTCATATGGAGGCTGCAGCGGCTTCCGGACGGCATCCGTCCTGATCAGCACGTGCGTGCATGTGTCCAGTTCCTTGGGCGAACAAGCAGGTATGGACGAGTGTCGAGTGGGTGGTGGCGCTTTGATGCGTCGGAGATTGTCCCTCAGCAGACGCACCAACCCCGATTCCGTGAGACCCGATCTCTTGTCGAAGACCGGATCGCTTGAGAGTCTTGGGTTCTGCCCGTATACCAGCTCTGCGGGGCTGGCAGCAAATTCCTCTCGTCGGGTTGTACGTAGGCCGAGTAGGACGAGAGGCAAGACTTGGGACCAGGACGTCACGTGCCATAATGGCGGCTTTCAGCGTCCGATGCCAACGTTCTAGCATCCCATTGGATTGCGGGTGGTATGCAGTAGTCCGCTGGCGTTTAAAGCCAAGGAGTTTGCCTAACTCGGAGAAAAGGGTGGACTCAAATTGCATTCCCTGGTCAGTGATGACCACTGCAGGGACGCCAAAGCGAGGTATCCACTCTCGACAGAGGGCTTCGGAACATGATTGCGCCGTAATGTCTTTCAGAGGTATTGCCTCAGGCCACCGCGTAAACCTGTCGATGATTGTGAGACAATACCTATAACCGTGCGAGTCTCGCAAAGGCCCTATAATGTCGAGGTGTATCGTGTGGAAACGCTTGGTAGTGCGGGGGAATGAGCCCACTTCTTTCCTAACATGCCTGGAGACCTTACATTTTTGGCATGCGATGCACTCTCTGGCCCAGGAATTAATATCCTTGTTCATGGAGGGCCAGAAGTATTTTCCGGTGACTAACCGGTTTGTTGTCCTGATGCCGGGGTGCGCCAAGTCGTGAACTGCGTGGAACACTTCCTTGCGAAATGTGTCCGGAATGTATGGCCGAGGTCCCTTTTCCGAGTCTTCGCAGCAGAGAGAGAGGTTTGAGCCGAAAATGGGCAACTCCCGAAATTTGTATTTGGGGTTGGATTTGAGGCTCTGAAATGCTGCGTCATCCTCCTGCGCCTTGGCAATAGCCGAGAAATCGAGTGAGGCGGGGATGTTAACCTCGGAGACACGAGACAAAGCGTCAGCAACAATGTTGTCCTTTCCGGACACGTGCTGGATGTCTGACGTAAACTGGCTTATAAAGCTCAGATGACGAAGCTGACGAGGGGACGCTTTGTCGGGCTTCTGTTTCAAAGCATACGTGAGAGCCTTATGGTCCGTGAATACTGTGAACGGCCTGCCTTCTAGGGAGAAACGGAAGTATTTGATGCTCAAATACGCGGCGAGCAGTTCGCGATCGTAGGTACTGTAGTTCCGTTGAGCGGAATTCAACTGCTTCGAGAAGAAGCTCAACGGCTGCCAAACTTGATCCACCTTTTGGTGAAGGGCAGCACCTACTGCGATGTCAGAGGCATCAACAAAAACGGCTAGGGGTGCATCTTGCAGAGGGAATGCCAAGAGTGTAGCGTCGGCCAATTGTTGACAGGATTTGTCAAACGCGCAGATAGCCTCTTCAGACCACACGATCTCTCGTGTGACCTTAGTTTTGGGGCCAGACAAGTACGCGTTCAAAATGGACTGGTGATGGGCGGCCTTGGGCAGGAAACGACGGTAGAAGTTTAGCATGCCCAAGAACCTCCTCAACTCCCTCACTGTCTTTGGACGCGGGAAGCTTGTTATCGCTTGCACCTTGTCTGGGTCGGGCTGTATTCCTTCAGGGGAAATGAAATGGCCGAAGAATCTCACTTGTTTTTGGAGAAATTTGCATTTCTCATCGTTTAGGACTAAACCGGCCTCAAGGAGACGTTGAGAAATGCACTCGAGATGGGCTAAGTGCTCAGACTCAGTAGAAGAAGCGAGCAAAACATCATCCAAATATACGAAAAAGAACTCGAGGTTTCGCAGGACTGAGTGAATGAACCTTTGAAAGGTTTGCGCCGCATTGCACAATCCGAAAGTCATCCGGGTGAACTGGAAGAGTCCAAAGGGTGTGCATATTGCCGTCTTTGGAATGTCTTCAGGAACTACTGGGATTTGGTGATAAGCCTTGGTTAAGTCCAAGGTCGAAAGATGCGGCAATTCGCGAGATGATGCGCAAAGCCGTGGATGAGTGGAATTGGATATCGGTCAGGAATAGTCTATGCATTTAGCCTTCTGTAATTCCCACATGGGCGCCATTCGCCGTTTGGCTTAGGGACCATATGCAATGGGGAAGACCAACAGCTGTTTGAGGGCCTGCAGGTACCCTGTTGAACGAGTTGTTCAAACTCTTTCCGTGCAATAGCCACTGGTTTGGAGAGACTACACTTGGTAGTAATCTGGCTAAACTTTTGGAGAAGTGCCCGAACACGAGAGTCGGTAATGTCTTCTAAAAGAACGGAAAGATTATTGCCTGGGTGAGATACCATTTGTCCCGACGAATTAAGGTTGGTCGTGGAATCTATAAGAGACTTGTTTTGCAAGTCCACCAGCAATCCATAGTGACACAGGAAGTCTGCGCCTAGTATGGGGAAGCTAACATCCGCCAGGATGAAACGCCACGAAAACGTCTTACGCAAGCCAAGACTCACGTCCACTTGCCTATACCCGTACGTGTTTATGCGGGAGGAATTTGCTGCCGCAAATTTGAGCGGTTGTGGGAAAAGTTGATGTTGCCGAGGTACGGGAAGAACCGAAACCTCTGCACCAGTATCGATGAGGTAGCTGCGCCTGCTGAGGCGGTCGAAAATAGTTAGGTGACGTGGCGCTGCGTTCTGGGTGGCCGTCGCCAAGACCCCCCGCGGACCTAGTTTTTTGCGGTAGGAGCGAATCTACACGGTAGCGTACATCTTGTCGCTTTATCCCCGAATCTGCGGTGGTACCAGCAAATCCTTCGGTCCGCGGACTGTCCTGACGACCTGCTACCTGATCGCCCTTTTCGGGTGGCAGACCGCGAGCGTGCTCGCGATCTGGCGCCCAAACGCTGAGCGTCCAACGTCGCCCGCATCTCGGCCACACTGGCTGTTAAAGCGGCTATCTGGCGCCTCAAGTCACCCACCTCATCCGACGGTGGTTGAACGGCCGGCAAGGTTGGGCGTACGTACACCTCCTGGACCTGGTCGGCCGTCGCTGCCAGTTCCTCCAAGGAACCAGAGACGCAAGCGAGGATCGCCTGGGTGCCCTCCGGGAGCCGTCGCAGCCAGAGCGACTTGATCAGGTCATCGCCAATCTTGCTCCCACCCAATTGCCTCATTTCGCGAAGCAATTGGCTGGGAGTTCGATCACTCAACGTTAAACCCGCCAGCAAGGGGTCTAATTTTGCCGACTCGCTTGCCGACAGGCGCCTGATCAACCCGCTCTTGAGCTGTGTGTACGATGCCGACTTCACTACGTCGGACACCAGAAGAATAGACTCCTCGTCCAGGCCGACCACCGCGTAGTTGAAGCGGGTCTCGTCCGATGTGATGCCGGACATTTGGAACTGCGCTTCCAAATGCACGAACCACAGCTCCGGGTTCCGCCGCCAAAACGGAGGAACGCGTACGGCGAGGGCGGTCACTTCCGGGTCCGATGGGCCTGCCGCGTCTTTACTGTCAAACGACATCTCGAGTAACAACAAAAAAAAAGTAATAGTTTTCAATGAACACCCGGTGAGTTTATGATGAAACGCGGTGAATTTTGCTCCGACACGGCAGGCCGCACCCACAAATGCACGCACGAACAGAGAAATGACGACCGAAGCGGACGCTCTCCAGCGCAGACCAAAAACACCACCAAGGAAACGGAGAACCCGCGATGTGAAACACCTAACGCCGTCTCTTGCAGCGATTTTCAATTATTATTATTGAAATATTATCACAATTTTAACTTTTAACAATTAAATTTGAAGATTGATTGCCAAATAATCTATAACCTAAGTTGCTGCTGCCAATGTTGAAAGGTGGTCGCGCTCGTTGAATTTCTGATGCGGCAATAATGCTGGTGTCAGCTACGTTTGAGATGGTGATGGCTGCGGCTGCGGCGGCAACGATGGTGGCTGCGGTAGTGATGCTAACGTCTGGCGCTGCGATGCTGGCGTCTGGGGCTGCGGTGCTGATGTTTGGTTAACTTGATAAAACGCGCTCGAGATCAGAGGAACAGAACGAGTCATCTGAGGTATCGGCTGCACAGGTTGTTCAATAGTTATGTTTACAGGTGAGGGTCCAGCCTCTCTTTCTTCACTTTGGATATTGATAGTACTAGGGCTTTGTGCTCTTCGGGGTCACCAATTTAACTTTAATATTAATTTCTTTGCAAACCACACTTTTAGGTACACCGGAACATAGACTGGGTTTTTACAATCAATACTCGATAGATTTAACCATTAGACTTTATTAAATAATTTGTGTGACTGTGACTGTTTGCTCGTTAGAGACAGAAGAGAGTCTCTCGCTTCATTTGTTTCTTTTCTGCCATTAACTCATGGCACACTTTTTTCGCCGGTCCTCCACTCCCGTGGCGAGCTCCGCAAAGTGGATAGATCCGCGCCATCTATTCGTTCGCATTCGCAACATTCGAAATAAATTTCGAATGCTGCGAATCCTGCCGCGCCACAGTGGAATGATGACCTGACCGGCCTTCGATCAGCCTGCCACTGAGCAAGAGAATTGGGATGCGGACAACTCAGTGATCGCGGCTATCCAAAATAAACTGCGAAAGGCAGAGAAGGGTAGAAAAGCGCGGTCACGTGTGCACGGACAGACCGACAGAGGAGTTGTCAGATCTCTCATCAGGCGCGACCCCAGGTGTCGGATAGGGGCATACCTATTGATGTGTAAATATGTGTTTATGCACTTTTCTTTTCTGACTGTGCATGGGCTAGTGTTTGCTCATCTCTGGTACGCGGACCAAAATGGCTATGGGAAGGACACCCAGAATATACCATAAAACCATTATGGAAGGCAAGAGAAGGAGGAAAGCTACGGTGCAGGGGATCGGAACCCCAGTACCGACGGCTTTTGGGAGGGAGTAAGCGAGCTCCTGGTCGTCGATTTCCCTCGACCGCAGTACCTTAGTGGTGGACAACTTGGCCATCGTGGCATCTAATGCTACAAGTGTTTTAGATTTGGTAAAGGAAGTGTTCAAGCGAAGTACCACTCTACCAAGAACACGAACGGAATAAGGACGACAAAAACAGTAACAACACCGACCGCACATAGTCGCGAGGAGTAGTAGCAGAAGGTAGTTCAGAACCAGTATGAAGAGGTTCGGCAACTTTGAATTTGTCGCCAATGCCAAACATAAAAAAATATAAAACGGAGAGAAGGTCAATGAATGCGAAATGTGAAGGACTATTTAAAAGTAGTAATCTGGTTTGGAATCATGGAGAGGAGAGCTCTGATGCAGAGGAATTACCCTTCACACAGTTTGGTGCAAAAATAGTGGAGCTGTCTGAGTTCATCAAGGACAAACACAACATGCACCAAGCCATAAAATATATGTTTTTTTTTGTTTTTGGGAGTAGGGTAGGTGAATGATTTTACGCACAGAGTGTTGGGTTCCCGCAACAGCACGCTGGCCGACTACTAACTAAACACCCCCCTGTCATCAGAGAACTAGCCTGGAACCGTTCGACACATTACTTCGGGCTAGCCCTCCCGCTCTCCCTGCTTTGGGAGCCTTCCGGTCAGGGAATTCCTTTTACCAACGGGAGGGGAGGGGAGGAAGGAAGTTGTTGTTAGTTCAGGAAACCTCTTACCGTCCGATCACTCTGCCGGTCGAGTTCAATCTTCTTCGTAATAAGAAGAGCCTGAACATAATGCGCAATACGATTCCAGCTGCCAGCGCTCTTCAGCATCTCTCTGACAATGTTGCCTGGAGAAAGCTTCCCTGCGTCTGCATAAAGCTGCTGGCGGAGGCCCTCCCACCTTTCGCAAGAGAAAAAGGTATATTCAGCGTCATCCGCCACTCCACTAAAAAATATGGTAAGTGCTATGAGAGTGCTCTATAACAAATCGCAAGAGGAGAAACGAAATTCCAAGGGCAAGTCGAAATCTGTTGCCCCTGCGGTGTCATAGCCGTCCCAACTGATACCTAATCGTATTTCAATCAGCCTGCCACCAAACAAGAGGGTGCAGGAAAAACATATGCATCCTCTGGGAAATTAGCAGGCGCCTAATAAGAAAAAGGCCGTACAAATAGTTTCCAAAAACGGAACTAAAACCACCGAAAAGAGAAAACTTGTCACCCCAAGTGTGTGCTCCGATAATCGAATCGGCAAAATCGAAGGGGAATGAAAACGGTGGATAGCCCAAGATTGTTAATAAAAAGGCGAAGAAAAAGGCAAAAGCAATTGTGTTCTCCAGCAATGGAAGTTTATCCTACGCGGAGATATTGAAAAAGGTGACCCCGACCTAAATGACCTAGGCGGAAATGTCAGCAAGATTCGAAGCACCCAGTAGGATGACCTCATGTTTGAGCTAAAAAAATCAGCTTGGGGAAAACTGGTGGCTTCCGAACTCAAGATAAGAACTCACTTGGGGAGAATGTCACAGTACGGACCCAAAAATATGAGATGTATATATAGTGCAAGGATAGGATAGTGTGGCGCGGCAGGATTCGCAGCATTCGAAATTTATTTCGAATGTTGCGAATTGCAACAAATAGATGGCGCCGAACTATTCACTTTGTAGAGCTCGCCACGGGAGTGGAAGACTAGCGAGGAAAGTGTGCCATGAGTTAGGGGCAGAAAGAAACACATGAAGCGAGATGATTCTCTTCTGCCTCTAACGTGTAAATAGTCGTTTGCTCTTACTGATTCATTAAAATTTAATAAATTCTAATTATTACATCTATCGAGTTTTTTGCAGTTAAAAAAAGATTGTGGTTTGCAAAGAAATGGACTATGTTAGTTAAAATTGGATGAAGTGACAGCCAAAGGAGAAATTTGCACTGCCTTGATGGAACAGTTTAAGTTGGAGGAACTTGCCATAGAGTCCATGCTGAGTTTGCAGGAAGCTTATGGCAATACTCAAACGGCCACATTCGGATTACCGGTGGCAGAGGTTATTGACTGCCGGGAAGGTTCGAATTGGATGGGTTGTTTGCCGTCTGAGAGAGCAGATTTCTTTAAAGAGGTGTTTCAAGTGCCTCGCGTGCGGTCATTTCGCAAAGGCACCAGCGCATTGATCCGTCCGATCGATGCAGAAAGTGTGGGGAGAATGGCCATATTGGCAAAGTTTGCAATAGAGACCCCAAATGCTTATTGTGCGAAGGAAGTGAGGGACGGGATTACCGGCATATTGCCGGAAGTGGTAAATGCCCGAAATTTAGGATGGCGCTAACTTCAATGAAAAAATGAAGTTTATTCAAATAAACCTCAATCATTGTAGGGTCGCTCAAGATTTACTCAAGCAGACCATCTACAAATGCAAGGGGGCGCAGTCTATTAGAAGCTTTGGCACAGTTGGATATAATTCTGGCCAACGAAGGTTATGTAAACACCTTTCAGAGAGGGGAGTTTGCCTCAATCGTAGACCTAACTTTTGTCAGCCCTGCACTGGCATGTGGTATGTCCTGGTACGTCAGTGATCACCAGGCAACTTCTTTGGGCTGTGGGTGGAGTACGTTAACAATTAATTTCCCACAGAATTTAGAACGGAAATATAGAATGACGAAATGCAATCGAACCTTTGTGCGACGATTACATTTGCATAGATACGCATTTCACGAAATGCAAAACCAGGTGAATGAAATTGCAAATCATGAGTTACATTAAATTGCAATTTCATTTCTTAATATAAAAAGACATTGAAAATGCTCGCTAAGCCGCTTTCTGTTACTTTTACTCAGTGGTAGCCAAACTGTTAATTAATAAACACATATTAATTAATCTTTCTTTTTATTTTGGTGCTCCGGCGACACGTAACATTGGTGGCAGCGGTGGGATAGTGCAACGGAAGCTAAGGCTCTAATCCAAGGATTGAAGGCACTATTCCTTTCGAAAAACGGACACAAGGCGGCACAACGAAAGAAAAAAAAAGGACAGAGAGCAGCAAGGACGATTGGATTTGATCGAATTTTTTGAATTCTTCCAACTCCTCATCGGATTTATTATCGAATTCATTGTTGAACTCTTCAAGCTCATCGTGGATTCCGGTACATTCATCGATTTCTTCGAAATTACCGTGAAATTACAGTGAATTTCATCAAATTCATCAATCATCAATCAATCAATCTATTTAACATCGCGGACGTCGGGCTGCGAATAAATACTGTTAACATCATCGGATCAGAGAATCGCGGAATTTTAACAGGATGAAGTCAACTCCAGGGATTATCTTCATGTAAGTAGTTTTAATTTTCCACCGACTATATTTAGAAATCTATGTAGATTTTTGTATACATACATACGTAAAGTGAAATATCGGCAAAGTGAAGAAAACTGAAAAGTAAGCGTGGAATTTCGAACAGTATGTAATGAGTGCAAAATTTCGTGTAAAAGTCGATTCTGAAATATTAAATTTGTCGGAAATAGAGATTATCGATAGGTGCGATGAAAATATTACTATTGAATTAGACGGCGAATTTTTAGATTACGAATCTTTCGTTTCTAAATATTTTCAACGTGAAAGTACGCAATTGTTAGGTGCCAGTGGAGATACTAGTTTTAACTTGTCGGATAGGGAAGAACCGATAATGGCATTAAATTTCAGTGACTTGAAAGCGTTTATACCGGTGTTCGATGGTCGAGCTGAAGATACGTTCAATTTCGTTTATAGCTGCTCGCAAGCTATAGATTTAGCGTCCGAATCTCAAAAACCTATTCTTTTCAAGTATATCCAAACCCAAATTAAGGGAAATGCCCAGATTATCATTTTAAATGAATACTTTGACAACTGGGAAAATTTAAAAAATAAATTAAAAGAAGTGTATAAAGAATCACATTCACCCCTTCAGTCTGTCTCTGCCAGACAAGAGAACATTGAAACCATGATCTCTTATACCCAAAGGATTCAGACGTAGCAACGTCGAATCCTTACTGCTCGTGAATCCGTTGTTCGTAAAGAACATCAACGCTTATCTTGCAGAGCAAGCTTTAATGGTGTTTATAAATGGGTTACGACCACAACTTTCTCAATATGTGGTTGCACGAAAACCTAAATCTGTTGAGGAAGCCGGTCGTTTGGCTCAGGAGGAGGAACAGCGACTGGAAGTGTTTAAACCAATAAAAAATCGGGACTTCACAAACCGTAATGTTTTGCCAAAAATACATAAAGTGTCGTCCGATAGGAAGTGTTACAATTGCGGCAAAGTAGGACACCTACAACGCGAATGTAGATCCAAAAAACGCTATGAGAAAAATCGTAACCTGAACGTTGGTAATGACAGTGGTAATTCAGAAAACCGTTCGAACTCGAGACATAATAATTTTAGGAGAAATAATAGGGAAAAATCACAAAATCAATCCGATAACAATGATAATAGTGAATCCCAAGAGTTTCGTGTTAATCTAGTGGAAGTGGAGGAAAGTCCTCGGGTACACTTTTTCCATGACAACCGAAAACTCGAATTTTTAATTGATACGGGCAATTTATTAAATCTCATTGCCGCTCGCCATGTTTTCGAGGAAAATGTTAGCAAAACGGAGTCAATCTCTTTCAAAGTATTGAACGCGGTAAACAACAAATCGTATGGATCTACCGAGTTAAAACTCGAACAGAACAATTCGAGTTTTTGCATCAAGTCGCAAAAAATTGCTTACTACAGGAGTTCGATGGTATTCTGGGTATTCCATTTTTGCTCAAAACAAAGTCACAAATTAACTTTGAAAAGGGTGAATTGATTTGTAATGGAAATACTATTAGGTTGTACCGTAAAAAAATGAGTAATAAAAATAGTGGTGAAGAAATTTTCATTAATGGGTATAATGCCGATAATGTAACTATCATTGATACATTGGCAAAAGTGAACGAAAACGGTGAAATTCCAATAACAGTGTATAATGGCTCAGATGAAAGCAAAAAGATAAATGTTAGCGATATTAAAGTTTTCCATGTCCAAACCGAAACCTTCAAAATGGTTAAACAACCAGTAAAAATACGAGAGGAACATATGAATGAGGAAGAGAAAACCTCTATTCGTGAAATTATCAATGAATACAGTGATCTTTTCGGTGAAATAGATCCGAACAATCTTACCCAAGCTGCAGAGCATTCTATTGATTTGGTACCCGATGCCAAACCTGTTCATGTCAAGATATACAGATATCCTAAAGTACATCAAGAGGAGGTAAAGAAACAAATCAATAAATTGTTAGAAAATGGAACCATTGAAAAGAGTACCTCCCCGTGGAATTCTCCCTTATGGGTTGTTCCGAAAAAGCTCGATGCCTCAGGCAAGGTAAAATGGCGAATAGTTATAGATTATCGCAAACTCAATGATTTGACGATATCTGATAATTATCCTTTGCCTAACATAAGTGAAATTCTCGACCAGTTGGGAAGAGCGAAAAATTTTTCCATAGTTGACTTAACTTCAGGATTTCATCAAATTCCTGTTAAAAGGTCTGATCGCTCTAAAACAGCCTTCTCAACACCAGATGGTCATTTCGAATACTGCAGCATGCCGTTCGGTTTGAAGAACGCTCCCGCTTGTTTTCAGAGGATGATGAACAACGTCCTCTCAGGTGTACAAGGATCACGATGCTTTGTTTACCTTGACGATATAGTCATCTATGGTGTGTCACTAGAAGATCACAATGGGAAACTAAAAGAAGTGCTTGAACGTTTGAAAGTAAATAATCTCCGAATCCAACCTGATAATTGTGAATTTCTTCGGAAAAAGATCATTTATTTAGGGCATATAATTAGTGACAAAGGAGTTAACATGGACCCCGGAAAAGTGAAAGCAATAGATAAACTTGAGCGACCGAAAAATGTTAAAGAGGTCAAGTCATTCTTAGGAATGACAGGTTATTATCGACGATTTATAAGAAATTATTCAAAAAACGCGGAGCCACTGAACAAGCTATTGAGGTAGAATAGTGATTTTAATTGGAACGATAAATGTGAAGAAAGTTTTATGGAGTTGAAAAGAAAACTCAAAGAGAATATCACCTTAGCTTACCCGGACTTCGAAAAACAATTTGTTCTCACAACAGATGCCAGTAACGAAGGCATAGGAGCAGTTTTATCTCAAGAAGATGAACAAAAGGTGGAGAGACCGATATTGTTTTTGAGTCGAACACTCAACAAGGCCGAACGTAATTATTCAAGTACGGAGAAGGAATGTCTTGCAATCGTTTGGGCAACTAAACAGTGCAGACCTTATTTTTACGGCAAAATTTTTATTGTACGAACTGATCACCAACCACTCACCTGGCTCTTTAACATTAAAGACCCAGGAAGTCGATTAGTGAGATGGAGGCTCAAACTGGAGGAGTATTCGTATAAAATTGAATACAAAAAAGGAAAAGATAATACTGTAGCCGACGAGCTAAGTAGAAATTGTAAAGTCAACGCTATTGTACCAGCAAACAAGTCGGAATACCGGAAGCTCGTGCTTCGGGTATAAAGGTTTTGTGTTCATCTTATCAACCCACATTTTTCTACCCGTATACAGCTACAAAACTACGAGACATTCGTACATATTACAGCCGTAGATGTTACGCTCACCCCAAACACACAAACTGCCTATTTTCGAATACTGTACACATATAGGCACGTATATAAATTGATCGTACCCATATTTCCGATTTTCTTCTTATATCTATCTGAATTAGGCTCTACCCGCAAAGTTCATTAGCACGCATATACTATATACCTACATACAAACATGTCTGGTTGGAGTAATTGATATTCACATACAAATGATTAAAGAACTAAAACAAAATAATTCTGTGGCGCGGCAGGATCTGCGGCATTCGAAATTTATTTCGAATGTTGCGGATGCGGACGGGTAGATGGCGAACTCTCCACTCACTCATTTTCCGAACGCACCGGGGGAGTGGAGAATTAGCGGCGAAAAATATGCCGTTGGTTGGGACAGTAAGGACCGCATGGAAATAAGTCGGTCTCTTGTGTTCCAACCGCGGCGGTGTAAAGAGACGTATCTTCTTGATCGGTTTCGGTGCTTTGTTTTAATTAAACTTATGTAATCCTAAAAAAGGCTAAAAATATTAAATTAAATTAAAGGCAAGATTAAAACAAAGAACAAAAATTGAATTTGGTTTTCGCAGTTCATCCTGAGCTATTGAGACGCTTCCAAATCAGTTGTGGTCTGCACGCTACTCGCATTCTCACGTTTTATTCGTGTTCTTTTAGCTGAATGGATTTCCCACTGATTTCATTTTCTGTTTTGCTAACTAACGCGCTAAACTGGAAATTACTCTAAATGCAAACATCCGGAGTGAAAGTTACTTAGAGGTTGACTATAAATTGAAATACTCTTATTGTCTTATTTGAAGCAACTTGCAAGTGGAAGTCCGTTTGAACCTTCTGGCGCAGGATAATATAAAGAGAAGACACAACAGTGGTGACCCCGATACTAGAGCCCGTCTAGGAAAACGCACAAGCGCCGCCGCCACAATCATCGCCACCATCAAGACGAAAAGGCCACCAAGGGCTGGAAATAGCTGCGATTCATCAACATATTTTCTACGCACAATACAACTGTGCTACGAGCCGACGACGTAAACAACGTCGCATAGCAAACCTTCCGCACTCTACGACGGGCATAGGCAGGCACTTCGCATAAGCGCATACATCCCCGTCCGTCTACGGGTCCAGTCAGCCAGTTGTCCAGCAACAGCAGCACAAAGATCAGCAGACAATTATACCCAACAACAGCAGCAAACGGCCGTCCCTAGCACCGCCAACGCCGCAGCTACAGCCCGACGAATTCGAACCAGCGCCGCCGTCGAGGACAGCTAGTAATATCAATTTCAAATTTATTTAATTATTATTTCCGAGTTATCACAATCTCGGCAGATGCCGGATTTTACCTAATACTAGCACTAAGTGCCAAGCATTTAGGCTCGGACGATCCTACCTACTTAAAAACTAAAGGGGCACTGGTGGTGGTGGCCGGTGGTAGGTCAGTGGGAGAATCCGTCGAGTACCCCCCGCAACATCGAGCACGTATGCAGAATGGTGTACTTCTGCATGGTTTGAACCAGACTGTGCGAAAGTCCCAGGACATCAAGGGAAGCCGTCAGGGATTTAGGTATAATACCTGTAGCTGACAATATTATGGGAACTACAACCACCCGCTCGAGACGCCAAATTTCTTTGATTTCACGAGCCAATGGCTCATAGTTCACCTTCTTCTCCACGTATTTCCGTTCAATGTTGCTATTATGGGGGATAGCAACATCAATAATATACGCGGAGCGACCCGTCTTGTCAACTAGCAGTACGTCAGGCTTGTTGTGTGCGGTATGGCGATCAGTCAGAACTTGCCGGTCCCAATACATGCTGTAAGCAGAACTATCAAGTACTGCTTGCGGCTCATATCGGTAAACCGGACATGTTCCCGTGATCAGCCCATGCTTATATGCAAGGTTTTGATGGATAACCTTACATACAGCATTATGCCTGGTGATGTATTGCACCGGTGCCATAACAGTACAGCCAGAAATGAGATGGTCCAACGTCTCTAACGCCGAACCACACATTCTGCACTGGTCGTTCTCCACCCGTTCTTTCATGATGAGCTTTTTATAAGCTCGGGTAGCGACCACGCCATCCTGAATGGCACACATGAACCCCTCCGTCTCAGCAAAGAGCTCCCCAGCACACAGCCACCTGTTCGACAGATGCAAATCGACAAATGGCTGCCAAAGACAATTCAAGTGTTTACCGTGCATTGCCTTCGACTTCCATTCCTCGATCCGCTCCTGGTCCGACTTCACCCCACTCAGAGGATTGAAAGATCGATCCTTCAAGTTAAGTGGAGTCAGTCCACAGTCTCCCTTACAGACAGCCGCATGCAAGGGGCTCGCCTGCTCTTTACTGTAAAAATAAGCGCGCAGCGAGTCGACTTGGCGATGATGTTGTGCCGCCACGTCAACCACGCCCCTACCTCCGATGTCACGAGGCAGGTTCATCCGCTCCACAGCAGACTTTGGGTGATGCATTCGGAATTTGGACATAGTTGTCCGTATCCGCCGCTGGACGTTTTCCAGGTCGGTCTTCGTCCACGGCAATATTCCGAATGCATAAGCCAGTGAAGGGATAGCGAATACATTCACCGTGCTCATTTTATTCTTCCCACGGCAGACTTTGGGTGATGCATTCGGAATTTGGACATAGTTGTCCGTATCCGCCGCTGGACGTTTTCCAGGTCGGTCTTCGTCCACGGCAATATTCCGAATGCATAAGCCAGTGAAGGGATAGCGAATACATTCACCGTGCTCATTTTATTCTTCCCCGAGAGATGCGGTTTCAGCACCAGCTTTACACGTCGCAGGAATTCGGACAGCAGAGCTTCTTTCAGATCACCAACTCGAGCATGGGTTCCTTGCAGAATTCCTAGGTACTTGTAGAAGTCTGTCTCGGTCATAGCTTCGATGTGGAGGTCACCAATGCTATGTCCGGCATGCGGCTCGTGATGACCTTTGCGAATGGCTTGGATTCGACATTTGTCTAATCCAAACTCCATCCGAATTATTATTATTATTTATTATTATATCAAGTGAAATTATTATTATCCCATCTCTATATTCATTTATATCCATATCAAATTTAATTGTTATCGCACTAATTGTTAATTATATTTAAAGTCAAAATTGTGATAATAATAACCAAAAATCGCTGCAAGAGACGGCGTTGAAGTGTTTCGCATCGCGGGTTCTCCATTTCCTTGGTGTTTTTGGTCTGCGCTGGAGAGCGTCCGCTTCGGTCGTCGTTTTTCTCGGTTCGTGCGTGCATTTGTGGATACGGCCTGCCGTGTCGGTGTAAATTTCACCGCGTTTCAGTATAAACTCACCGCGTTTGCATCACAAACTCGTACTTTTCGGTAAGAAAAATGTCGCTTGACAATAAAGACGCGGCAGGCCCATCGGACCCACAAGTGACCGCCCTCGCCGTACGCGTTCCTCCGTTTTGGCGGCGGAACCCCGAGCTGTGGTTCGTGCATTTGGAAGCGCAGTTCCAAATGTCCGGCATCACATCGGACGCGACCCGTTTCAACTACGCGGTGGTCGGCCTGGACGAAGAGTCCATACTTCTGGTGTCCGACGTAGTGAAGTCGGCATCGTACTCGCAGCTCAAGAGCGAGTTGATCAGGCGCCTTTCGGCAAGCGAGTCGGCAAAATTAGACCACTTGCTGGCGGGTTTAACGTTGAGTGATCGAACTTCCAGCCAATTGCTTCGTGAAATGAGGCAATTGGGTAGGAGCAAGATCGGCGACGATCTGATCAAGTCGCTCTGGCTGCGTCGGCTCCCGGAGGGCACCCAGGCGATCCTAGCCTGCGTCTATGGTTCCTTGGAGGAACTAGCAGCGACGGCCGACCAGGTACAGGAGGTGTACGTTCGCCCAACCATAGCGGCCGTTCAACCACAGTCGCGTGGACTTAGCCAAGGCATACCACCAAATCCCAGAAGCTCCTGAAGACATTCCAAAGACGGCAATATGCACACCCTTTGGACTCTTCGAGTTCACCCGAATGACTTTCGGATTGTGCAATGCGGCGCAAACCTTTCAAAGGTTCATTCACTCAGTCCTGCGAAACCTCGATTTCTGTTTCGTCTATTTGGATGATGTTTTGGTCGCTTCTTTTACTGAGTCTGAGCACTTAGCCCATCTCGAGTGCATTTTTCAACGTCTCCTTCAGGTCGGTTTAGTCTTAAACGTTGAGAAGTGCAAATTCCTTCAAAAACAGGTGAGATTCCTCGGCCACTCCACTTCCCCTGAAGGAATACAGCCCGACCCAGACAAGGTGCAAGCAATTACAAGCTTCCCGCGTCCAAAAACAGTGAGGGAGTTGAGGAGGTTCTTGGGCATGCTAAACTTTTATCGTCGTTTCCTGCCCAAGGCCGCCCATCACCAGTCCATTTTGAACGCGTACTTGTCTGGCCCCAAAACAAAAGACACACGAGAGATTGTGTGGTCTGAAGAGGCTGTCTGCGTGTTCAATAAATCCAGACAGCAACTGGCTGATGCTACACTCTTGGCATTTCCTCTACAAGATGCACCCCTAGCCGTTTTTGTTGATGCCTCTGACATCGCAGTAGGTGCTGCCCTTCACCAAAAAGTGGACCAAGTTTGGCAGCCGTTGAGCTTCTTCTCGAAGCAGTTGAATCCAGCTCAACGGAACTACAGCACCTACGATCGCGAACTGCTCGCCGCATACATGTCCGTCAAGTACTTCCGTTTCTCCCTAGAAGGCAGGCCGTTCACAGTGTTCACGGACCATAAGCCTCTCACGTTTGCTTTGAAACAGAAGTACGACAAAGCGTCCCCTCGTCAGCTTCGACACCTGAGCTTCATAAGCCAGTTCTCGTCAGACATCCAGCACGTCTCCGGGTAGGACAATATTGTTGCTGACGCTTTGTCTCGTGTCTCCGAAGTTAACATCCCCGCCTCACTCGATTTCTCGGCTATTGCCAAGGCGCAAGTGGATGACGCAGCACTTCAGAGCCTCAAGTCCAACCCCAAATACAAATTTCGGGAGTTGCCCATCTTCGGCTCAAACCTCTCGCTCTGCTGCGAAGACTCGGAAAAGGGGACCTCGGCCATACATTCCGGCCACATTTCGCAAGGAAGTGTTCCACGCAGTTCACGACTTGGCGCACCCCGGCATCAGGACAACAAACCGTGAACAAGGATATCAATTCCTGGGCCAGAGAGTGCATCGCATGCCAGAAGTGTAAAGTCTCCAGGCATGTAAGAAAAGAAGTGGGCTCATTCCCCCGCACTACCAAGCGTTTCCACACCATACACCTCGACATAATAGGGCCTTTGCGAGACTCGCACGGTTACAAGTATTGCCTCACAATCATCGACAGGTTCACGCGGTGGCCTGAGGCAATACCTCTGAAAGACATTACGGCGCAATCTTGCGCCGAAGCCCTCTGCCGAGAGTGGATACCTCGCTTTGGCGTCCCTGCAGTGGTCATCACTGACCAGGGAATCCAATTTGAGTCCACCCTCTTCTCCGAGTTAGGCAAACTCCTGGGTTTTAAACGCCAGCGGACTACTGCGTACCACCCGCAGTCCAATGGAATGCTAGAACGTTGGCACCGGACGCTGAAAGCCGCCATTGTGGCACGCGACGACCCGTCCTGGACTCAAGTCTTGCCTCTCGTCCTACTCGGCCTTCGTATAACCCGCCGAGAGGAATTTGCTGCCAGCCCCGTGGAGCTGGTATACGGGGAGAACCCAAGACTCCTAAGCGATCCAGTCTTCGACAAGAGATCGGGTCTCACGGAGTCGGGGTTGGTGCGTCTGCTGAGGGACAATCTCCGACGCATCAAAGCGCCACCACCCACTCGACACTCGTCCATACCTGCTTGTTCGCCCAAGGAACTGGACACATGCACGCACGTGCTGATCAGGACGGATGCCGTCCGGAAGCCGCTGCAGCCTCCATATGAGGGCCCGTACCGAGTTCTCGAGAGGGGAGAGCATTTCTTCCAGCTCGAGATTGGTGGTCACAAAAAGGCGGTCTCTTTGTCCAGGCTGAAACCTGTGTGCGCCCCGAAGCAGCGTCGTGTCCGCTTTGTGGATTAACGGCGAACGAAGTTCGGGGATCCGTCGCCGAAACCCCCTAGGTTTCGTCTGGGGGCGGAGTGATGTGGCGCGGCAGGATCTGCGGCATTCGAAATTTATTTCGAATGTTGCGGATGCGGACGGGTAGATGGCGAACTCTCCACTCACTCATTTTCCGAACGCACCGGGGGAGTGGAGAATTAGCGGCGAAAAATATGCCGTTGGTTGGGACAGTAAGGACCGCATGGAAATAAGTCGGTCTCTTGTGTTCCATCCGCGGCGGTGTAAAGAGACGTGTCTTCTTGATCGGTTTCGGTGCTTTGTTTTAATTAAACTTATGTAATCCTAAAAAAGGCTAAAAATATTAAATTAAATTAAAGGCAAGATTAAAACAAAGAACAAAAATTGAATTTGGTTTTCGCAGTTCATCCTGAGCTATTGAGACGCTTCCAAATCAGTTGTGGTCTGCACGCTACTCGCATTCTCACGTTTTATTCGTGTTCTTTTAGCAGAATGGATTTCCCACTGATTTCATTTTCTGTTTTGCTAACTAACGCGCTAAACTGGAAATTACTCTAAATGCAAACATCCGGAGTGAAAGTTATAATACTTAAAGGTTGACTATAAATTGAAATACTCTTATTGTCTTATTTGAAGCAACTTGCAAGTGGAAGTCCGTTTGAACCTTCTGGCGCAGGATAATATAAAGAGAAGACACAACAATTCTTTTCCACCTAATTCATACGAACTTACTTCGTGTGGTATTGACGAATTGATATGTGATGATGACGTCATGAGGTAGTAGAGTGCACGAAATTCACACATATTTTCCACCTAATTCATACGAACTTACTTCGTGTGGTATTGACGAATTGATATGTGATGATGACGTCATGAGGTAGTAGAGTGCACGAAATTCACAAAAAATTGTAAAGTTTTACCCCCTATAACTTTGTTAATAATAGTTGTATTTTCTTCAAACTTGACCAAATTTTGCATTATATTCTTCATTATATATATATATATATATCATTATATTATATTCTTCATTATATCCCAAATTTTGTACTTCTGGGATGAACATAAGGGGGGTGCCGGGTAAATTTCAAAAATGTGGAAATATACTATTATTAACTTTATTTGTGCAGATATCGGAACCGGATATATTTTGAGGCCTAGATTTCGTAGAGATGCACTATTGAGATTGTTTTCAGATTTTTCGGTTGGATAGGTTCTGAGAACGAGACCTGTTACACATTTTGGGGGTCATATTTTGAGCCCTCACTCCCCTATGTTTCACCCAATATCAAATATTGAACCAGTTTCGAAAAGTACTAATTGAGATCTTTCATTTGATACCCCACATGGCAATATTTTATGAAAACAAATTTTGCGCCCTCTTTTCACATGTATGGGGAGCCCCCCTTAAACTTAACACAAAATGGCGTCAGTTGCTGCATGTAAAGGAAACGGCAGATCACATACTCCTACCAATTTTCGTGACGATAGGTTCAGCCGTTTCCGAATAAATCGGCTGTGACAGACAGACAGACAGACAGACGGACAGACAGACATATGCAATGCTTATAGCAGTCCCGTGTGGAGAGTGGAAGAAGAAGGAGGTGGTTTTAGTGAGTAGAAGTCTCACATAACTGTTTGGCAGGAGCCAGCAGTAGGTTTTGAACCTTTCCACCTTCCAACGATGAAAAAAAAAAAAAAAAAAAAGACAGACACACAGGCAGACAGACAGACAGACAGACGGACAGACAGACATCGAATCGATTCTAATAAGGTTTTGTTTCACACAAAACCTTAAAAACGGAAAGTTCGTAGAAATGGATGGCGAACATGTTTCGGAAGAAATTTTGGGGTACAAGCACAGGAGTATTATTAAAGATGATACGCTGAATAAACATGGAGATGTTATAAGGAAAACTAATGGCAAATTAGTGCGACAATATCAGAATGGAAATTTTGAAGAAATACCATTAATTGATTATGATAACTTAGCGACAGAATTGATCGCGGACGATCAACAGAACAAAGAGGGGGGTACAGACGAACAAAAAACTAACATCAAAGAAATTGTTAATAAGGAGGAACAAGAGAGGATCATAAAATCAGCACACACTGGACTTTTAGGAGATCATAGAGGAATAAATTCGTGTGAAGAAATCATTAGAAGAAGTTACACATGGAAAAACTTAAAGAGAGACATTAAGACATTGAGACATTATATTAAAAGATGTGAGCTGTGCCAAAAATACAAAATAATCAGGCGAAACCTTAAATCACCTATGGTAGTACAAAAACTTAAATCAGAACCTTTTGAAAGGATTCAAGTTGATATAGTTGGACCGATTCAAATCAAAGATCACGAACAGAAAATTATGACTATACAGGATAATTGTACGAAGTACGTTAGATTCATTCCGGTAGCGAGTCTGAGAGCTAGAGAAATAGTTAACAAAATACTTAATAACTGGATCGTATATTTCGGTATTCCAAAGGAAATATTGACGGACATTGGGCCAGAATTTGCGAATAAATTGATGACTAAATTATGTAAAAAACTGAGCATAGATCAAAAGTACATAAGTATTTACTATCCACAATCTAACGGCTCAACAGAAAGGATTCACGCAAGACTAAAAGAGTACATCGGAACTGTTATCCACGAAGTCGAAGGAGACTTAGAACTGTTATCAGGATTTGCTTCTTTGTGTTTTAATCAATCAAATAGCACTTCTGTGGGTATTTCACCTCAGAAATTGTTTTTCGGAGTAAAATCAACACTAATGGACGACAAAACTGTAATCCGAACACCTAGTCGAGATGAATTGGAGAAAGATGAAGTTGATGCGAGGTTGAAACAATTGAAATCAGTTAGAGAAAAGGCAAGAAGCTTCAATTGGGAAAATAAGCAAAAATCAAAAGAAAGATATGACCAAAAAAATAAAGCGAAAATTCAGACAATAAAAGTAGGCGATAAAGTTTTAGTAAGAGTGCTTTCCAGTACTAAACATAAACAAAAGGATAAACTGAAGAACTGGGATGGACCATATACAGTCATTAATAGTTCCAACTATGCAGCCCAAGTCAATAAGAAAAACAAACCCTGGATTAATAAAAGTGATCTTAAACTTTTTATTTCAGATGGATCTTACAACTCAGCATCAGAACAAGCTTAACTGGTGTAGCTGTTCAAAAACTTGAATATCCTGGTGTTTATTTCAAGTATATGTCTGAAACTCAATTCATTGATGAACAGATAAATTTAATAAGGATAATTGATTTGACCGACATTGAAGTAGAAATAAATAATGTTAGGCATATAATTAAAGGTATAGACGAAACCTGTTTCAGTGTAAAAGTTTCAAATCATACGGGGAACTTCAAATAATTCGATTAAATCATAATCTCAACACAGCATATGGTTTATTAGGGATCAGTCCTCACTTACGACTGGGACGAGACCTTAGAATTAAACGTGGACTAATCAATCTTGTAGGGTCGGGATTTAAAATGCTTTTCGATACTATGGATGCCAATGATGCTGATAAAATAAAAGAAGTCATTGATGCTGTTGAGAAAAATCAATTTGACATTAAAGAGGGTATGATAAAAAATTCTGTACTTCTGAGTAATATAAACCGTCAAGCAAAATTCATTGACGCCGAGCAGCAAAATATCAAGGTAAAAATAAACAAAATTATAAACGAGATTGATAAAGTGTACAACTTGACCAATGAACAAGAGAAACGTCTGAAAATTGAAGTCTACTACGAGGAGTTGCACTCCGAAATTTCACTCAAAATTGAGATGATTAACCTAAGAATCGAAATTTTACGCGATAGTATACTGTTCCTTCAATCCGGTACTTTACATCCATTCGTATTGGAACCTGAACAATTGATATCCGAACTGAATAAATTAAAAGAAAAGAAGAATTTAGCAGTCATTCCACTCATCGATAACTATAAAGACATCGCGAAAGATCTCAAATTGAATGCCTACATAAAAGAAAAGAAAATATTTGTAACCATAAAAATAGATACTGTAATACCACAAGAATTTATCATGTATGAAACTTTAATTTTCCCATATGTGAAGGAAAATCAAATTGTAACCCTACAAAACGTAAATATGTGCAAATAAAATTGAGGATAATTTTCACAGTAAGGATGGTCGTGTTAGATCCAATTCACTCAAGGTCACTTGCAATTGATCTTCCACGTGAAAAATATAACACGTTAACAATTTATTTCCCACAGAATTTAGAACGGAAATATAGAATGACGAAATGCAATCGAATCTTTGTGCGACGATTGCATTTGCATAGATACGCATTTCATTGCAATTTCATTTCTTAGTATAAAAAGACATTGAAAATGCTCGCAAAGCCTCTTTCTGTTACTTTTACTCAGTTGTAGCCAAACTGTTAATTAATAAACACATATTAATTAATCTTTCTTTTTATTTTGGTGCTCCGGCGACACGTAACACTAGTTCCGTAGTCATAGAGGTGTGGTTAGACCAACCTAATAAAGCAGGCGCCTCTACGGAAAGAATTGTCCATGTGGCCCAATGCATCGCCAAAGCGTGTGACGCGCCCATGCCGAAGAGGTGCTCATTCCCAAGTAGAAGACCAAACTACTAGTGGAATGCTGAACTGATCGGCCTTCGATCAGCCTGTCACCGAGCCAGAAGAGCGGGTCAAAGGGTGGAAGGGTGAATCGACCAAGGGAAAAAGAGCGCGTCTATACGGAAGCTCGCAAGACCCTCAAGCTCGCCATCCAACGGAGCAAGAGAGAATGCTATGCTAAAGGACCTCTGTTCGAAGGCGGACGTAAACTCGTAGGGGAGCGCCTATAGAATTGTGATGGGGCGATTCGTAGGCCGATCATCTCCGCAGATCACGTGCCCTTCACTCTTGTTAAAAATTATCCGAGGTTATTGCCCCAGGAAGGGGAGGGCGTAGACAGTGCTCTAAAGTATACCGAAAAATGAAGCTATGACTATCCCTCGCCCTGCCTAAACTCTCTTCAGTGCTCGCTTTCTTGAGGGGGCCGTTTCCATTACAGCTTCCGACTGTAAACCCTAGACGATGCTGCAAAACCAGAGAAAATTGAAAGACTATCTTGTTCAAAAACTCTTATTTTATTAAACTGTTTTTGTTTGATTGGATGTTCACGAAAGCGGTTTACAGACTATCAACTCGCGCTGCTTCGCAAATATTTTTAAATAATGGCGCGATGGCTACTGGACTTGATATACCCGGAACTTACCAGCGAAAATGTTTGCGGGCACATTACCGCTTCAGCCTCAAGTTGTTGATATTTTTACTAATGCTTCAGACTATCGACTTAATTCAGCTGTACAAGCGAGAACCAATGCGGAAATCCAAACAGTGCGATCGTTCGTCGCTAGCAGCTTCCGTGGCTAGAGCCAAGGTTGTCACAAAATCTGGGTGCCGGCAAGAATATGTGAAATACTTTCAAACATCCTCCCGCCCAAAGATCCTTCCTGTCCCAACCGTGAGGTGCTCAGAGGTGGCGGGGAGGAAGATAAGGCGGCAACCCTGTCGGCTGAACCAAAACCAAGTGGCCAGGGAGAACCTCCTCGTGGTGGCACCGGAAAACGCTGTATCGCATTGGCTTGCCGGCCGTGATGCAGTAGGCGAATGCTCCAAGGCTAGCAAGGGCGATCAGACCCGAGTCTGCACGGGGACTCATCTGAAGGCTTCGGTCACGAAACCTTACCAGGGGTATACTGGTACCATGGGAACCGAGGTAGCCCCTGGACTCTTATACTTCAGGAGAATTCCTGTCGTATCTGAGTACAGCTCGGTTGTTTGCGGTTGGCCCCCTTGTGGGAGTTTCATGGGGGCTGTGGTTGTACTCAAGCGAGAAGAGACCTTCGGGCCTCGACGTGGTGTTGCGTATCAACACGGGTGCCGTACTCCATAGTTCGGTAGAGATTTAGGTGATGCTTGCATCCACCAGTATGATTGCCAAGCCATGCACTTGACATAGACTGGTACCGTTATGCTTGTCTAACGGGGCTCTGATTGTGGTCACAAAATCAATCCGTGCCTGAAGAGGGCCGTAGGATTAAGTCTCAAGACAGGTACCTACGTTAAACACCAAGGACTTCACTTCAATCACTTAAAAAGGGGTTACAAACTAAATTATCAACCTTTACATTTATCAATTGCTATCAATTATTTATCAGAAGTAAAAATCTAAATTATCAATCGTTAGATTTATCAATTACTTAAAATATCTAAAAGCTACTACAGCAATCTTTATATTTTTCAATTATTTGAAATATCTGAAAGCTACTACAGCAATCTTCACATTTTTCGATTATTCCTTCCATTAAACTAGCCTTCATTATTAACCTATATATTTCTCTTTTGGAAGTTGCAAAAAAATCTCTCCTTAAGTTACAATTTTCTCTTTCTTAATTCCAATCAAAATAATTAAAACCAAAGTTCAACTTGCACACTTCTTTTCTTTCATTCATCATCATCAATAAGATTCCCCGGACCCCATTCAGCTAATGACATTCGTTCACGTGATTTGCATTACTTTCAAAACAATACAATTTGTAAACGCTGGTCATTGCCATGACCCACTGTCTACCTTAAACAAGTAATTTCTTCCCATTGATGAACAAATTAAATCATTGGGCTCACATTTTATTCTTCTATTTTGCTCCGGAGAATATACATATTTACATAATTTACAACCAAACATATGGTCATGGTCTATTTCTGCATATCGTTCTACATATACGGTTATTTGTACAGCTAAATGCTGATATTGGATCGAGTAACTCTGTATGCTTGTTAATAAAATTTACATGATATAGCAATATTAGCATTATCTTTATTCTTAGGAAGTAAATGGAATATGTACAAGATTTGATGTAATTCAATTGATCTACCTTTAGTCCAGTGACCCAGGAACAAAATAGGATGGTCATCGGACTTACAGTGATCGTTAGATTAGTAGTAATTTGGGTTGGGGTTGTAAAGAAAGGTGATGGCACGACCAGTCCCATCCTACCTACCCCTTGGATGATGACGTAACCGTAATCTCTTTCCTGGTCCTGGACACAACCTCCCGCCAGCTTCCCTGTCTTTTATCCTCTAACGACAGTGGGTAACAATGTTCGTGTCCAATTCATTCCCGCACTTCTCGTACCCTCAGTGATGTTAAAAGCAGTAATGTCCAGAGCACAAGATGACAAATCTACCAAAGTGACTGGGAGCCGAAGCTCCAGCTGCGTATTATTGCAAACTATGGGAATCTTTTTTTGACCCTTGAACCCCTAGGCTAGGTTTTATTTGTGCTACGTAAGTCTCATCTGTCCACTTCCCTAGGGGGCATCACTCTTGTGGATCCTTCACCCCCTTCGCAATCTCCTTCACACAAGCTTGGCCCGATCAGATCAACTTGACTTCGTAAACGTGGGGTAGGATTTTGACCACGTCTTCGTCAAAGAAGAACTTATCCTTGTCAGGACTAATGAACAGACCTTGATATAATACGGCTGCCCCCAACTCCCAGGTAAGGTTTCTAGAATCTGGTGCTGAAATTGCTGATCTCCCGGTCTACTATTACATCCCGATACATCATATATCCTACTGCCCCTGTTGTAAGTAAATTTGGCAGTACTTTTGCACTGAATACATACTTCTCCTCTGCTTTCAGGGCCCAGCAGCTACCAAATCTTGGCGAATATTTTCAGCTTGGAGGTCTGTATCAACTTTAAGATTGAAGCAATGCTCCCGTACATCATCCATGGTTTGGCGTTTACAAATTTTGTCAAACTTTTCCGCCTGATTATGGTATATTTTAAGTCGAACACCTTAACTTGTACGTCATTTAGGTGAACCGCTTTTGTCGGTAATACAGCATCTATGGACCAGGGGCAGAAGCAGCAAACACAAAACTATGGCGACTTGTGCCAGCAACCCACTTTTAGCATTCAGATAGGCCCGCGTTCTGGGCTGAAACTGGGGACCACTTAAGCAACTGTTAGCCATTGAGCGAGTCTCCTGATTGGATGGTCGCTCTTCTGGTATCAGAGGCGCGAGTTGGTGGACTGCTCGATGCACACTGTCCCTACTAGCTGTTTACCTGTCTCACAGTCCCCTCAGGATCTGGAAATGTTTCGATCACTCGCGCCGCCTTCCAGTTCGATCGAACGTCTTGGATTCTTCCACTTGTAGCGCTTGTGCAAATGGCCCAAGTAATCACTTTCGTATTCCACCCAAAAACTGCCACTGCAATTCCTGAACCTGCAGCCATCGCTTTGTTGTTAGAAGTTCTCCTCAAAGTCCTTTGTCCATTGGTGGTGCGAGAAGCCCGCGCTGGATAAGGAAGTGTGCTGGCGTCAGCACCTGAAGATAATAGCAGTTGGAAGTCCTCATATGTAAGATCCGCCACTGATGGTTGTCTTCTCAGGAATCGCTTGAAACTACTACTGCTGCCTCAAACAATCGCCCAAATTCTTCGCATTCTTCGACTTTGCACGACATTTGTTGCCATGCCTTCTTCTAAATTTTAGCTGCCCCAACTAAGTTTGTTCCATTATCAGATCATACTGAACTTGGTTGCCCCGTCTACTGATAAACCTTCCGAAAGCGGCCAGATATGCATTTCTACTGAGATCAGAATACACTTCCAGATGAAGGGCCATGGTTGCCATGCATACGAAAACGACAACATAAACCTTTATCGGCTTTGCATTTCGCAGCGTTCCCGCTTGAATCTGGAAAGGCCCAAATATATCAGTCCCTATGTTCTCAAACACGAGGCTTGGTGACACACGTTCCGCCAGGAGATCCGCCATCCTTGGTTCAGCCGACTGTCCTTTGAAACGAATGCATTTCCTGAACCCCAAATCCATTTTTTAACCCGTTGTTGTAGAACAGGGATATAATATTTCTTTCGAACCAATGCCATAGTTAAACCTATACCACAGTGATCATTTTCCTCATACATGTGCCCAATCAGAAGATCACGCAGGTGCGACTTGCCTAAGATGATGGGATGCTTCTGATCAAGGGCGACTAGAGCATGACTCAACCGCCCTCCCACCTGAAGCTTACCGCTGTGATCTTCGATAGAGGATTAAGTATACTCAGACAATAATGTTTTTCTTCCGGTTGGCCTCATTTTAGTCTCTCCATCTGCTTCCGGAACAGTTCCATCTGCTAACATCTCATTAGTACGTGCTCAGCCTGCTCCAAATCTCTAAATCTCGTGCTCCACAAACTTTTGCGGGTTCAATCCCCTGCAGGCGCAATCCGCCAGATTCAGTTTTGACCGTACATGGTGAATATCGGAGAGAGCAAGGAATTTACGGATAGCCGCAACTCTGCTGTTAGCCGGTATTTCCTTAACTGCGACCACGGTATTCCTGAATGCCGCCTTACTGCTCTTCGGACACGATATTACTTCGGGCCGTTGTGTCCCGTCACATGGAAAATCCCACGGGAGTCTGAAAATCAATTTCTTATTAATTTACTAACCTAAAACAGCTGCTTCCAGTCTTGACCACTGTTTATTTTTCTCTCGCATCCCCTTGTAGTAGACCGTTGTTGATGTCGAATGGTCTTGAGAGTGATACTGCTGCTTTTATCTGACCTCGCACATTGGTCAGGGTCAGCCTAGTCAGTCTTATCAATTTCTCTCATGGCCGTGTACAGTTTTACCCTAGCTATGCTATCTTAAGCGGCCTTAAAGTCGATGAATAGATGGTGCAACTGTTGTCCATATTTTTCCATCGCTTGCCGCAGAGAGAAAATCTGATCTGTTGCTGATTTGCCTGGAGTGAAGCCTCTTTGGTATGTGCCAATGATGTTCTGGGCGTATGGGGCTATCCGGCCTAGCAAGATAGTATAGAATATCTTATAGATAATACACAGCAACGTGATACCTCTATAATTGCTGCACTGTGTGATATCTCCCTTTTTATGTATGAGACAGATAATGCCTCGTTGCCAATCGTCAGGCATTGATTCGCTGTGCCATACCTTGAGCACAAGTTGATGAACCACTTAGTGTAACTGGTTGCCTCCATATTTAACCAATTCGGCTGTAATTCCATCGGCTCATGGCGACTTATGATTTTTTAGCCGATGGATCGCACGGACTGTTTCTCCTAAACTTGGTGGTGGCAGTATTTATCCGTCGTCTTCAGTTGGCGGGACCTCCAACTCACCGATGTTCTGGTTGTTCAGTAGCTCATTAAAGTACTCAACGCATCGCTCCAATATGACCATTCTGTCGGAAATCAGATTTCCCTCTTTGTCTCGGCAGGATGAGCATCGAGGTGTATAAGGCTTCATCCTGCTGACTTGTTGGTAAAACTTGCGTGCCTGGTGCGGTTGCTCCCTGTACTTTTCTAGTTCACAGACTTGTTGGTTTTCCCAGGCTTCCTTTTTCCGTCTATGAAGTCGCTTCTCCGCTCGACGGAATTCGTGATAAGTCTCCATGCGTGCCCGCGTTTTTCGAGAATGCAACATTACTCGGTATGCGGCATTCTTCCGTTCCGTTGCTAGCTTACATTCATCGTCAAACCACCCGTTCCGACTCCTTTTGCGGCCGGAGCCAAGTATGTTTGTAGCCGTACCAATGATAACGTTCTTCAGGTGGTTGTGAAGATCATTTGTTGATGTTTCATCTCCAGGTCCTCTATTGACTGCAGTTATTGCGGCATCCATTTCCCCTTTTATAGGTGTCGCGGAGGGCTGTGTTGTGGATGAATTCAGTATTCACTCTCACCTTATTGTTAGAGGGGATTGTAGGTGGTGTCGTAATTCGAGCTCGGAGCACCATGCCAGCCAGATAGTGGTCCGAGTCTATATTGGCCCCCCTATATGTTCTGACATTCATCAAGGTTGAGAGGTGGCGGCGTTCAATCAGCACAGGGTCAATTTGGTGGAAAGTGGTCCTGTCTGGAGATGCCCACGTATGTTTGTGGACCGCTTTCCGCGCAAACCAGGTACTTCCAACAACCATTTCGTGTGATGCTGCTAACTGGATAATCCGCAATCCGTTATCATTGGTATCCCTATGTAAGCTATGGGAGCCAACGTATCGCCTGAATACTGGCTCCGTCCCTGCTTGACTGTTGAAATCTCCAAGTATGATTTTGATGTCATACTTGGAACAGGCTTCGAGGGTCCACTCAACTGCCTTGTAGAAGGTATCATTTTCCGACTCTGCAGTCTCCTCTGTAGGGGCGTGAACGTTAATGAGGCTTATATTTCTAAACTTGCCTCGAAAACGCATGGTGCATAGCCTTTCGTTTATATTTTCAAAGCCGATAATAGCAGGTTTCATTTTTTGGCTGACTATGAAACCTACTCCGAGCACATGGTTTACTGGATGGCCGCTATAATATATGGTGTAGCGGCTCTTCTCCATAATACTTTTCAGAGACATAGTCAATCCCACTCCATAATGATTATTTTCTTCATGTATTTGCCGGATGAAGAGGTCTGTTAAATGACACTTCCCTAAAATAATCAAGAGTGCTCAGCCAATGCGACTTCTGCACAGGCCGGCCCAGCTTAAAACTCTCGATCTGCCGATCAAACAGTACCTTTTGCTGGCACCTTATTACCGCATATTCAGCCTGCTGCAGCTGTTATGCTGAAAAGGGTCCGGTTGCCCCGGACTTCCACCTGGCAATGATATTCACCAGTCTTTTCAACAACGAGAACCGTGTAATGTAATCGGCAGTACTGGATAGTTCCGGTTGGTCTACGGCCGCATGCCCGTGTGGCGCGGCAGGATTCGCGGCATTCGAAATTTATTTCGAATCACGCGAATATCAGCGGACAGATGACGTCACCGGCGCTCTCCACTCAGTTCAGACCTCGTTACAAGAATGAAGAACAGAGTAAGTGAGAAACGTCAGATAAAAAAATAATAGTAATAAGAAAAAAGACAGTTGGCAGTCATTGTGAGAAGAACGAGTTTTATGCAGAAAGAAAATAGTTACAGACGGAAATCAGTTTAATTTCTAATATCTCGGAGTTATAATAGGAGTACTTTCTTGAAATTGTGTATTGAACTTTGTAAAATACGAAAAATGTCAGAAACCTATTTCGGAGAATAGAAGCTCTTAAATTTGTCAGAAACCTATTTCGAAGAATAAAAGCTCTTAAATTTGTCAGAAATCTATTTCGAAGAATAGAAGCTCTTAAATTTGTCAAAAGGAGAAAAATAGAAGCTCCTAAACCCGCAAGTAACCGGCCTTTAGATGATAGGAGTCGTTGGGAGTTCTCCCCCTAGAAAAGGGGAACCAGAGAACCACAGGTCATGTCCCACAAATTTTCGCAGATCCATTCCTCTTTAAGCGCAGTCGGTCGGATTCCACTTGGACCGCACATGATGAATTTCGGCGGGGCCAAAGATTTTGCGGATCGCCACGACTCTACGTTTCACCATTTTATTTTGCAACTCCTTCTGATTTCGGAGTCAGTGTAGGCTACGAATCTAATGGGGATGTTCCCCAGGCTCTTTCAGAAACACCACACTTTCCAGCTCTAGCTTTGGAATACCCCTGACACATGGCCTATCCTAGCCTTTAATGGGGTGACTCATCCCTTGGCTGCCAGTAACCGTACGAAATATTCTTCGCCGCCTTTTACCCGACTGTAAATTACTGCATCATACCCATCCCCAGAAGCATCGCTGAACCCCACCCGTGATGTTGTCTAGATTTCCATATCCATATCCAGTCCTCCTCGGAACGCACACTTGATTAAAATGATCCAAGCAAGAAAACACCTTGTCGAACTGTATCTGCATGCTCTTCGCGATCTTCTCATCCCAATCGTACCCTTCTTGCCAAAGTCCTTGAATTGCAATCCGCACTTTCATGACGACAGGGAACAGCCATCCGATGGGATTGTCTAGAGCTGCTATGCTCAAAATTTTCCATCTTTGTAACTGCTGATTTTCGGTCCATTTTTATGGTGTACTGAAAGCAATCCTCCCGGGGGTTAAAATGCAGGTCCAAAATCTTTAGGTTACTTCCCGCCTTCTCGAAGTCGATATATGCATCCACCTGCCGTGCCTTCTCTACGTTTTCCAGTACCTCCTTACAATTAGCAGCCCTTTTAGTCAAGAGCAGCTTACATTTTTCCAATGTTTCCGATACCTTTCTAATAATATCCCTGGCGTCTTCTAAAGCTGAAGCACCATACAGAAGATCGTCCATATAAAACGCACTTTTAATGACCCATTTCGTCTCTTCGTCAGGACCATTATGCGTGGCCACCTGGTGAACTGTTCTAATCGCTTGCCATGGGGCACATAAGTAATGGTCTTCAAAAAGTATTCTTTTATAGGCTCATCGGGATGGTTCCTCCATAAAATAGGTAACTTCAGCCGATCGTCTGGAAGCAGTAGAATTTGCTTAGTTATGTCGCCAGAAAACACATACTCAAATTTCCGAATTCGAATGACGACATCGAAGATGTAAGTTTGGAGCATCGGGACAGGAAAAATGGTCTGGTTAAGGCTGATACCGTTGGAACTTGGGCTCGGGGCATTGAACACGTTCCTGAGTTTCGCCGTAGATGCATCCATACCGATGACACTCAGGTAAGGGGTATAAATTAACAACACTATTTATTTATGTTTTAAAAAAATATATTTTTCCTTTGAGCATGTGTGCCTCTTTTCGAATTTGGATTACAACTGACTTTCTAATTGAAAACAATATTTAATGTTAATTCTATAGATATTTGATACTGCAGCTGACTCTGCAACTTGCATCTAGTCGCACATCGTGTGAACGGAAGTTGACCGGGTGAAATGCGAGTACAGGTGTTAACTCTTCCCCTCGATAATCCGATTGTCCACGATCGTTAAAAATACGGAATGTTGTTGAATTGTGGTGCTTCCGGTAATGTTGATTGTAGGGTTTCGTGTTGCACTATTTTCACTAGGTTAGGTGGAATGGTTGGTTGTGGAAAATTTGATGGTTGTGTAGTTATCCGTATTTGCTTGTTGTTTTTGCATGTGTTTCGAATTATGAAGATGCTGAAGATTAGGATAAAAATTGAAAAAGTTCCAAAAGTAGCTATACTGTATTTAAATTGTTCTGCTTGGATGAGACTGATTTTGTGTGTATTGTTTATATGTAATTCGTTAATCATTTCCAATGAGAGGAGCTGTCGATACTCCTTTCCTACAGGTGTCGGTTGCAGGATTGCGGGGAGTATTTTCGTCGTTGATATTTCGCTCGATGTAAAATTCCTTCCGTTTGCCATGATGCTGACGTTTCTATATTTGATAAGAAATGTTCCATTTAGATTATAGGAAGAATTTCAGATCTGCACGGAGCCGGAGAACTGGTTCAAAAATAGAATACCGGGGGCGATTTCTTCCGTAGTCGGCACATGTTGATTATTCACGATATTGCAGGTGGAGTTGGCGCTTTTCAGCAAGTTTGGAATACAGCTAGTTTTACTTATATCTATGATTTCGGATGATTTACATACATTAATAAAGTTGTAATTTTTACAGTTTCCAATTATGCCATAAATTTCATTTTCGTTTTTGATAATTTTGTTATAAGGAATTTCGGTAATATATTTTATTTTCTTTATTGGTTTTAACAGGATTGTTTGATATGTCTCTCTGGTTGTAAGGGGTATGTTTACGATGTACAATATTACAGTGTCGTTTGTTATTATTTTTACTTCCGAAAAATTTAAAGCTTCTTCAATAGTTGGGTATGTGAACATTTCCTTACCTAGGACATTTGTTGAAATCTCTATTTCTTTTTTTGATGAAATTAATGAGTTTACTACGCCAAGTTTGGCCCAATGGATGGCATGGTTAATGTTACGTAATTCTTCTTTGATTAAATGTAATTTGAATTGTATTTCCAGAATTATATTGTTAGTTACTTGAGTGTCCTGTCTGAGTAGTTGTTGAATTCGATTGGTTACGTTAGTGATTTGATTTAATTTTTCGTTGTACAATTGATTAATTACCACCTGTCTGTTATTGTTCTGTAATATATTGTTGATCTTTTCCTTGATGGTAATGTAATCTTCATGATCGGGGTTCCCCGCGATCCATTTCCAGGCAGTACCTATAAAGTTTAACGATCTTTTGGTTTTTCGCGGTCTTAGGTTTTGAACGAGGTTTCTAATTTGTTGCAACTCTTTGCGATAAATATGGGAAAAGGGTATGTCCATGAATGTCCGGGTTGTTGAATATTGGTTCGGTTCGTGTAATGAAGTCGTCGTATTGTCCTATGTCGATGGTATGAATAAGTTTGAAGTTTCCGTTCTGAATTTTTGTTTGTCCAATGTGAAGGGATATTATTTGTGAGTTCGAAAAGTCCAGAATTTGTACGTCTGCGTATGTTCTGTCTATTAGGATTCTGAAATGATAGGTTAATTTTTTATCTTACTTTTGTGGACTACTTTTCCTGAATTTGTAACGATTGTGGTGTGGTTATTTTCTCTTACAATTTCCTGTTTATATCTGCTAGTTAATTTGGATCCTTTTCTTTTGTTTTGTCTTACGTAAACAATGTCCCCAATTTCGTAGTCTTTTATTGGTTGTCTTGTCTTGTTATGGTGTTCCATGTCAATTGACTGTTTTCGTTTCAGTTTTTGTATGTTAGTAAGTCGTATGTTCTCAAGTTCTTCGGGGTTGACGTTCGGCACTCGTCCCATAAGGAGCTCTACAGGCTTCTTTCCTGTGGTGGAGTGAATTGTTAGATTATATTCATTTACAGCCCTTTGCAGTAGTTCATCAATTGTACGTGGGGGTGCGTCTCTTTTCAGACACCTCATTATTTCGGTGAGAGTCAAATGGAAGCGTTCTACTTGCCCACTTTGGTAAGGTGGTGTCTTGTAAATTTTTATATGGAGTTCTTCTTCCATCAAGGCTGTCAGGGAGCCCGACCTTAGTGCCCCTTCGTTGTCGATCACAACGTTCTCGGGAACGCAGAAGAAGAATAGTACATCCAATAGAGGGTTCTTGAGGTCTTCGACGGATTTTGAGCTGACGGGTTTAGCGACTGCGTACTTGGTGAACTTGTCTACGGCGGTGAGAACTCTATGTTTCTCGGTTGAGAATAGATCCAGGTGAATAGTGTGTCCAGGATAGGTAGGAATAGGTGTAGCATTTATGAAAGGTTTATTGGGGTGCCGGTCATATTTACTCTCTTTGCAGGTGACGCATCTCTGAACTATCCGCTTAATTTTTGCAGACATCTTAGGAAAATAGAAGTTGCGTAGTAGTTGTTTTCTGTTCTCGTCGGCATTCCGATGAGCTCTCCGGTGGACCTGGAGAATTTTCTCCTCTTGTTCGACATCGCCGGGTATGTCTTCTACCAATGTTTGTGTGAACCTTATTCGGTAGTCGCGGAAGTGATTTGGGTAGAATTCTTGTATTTTTCCCATGATCTCTTCAGATGTTAGTAATCCATTGATGGTATGAGGGTTTAAATATCTTTTAAAGATATTTATGAGATCCGTTTCGGTATACTCAGGTTTAGTTACCACATGCCTGGTGTATTTATCAAAAGGGTGTAAAATTTGGTAACTATCTTCATTTCCAACTTTTAGTAGTAGTTGATTCCGAAAGGCATTTACGGGAGTCTCTACGCATGGAATAAGATTTTGAGGTGAGCTATCGTCACTATGTTCTGTGGGTTGAGGTGGTCTGGAAAGTGAATCCGCGACGACGTTTGCCTTGCTTGGTTTGTATTTGAGCTCATAATTGTACTCCTCTAAGATTGATTTCCATCTTTTCATTTTGGTGTTGGTGTTTTTGTTGCTCAGGGCGTATGTTAAAGGCTGATGGTCGGTGAATATTTTCACTTTCCGAGATCCATAGAGATAGCTGCGCAATGCAAAGACCAAATTATGGCCAACATCTCCTTCTCGTTGGCTGCATCGTTTTCCTCGGTTTTTGTGAGGGTCCGTGAAAGAAAGGCAATAGGTTTATTCCCCTGGCTTAGCACAGCGCCGATGGCGTACTCTGACGCATCTGTTGTTAGCTCGAATTCGTTTTTGAAGTTCGGATGTGCTAATATCACCTCTTTTGATACAAGCGAGTTTTTGATTTTATTGAATGCAATCACACATTCCTCATCGAGCTCGATAAGCTTATTTTTGGAGTGGTGTTTGGACACATGTCCATCTTCCCCTCGTAAAAGGGATGTCAGGGGTTTTGCGATTTTCGCGTAATCGCGTATAAAACGCCGATAATACCCTGTCATACCCAAGAATGAACGGAGTTCTTTGAGGTTTCTGGGTGGTGGAAGGTCAATTATCGCTTGCACTTTCTTCAGATTCGTCCCAATTCCATCTCTACTCACTACGTAACCCAAAAATTTAATTTCCCTTTTAAGGAATTCGGATTTGTCCAGTTGTATTTTCATGTTGGCGGCATCTAGGGTTTTGAACACATGAGCGAGGTTTTCAAAATACTCTTTTTCGTCCTTCCCGAAGATGACAATGTCATCTATGTAGACGTAACAGCGTTTGCCAATGTGCTCGCGAAGGATGTCGTCCAATGCCCTCTGGAAAATTGATGGAGCATTTTTTAGACCAAAGGGTAAGCGAGTGAACTCAAATTTTCCATTGTTCACCGAAAACGCGGTCTTTTCTATGTCAGATTCCTTTAAAGGAATCTGATGAAATCCACTTTTGAGATCGATGATTGAAAACCACTCGTTTCTACCAAGGTTGGCAAGAACTTCGTTAATCTCGGGTATTGGATACCTGTCAGGAATGGTTACGGTATTTAACTTACGGTAGTCAATCACGAGACGGTGCTTCTTTTCTCCTGAAGCATCCAACTTCTTTGGGACAACCCATACAGGGGAGTTATATGGGGATCTAGACGGCCTAATAATTCCATTCTTGAGCAACTGATTCAATTGTTTTTCTACATCTTCCTTCAGTGCCATCGGGTACGGATATGATTTGGAGTAAATAGGATCATTGGTCGTGGTCCTAATTTCTCCTTTAACTCTAGTAGTGAAAGTGACTTTCTCGTCGGGATCGGAGAATAGATTAGGGCACTTATTAATAATTTTGAGTAACTGCTCAGATTGTTCGGTCGTCATGTGGGAAGTTCGTAATTCAATGTTACTCACAGCTGGGGAATTGTGTTGTTTAAGAGGGATATGGATATTTGGGTAGATAGTCATATAACTTGCCTTGGTATGGATTACTGCGTGCATTTCCTGCAGTGTATCATTTCCGACGATTCCATCATATGTTATGAGGGTTGGTAGTATAAAGAATTTTTTTAATTTTGTGGATGGGCCGAATGGTTGAATATTAGCGTGATGTGTAATCTTTACATTACCGCCGACTGAATTTGCAAAAAAAATATTGTCATTGGGAATAGGGTTTCGGATATGTTTGGGCTGGACGTAATTCTTATTGGAATCGGTATCAATCAGGAATTTTAAAGTCTCTCCGCACCTTGTAATACATTCGAAATAAGGAAGCGAAGAGCGTTTTAGCCTAAAAAATAAACGTCGTCAAGGTATTCGTTGTTGTCGGTGTTGTGGCTGTCATGTTCGTCAGCGTATTCCGCTAGGTTCTGGTCGTAATTTTCGTCCTCCTTGTCGATGGTGTTATTATATTCTTCGGTACTTATGTCGTTATTGCTTTCCTGAATGTCTTCGTTTTGTTCAACTAGCTCAGTATGATAGGTGCGTTGTAGTTTATTCGGAAAGCGTGCTCTATGAGATAGTTGGCGTTTATGGTCGATGGGTTGCATATCTCTCGGTCGATTCTGGTAGTTTACGGCCATTGATCGGATTGAGCGATCGACGTCCATCGGTACGGGTTTAGGTGCGGGTCTTGGTGGAACAGGATAGGAATTGTAGTTTGGTGGTGGACGTTGATTGTTGTTTGTCCATCTATAAGGTTGAGTTCTTTGAGGGTTGTGTAGTAATTCGGGGTAGAATTGTTTTCTTGGAGCAGGAATAGGAGCTGGTAAAGGCACATTAGTTCTCCTGGGAGGACCTAGAGGTGGCGCCTTTGTTTGGGCATTCGCACGCCTTGTGAGCTGTTCGCATGATGTGCGCGATAATCCATGTTCTGCAACTTCAGGCACAAGTGTAGTGCCTGCGGCTAATCAGCCGGTTCGCGTATACTCAACAATCTGGGCAATTCACCTTTGAGACCTCTCACGAAGGTATCCAATGCCTTATCCCTATAGGATTGAGTCATAATGTTAAGTGACTCTTGGCTCAAATCCATACATCCTAATTTATTTAGTATTAGGGACAGATGATAGTAAACAACCTGATAGAACTCTGAGGCGGTATTGTTTCCTTGTACCAAAGTTGTCATTTGGTACTCTAGAGTTCCTAGATCACGCTTGTCAGCATAATGCAATGTTAGGCATTTAGATGTCTTCTCCCAATTTAAGGGAGTGTTGTGGGATTCTAATGCCACATCAGCGTGACCTACTATGTTGTTCCTTATTACCAAGTAGGAGTACCTCGTAAGCGTCCGAAGGATACGGTCCACACTTTTTTTCCACGAGGAGAATTCACCAGCTTCGCCAGAAAAGACACGTAAACTTTTCACTACGTCAGGGATTCTGTCCATATCGGACAGGTTCTGATTGTCCCCCGCGTTAATTTGGACATCAACGTCGTTGTTGATCTCCGACGCGGATTCATAATGGATTGGAAAGTGTGTCTTCCCTGAATTCTCATCGTTTCAGTCACTATGCCGGTTATAAGATTTATTAACCCCGCATGGTCTAATACTTGCGGGTTTCCACCTTCATTTGGCGGTGGATTTTCTTCGGCAGGGCCCGCATTATCTAACCTAAGTCTAGGTGGCCTCAGTAGGTTATTTGGATTTGACATATTAAAAAAAAGGAATGTACT
Organism: Hermetia illucens; assembly: GCF_905115235.1. Classification (NCBI taxonomy): domain Eukaryota; kingdom Metazoa; phylum Arthropoda; class Insecta; order Diptera; family Stratiomyidae; genus Hermetia; species Hermetia illucens. The sequence continues at coordinate 67,675,050 of NC_051852.1, forward strand.
GAGAAGCAAAAGATTAGAAACAGAACCTGAAGAATTTTCAAAGTTCGTAATAGCGACCGGGTTTTACTAAAAAAATGACACGACCAAATTCAGAATATGCCAATAAAGAGTTAACGACACTGGTTATTCACCACTAGACAAAACACTCAGTAAATTTTATGCACTTATTTGAGAGAAAAATTCAAAATATCTTCACTTCCTTAACTCTGTGTACACAGTGTATTTTTAATATTAATGGAAATTCTGCGAATTCTGAACGGTTATTTATCTTTAGTTATATTTTGGTCGACTTAATCGATTCACAATGAATTCAATATTCGCAGAATTTTTACAAAAAATTATACAGAGATTCGACTTACAATAGTATTATGGTTAACACAGCCATTCTCCTGGTTCTCCTTGTTTGGTGGGACCGCTTCGCTATCCAAGGTGGCTGCCAGATATCACTGACTCCGGTTTGTCCTTGCGGGTGAAGGATTACTGAGGGGCCTCGTTCCCTTGGAAAACACCACACTATTACCGGCTTGGTTATCGCGCGGTTACGGAAGATACGAATCGCGTCGGTACTTAATTGACGTTAATTGTCCGTGCCCGAAGGAAAACTGGTTCGACTTCTCAGTCTCAAGAAGCGACTTAGTGAGCAATTGGAGACTTGTGCTCAGCCAGTATCCTTTTTGTCGCGTCGTACTTTTTGTGTATTATGCGCGGTGCAGCGAATGACGGGTCCCTGCTCGGGCGCCAATTAACAACACTATTTATTTATGTTTTAAAAAAATATATTTTTCCTTTGGGCATGTGTGCCTCTTTTCGAATTTGGATTACAACTGACTTTCTAATTGAAAACAATATTTAATGTTAATTCTATAGATATTTGATACTGCAGCTGACTCTGCAACTTGCATCTAGTCGCACATCGTGTGAACGGAAGTTGACCGGGTGAAATGCGAGTACAGGTGTTAACTTATAGTACACCTCTCCACTAGTGTCTTCTCTAATCATCTCCGGAACTCCTTCCATGTAATTCAAATCACTTCATTAACTTCTGTTCAAATTCTTCTGACACTACAAATGCGGTAGTGATTTTGGAAGTGGACCCCTCTGAGAGCCCAGGCATTATCCATCCAAGTCGGGTATTTCGGGCAAGAAACCCCTCCCTCACGGCTACTCCATCTAAGAACAATTGTAGTAAGATATTGGATCCTAACAATATTGGAACGTGTAATGCTTGATACGTAGCCGGGCCGGCTAACCTCTTGCCAGGAAACCGCTGACTGACTCTTTGTGGGAAGCGGGGAAGTCGTCCCTTTGTCACTTGTTTTACGACGAGTACCTTAGTTTTGATTTCTGCACCATCCTCCAATTACAGAGTCAGGTCACCAATTGAAGACACCTTTCCTGTAGAAATTCCCCCCACCTCCGTGATTTCCACATTCGTGCATTTCTTGCCGAGCCGCAACTTCTGGAGCAGATCCTTCGTTACATAGCAGCTCTGGCTCTCTTGATCTACCAAACAACGGACGTGGCAGAACGTCCAAACTTTGCCCTGATTTGTACCACAGCTGCTGGAAGAACTGTACTGGAGTAAGTCATAGCAGACGAACTCTCGGCGTGATGTGATATGCTTTCTTCTACAGAAGCTTTTTGTTGCTGATTCTTGTCTGGGTGCAGCACTATTTTGTGTTGTCCATGACAAATTTTGCATTTGAGATGCTTCAACTTGGGGCAACCCTCCTCCCTCCGGTATTTGTCGGAGGCACAAAGGATGCACAGCCGGTAATGGCGCAACTTCTCAATTTTGTTTTGACTGTCCATAGACTTCAGACATCGAGGAACACGATGTTTCTCCATGCAAATGAAGTACAACAACTGCTTCTTCTTATCGTCATTCGCCTTTGCAACCAGGCTACTTTCCCGGTGCGACTTCTTTTTACTGAAATTATGCTGTTTTTCCGGGACTGACACCCTCGGAAGTCAATACTTTCCAAGTTCCACTCCCACTCAGAACTGATCCATCCTATTGGGAAACTAGGGGAAGATCCACAAGGGTCTGGATCTCTTTGTCGATCAGTGCTCGGCAATTACTGGATCGTCGATTCTAGAGATCCTAATCCCTTTCATTGTTTTCCCCATACACTCCCAAATGCTCTACAACCCGCTTCGCATCACCCTTTAACGTGCTTTGCAAGATCATCAATCTCTCTGCCTTTCCAATTTCCGACCCGTCGTAGACAGAGTTGAAGATGCTTCGGAACGACTCGAAATGATTGAACTCCCCGCAAAACGTCGGTATCTTTGGCACTAGTGGGCTAAGTCGAGGGCGATACCACTCAATCCAAAATGGGCATCCCTCAGCTCGGTGCCTTCCCAAACCATAATCACCACGTCGGCAGCGTCAAGGCTGCTCCCTTCGAGGATGATATCATCATACACTCGAGATATATAGGGCTTCAATCATTAAAGAGAACGGAAATGGCCTCCCAAACACAATTAGGATTGTGAATCCGTAAAAAAATTAAAACACCAAGGGCGGAAATGGTCTCCCTCAGGGATCAGGAGCGCAAATCCTCAAAAAATTAAAACACCAAAAGGTGAATACCAATGGCGGGTTGTTACCGCCCACTAAAAATTAGGAGCATAAGTCCACACAGAATCGAAACACTAAAGGCGGAATTGACCTCCAAACATGATTACGAGCCTAAATTCGCACAAAACCCAAAAAGTGAATACCCATAGTGGAATTTTTACCTCCCACAAACAATTAGGAGCATAAGTCCACACAAAAGGATCCGCACAAAACGCAAACAAGTCGGAATACCGGAAGCTCGCACTTCGGGTATAAAGGTTTTGTGTTCATCTTATGTAAGAAACTTCAACGCACATTTTTCTATCCGTATCCGAATCCTACAAATCCAACATATTCCTTCATATTTTTCCAAACTACAAGACATAGGTACATATTTTTTTTTTTTTTTTTGCGCGTACACGGAGGTGGAAAATCTTAGAAAGACACGACCGCCGCATCTCCGCCGCCCAAACGGCGGAACAACAGCGGGCGCGTGTGGGATTCACACCCACTAAAAACCACCCCTGGTCTCTCCAGCCCCAGCCCCGCGGGACCACCATTGAGGTATTACTTCGCGGGGTAGGTTTGCTCTTAGGCACTCATCCTTCTCCTATTTCCGGCTTTCCTCCTTCTTTGTTCCTTCTGCAACTCCTCCTGCATTTGGATGATTGCGGAGCCACCCGCAAGCCACTTCTCCTCGGACTCCAGCATCTCAGTAACCAAACTCTCCGGGGTCCCGCTCCTGCCCAGCACCTGGTTTAAGCTCCTTCTTTCCATCGCAAATCGTGGGCAGTGAAACATCACATGCTCTGGATCCTTCGGTATGCCATCGCATCTGGGACAGCTCTGAAAATCATCCAACCCAAAGCGGTGCAGATACTGCCTGTAGAAACCACCGTGTCCCGTGAGGAACTGGGTAATGTGGTAGTTGGTATCCCCATGTTTTCGCTCAAGCCACACCCTAATGTTGGGAATGAGCCTGTGCGTCCACCGACCATTCGCAGACTCGTCCCATCTGCGTTGCCAGAGATCAAGCGACTCTGACTTTGCCGCATTTCTACGCTGTGCGTGCCCCTCCATATGTCTTGCATTGTACAGGACACTCATTTCTTTGGCCAGAATGTCAACCGGGATCATGCCTGCCACCACCAATACTGCCTCATCTGATGTGGTTCTAAAAGCACTCCAAACCCTCAAAGCCATCCGCCGGTAAACCGAGTTCACCTGCTTCCGTCTCTGAGAGTTTGCAAGCGCCTCTGCCCTCACAGGCGACGAGTAGAGTAGGATGGAGCGCACGACTCCGGCTAGCACCAACCTCCGGCAATGTTTCGGCCCACCAATATTTGGCAACATTTTTGCAAGTGCCGTGGTGGCGCTGGCTGTCTTTGGCATGCATACTCTAGGTGTTTCCTAAAACTCAATTTGGTGTCAATTATTACCCCCAGGTATTTGATAGCCGGCTTTGATACGACCGTATGTCCACCGACCTCCACTTTTACAGTGTTATTTTTCCTACATTTCGTTATTAAGATCGCTTCCGTTTTCGCGTCCGCCAAGGTCAGCCCGGACTTTTCTAGCCACGACTTTACCGCTCTCACTGTTTCCGTTGCGTAAACCTCCACATCTTCTGGGTATTTTGCTGCAACAACCACAGCTAGGTCATCAGCAAAGCCGACAATCGTAGTCCCCTCTGGGACGGGAAGAGCAAGCACCCCATTATACATGATATTCCACAACAGGGGACCAATTACCGATCCCTGTGGTACCCCGGTTGTGACAATGTACTCTTTGGGGCCCTCATCCGTCCCGTACTAGAGAGTCCTCTCTGAGAGGTAGTTTTCCACCAAATTCGCTAAGTATCCGGGGACACCTATGTCAGCCAACGCCCCTTTAATTCTATTCCAGTTGGCCGAGTTGAATGCGTTTTTGACATCCAACGCTACAACGGCACAGCAGCCTCCAGAAATCAGTGCACCTTTTGCCAGGTTTACCACCATGCCAATTGCGTCCACCGTAGAGTGGGCGCGTCGGAAACCAAACTGGAGTTCCGACAAACCATTGCCGGCGTCGACGATGGGCAGGAGTCTGTTGTAGATGACTCTCTCCATTATCATTGTATCCAACAGGCAGATAGGACGATACGACGCTGGGTTTCCAGGTTGTTTGCCAGGCTTCGGAAGCAACACCAACTTTTGCTTTTTCCACTGGGCAGGGAATATTCCTTCTTTTAGGCACGCCTCGAAGGTGTTGGCGAAAAGGTCGGGCCTAGTCTTCACTGCCAGTTTCAAAGCTCGGTTGGGGATGCCATCCAAACCTGGGGCCTTGTTGTCACCGAACCTACCACATATTTCCCGCAACTCCTCCACAGTTACAGGCGCCTTGCCTTCCCCTATTTTCGTGGTGAGGGAACAGAGTGGTAACAATCTGTTTCAGGAGGCGCGGACAGGTCACCTGGGGTGATTTCCACAGCCTTTTCATCACCACTCTGTAAGCCTCCACCAAGGGTTTATGTCGGCATGGTCGCACAGCTGTTTGAAGCAGCTCTTTTTGCTCCTCCGAATGGCTTCTTTTAGGCGGCTACGCAATTGCTTGTGTGCTTCCTCTCGCCACCGGGTTTTCCCCTGAGCCTCTGGCAAAGCCTCCTTGCCCGAAAACATGCGGCTCGCAAACTTGCGATTTCGTTGTTCCACCAGTAGGTGGGTTGCCTACTGGGGAGCAATTGCCTTCTGGGCATAGTAGCATCGCATGCTTCCGTCACCATCGAGTTATCTGGGTGGCTTTCTCTCCAGCCGTACCATTCAGGGATATGTCGGATTTTAGCACCGCGGAAAACGTGTCCCCCTCGAAAGCTTTCACTGTCCAGCCAAGCATACCATCCGGCATTTTGCGAAAACTCTTTTTCGAGCTCGATCCGCCCTTGATCTCTATGCAGATTGCCTGGTGGTCGCTGTGAGTATAGTCCTCACTGACATGCCAAGCGATTCTACTGGCTAAAGTGGCACTCACGTATGTCACGTCCACTATAGACCCCAGGCCCCTTCCCCCGAAAGTGTACGAAGACCCAACATTCGCCAGTACCACGTCCAGCTCCGCGAATGCTTCGAGGAGAACACGTCCCCTGACATTAGTTATCCGGGTGCCCCATTCAAGAGCCCACGCATTGAAATCGCCTCCTATGATGATCGGCCAACGTCCTCTTGCATCCAAAACAAGAGCGGCAAGCATCCGCTCATACTCGACGAGTGTAGCGCTGGGTGGAGCATAGCAGCTGTAGATGTGAATGCCCTTCACCTTCGCTCTGATGAAGCCCTCCTCCGGGTGCTCTATTATTTCCTGGAAGGCTTGTTCTCCACAAGTCCACAGCGCTGCTGGGCCCGTTTGGTCTTTGACCCAAACGCTACCACCGCGGTTTCGGTATGGTTCACTTAGTATGGCCACATCGATGTTTTTCTCGCGATTTGTATCAACCTCATCTGCGATTTGTGCTAAGGGCTCTTCTGTATTCCGGGCACCTGCTGCTGCCGCAATCTGCCGATGTGCCTCCTTTCCTTTGCACAGTAGACAATTTGGGTCAGCTCCGCAGTCCTTACTGATGTGGCCTTCCACTCCGCATCTCCTGCATTGCTTTGGCCTGTCATTTGGGTTAGTACATGACTTCGCAATGTGACCAAAGCCAAGGCATCTAAAGCACCGTTTTAACGCCACCTGTTCCCTAAGGCGACACATAACCCAGCCTATTCTCACTCTCCCTGCTGCTAACAGTTTGAGTGCGTTCTCCACTGGTAGGCTGATGATGGCGGTTTGTGTTCCCCCATAGGCTTTCCTTAGCGTTTTCACCACTGACTCTTGTAGTCCGACAAGATCGAACTGTTTCTCCCACGCTTCGCGAACCTCCTCCTTCGTCGTGATTTCATCTATATCTTTGCAGATTATAGTGATCTCCGGCCTGCTAGCTCTTCTGTCGGCTTCCTGCGCTAAAGTCTTCCCGATTTGGCTTAAGAATTTGTCCGCGGTTACATCCTTGGATTTCTTAAGTTCCAACATAAGATCTGCCTTCTGCGACCGTCTAATGCGGCTGACGTTGTCTCCCAAATTGGTGAGTTCGGGGTCTGCCTTCACTTTCCTGAGAATGTCGGCGTATGGCCCTTCGCCCCGTTTGGAAATGAAAATCACCCCCGTTCTAATCTTCCTCCGATAATTTCTTTTCCGAGGTTCAACCTTCCTCCAAGCTTCCGCATCCGCCTTTGAAGGTTCGATCCCTTTTCCCGAGGTAGCCACTGCAGTATTTTCACTGGCAGCTTCAGACGTACTTTTCATGAACTCTGCCTTTTTGGGAGTTGAGTCCTTTTTTCTTTTCGGGGTTTGCTGGCCTGTTGCGTCATTCAGCTTCTCGCGTAGCCTCTTCCCCGGTTTCTCCCCTTTTGTATTTTGAACCGGCGTTACTTGAGTTGCCTGGTTCACTTTTCCAATCGGCGACTTCCCTACTCGTTCATCCTGGGCCTTGCCGTACATCAAACGGATGCCTCTTATCATGGCCCTTATATTTTGGTGAATGTTCCTGCACTCCTTTATAAACTCACACAGCTCCATGATCTTTTTACCGAGGGCAGTAAAGGCAGCTCCAGACTGATCATTGCCCAAAACATCGCTCGGGTGAATCGGCGTCAGTGATTCTTCCTCATCGAAGACTCCCGCTATACGCTTCCCACTGGGGGTAGCGATCGTGGTGGCTTGTGCCCGTGTGGGAGGGGATCTGCGAAAAATCGAGCTCCTTCTGAACGGATCCATCACTGGAGCCAGTTCAAGTTCCTCCCGTACGCTTGTAACATTAGATGCCACAGTAGCCAAGGTTCCCACTACTGAGGCAGTGCGGTCGTTGGATATCGACGGCCGGGAGCCCGCTTGCTCACTCCCAAAAACCGCCGGCACTGGGTTTCCGAAGCCCTGCACCGTAACTTCATTCTTCTTCTGCTCCTCCATGTTTGGTTTTATTTCTGGGTATCCTTCCCATAGCCAATTTTTATCCACGGGTGGGCGTTTACTTCCCACCTTCTCGGCCTGCGCATAAACATGCCCATACACGCACATCTCCGGATGCGTGCATGTGCATGGCCATGACACATTCGACAAGTATTCCCTTATCCGCACGAAGGGACGCGCCTGATGGGAGATTTGGCAACTCCACACAGGAAGACATAGGTACATATTACATTCATAGATATTATACTCACCCTAAACAAACAAACTGCCTATTGCCGAATACTGTACATTTATATACACGTATGTTTTATAAACTCGTACCCATATTTCCGATTTACTTCGTGCACAAAAGCTTACATATATACATATATAGTACGCATGTTAAATACGGCTGGTTTAATGTAAGACAGAACCCGCAAACTTCATTAGCCTTACTTAAACTTTACACAAAATTTTCGTGACAATTGGTCTAGCCGTTTTCGAATAAATCGGGTGTGACAGACAGGCAAACGGACAAACACACATCGAATCAATCCTAATGTGTGTTTACACAAAACCTTAAAAATGAGGCTATGGCTGTCCCTCGCCCTGCCTAAATTCTCTTCAGTGCTCGCTCTGCTGAGGGGCCGTTTCCATTACAGCTTCCCTTTGTAAACAATGGACGATACTGCAAAACCTGCTAAAATCTATTATTTCTTTTTTACCTGTAGCGTGATCTGTTCCCATACTACTAGAGAAAATTGAGAGACTATTTTTTTGCAAAAACTCCTATTTTATTATTTTGTTTGATTAAATGTTCACGAAAGCGGTTTGCAGAATATCAACTCGCGCTGCTTCGCAAATATTTGAACTCGGAATTCACCAGCGAAAATACTTGCTGGCACATTACCGCTTCAGCCTAAAGTTATTTACATTTTTACTGATGCTTCAGACTACCGATTAATTCAGCTGTACAAGCGGAAAACAATGCGGAAATCCAAACAGTGCGATGGTTCGTCGGAAGCAACTTCCGTGTCTAGGGTCAAGGTTGTCACAACATCTGGCTGATGGCAAGAAAATGTGAAATTCGCTCAAAACAGACAGCTTCCAGCGACCTCTGAATGTGACGGCAATACCGCCAGTCACCAGTTATGAGCTGCTGGAAATCTACGCTAGGATAGGAGATAAACGAAAACGGAAGCTCGGCGCTTCAGGTATGAAAGGTTTTGTTTGTTTCTTCTGTGTGTATATTTAAGTGCATAACTATCCCATTTGTCCGTAGCTCGTTATGCATATGCATTTAGCATGTTAGACTACTCACTTTACTGTGATATTGACATTTAGTTCCGGTAAATTTACACGGTAAAGTCAACTTTAATCTACTGTAACTTTGTTACTAACAGTATGATTTTGATCAAATGGGGGGATAATATGACTCATATTATATTCTATGCTACTACCAACTTTTATAACTCTGGGATAAACTTAAGGGGGGTTTTACTCAATTAGTTCCCACCTTCTCGCCAAATTTCGTGTCAATCAGTATAGCCGTTTCTGAGAAAAGTGCTTGTGACAGACAGGCAGACAGACAGACAGACATTGAACCGATTTTAACAAAACAAAACCTTATTATTAAAAAGCTCGGGGTCTGGATGACGTGCCGAATAGGGCTTTTAATAATAGCGTCGAAACCGCTACTCGTGGGGCGGTTCGACGTCTAGGCGCCACGACGACCAGGAGCACAGCTCCGCCTACTGCAGCTGTTTCGCCACAATTTGTGGCGTAGGAAGTGGATGAAATGGACTGAAGAAATGAACCTCTTCATCATCCGCTCCTACTACGAAATAACGGCCGCAGTCGGTTGGCACGCAGTATAAATGAGGTCATGAGTCGGCCGGAGGAATTTCCACCTTTCCTCACTGCGGGGATTACCTACCTTATCCCTAAGAAAGACACGGTGCAGGACCCCGTAGACACAAGACCGATCACTTGCTCACCAACCCTCTATAAATTCATCACGTCCGTTATTAGTGGAAGGATCAATGCGCACCTCGAGACCAACAACATTTTGTCCGAGGAGCAGAAGGGCTGCCGAGTTGGGTCAAGGGGTTGAAAAGAGCAACTCATTATCGACTCGGTAGTTGTAGGACAAGCAACTAGAGGCTAAAGAAACCTCTTCAGTTGCTACATCGATTATGCCAAGACTTTTGATAGCGTTCCGCCCACCGGGCTAATCGACATTCTAAATCTGTATCGCATTGATCCCAAACTAATAAAGTTTTTGGCGACAGTCATGAAAGAGTGGCATACCACCTTATCGGTGCGTACATCTGAGGGTGCTAATATCTCAGAGCCCATCCGTATACGGAGGGGCATCTTCTAGGGGGATTCGTTGAGTCCCCTTTGGTTTTGTATGCCACTGAACCCCCTTTCGTGGCTACTGAATGATGGTAGAGGGCATGGTTTTGCAATAAAGTATGACCTACGTGCTAAGTGCGAACTGGCACACTTGATGTACTTAGATGACATCAAGCTGTATGCTGGTACTGACAACCATCTTAGAAGTCTGTTGCGAATAATAGACATGTTCAGCCGTGATATTCGGATGGAGTTTGGATTAGACAAGTGTCGAATCTAAGCCATCCGCCAAGGTCATCACGAGCCGCATGCCGGACATAGCATTGGTGACCTCCACATCGAAGCTATGACCGAGACAGACTTCTACAAGTACCTAGGAATTCTGCAAGGAACCCATGCTCGAGTTGGTGATCTGAAGGAAGCTCTGCTGTCCGAATTCCTGCGACGTGTAAAACTGGTGCTGAAATCGCATCTCTCGGGGAAGAATAAAATGAGCACGGTGAATGTATTCGCTATCCCTTCACTGGCTTATTAATTCGGAATATTGCCGTGGACGAAGACCGACCTGGGAAACGTCCAGCGGCGGATACGGACAACTATGTCCAAATTCCGAATGCATCATCCAAAGTCTGCCTTGGAGCGGATGAACCTGCCTGGTGACATCGGAGGTAGGCGCGTGGTTGACGTGGCGGCACAACATCATCACCAAGTCGACTCGCTGTGCGCTTATTTTTACAGCAATGAGCAGGCGAGCCCTTGCATGCGGCTGTCTGTAAGGCAGACTGTGGGCTGACTCCACTTAACTTGAAGGATCGATCTTTCAATCCTCTGAGTGGGGTGAAGTCGGACCAGGAGCGGATCGATGAATGGAAGTCGAAGGCAATGCACGGTAAACAAGTGAATTGTCTTTGGTAGCCATTTGTCGATTTGCATTTGTCGAACAGGTGGCTGTGTGCTGGGGAGCTCTTTGCTGAGGCGGAGGGGTTCATGTGTGCCATTCAGGACCGCGTGGTCGCCACCCGAGCTTATAAAAAGCTCATCATGAAAGAACGGGTGGAAAACGACCAGTGTAGAATGTGTTGTTCGGCGTTAGAGACGTTGGACCATCTCATTTCTGGCTGTACTGCTATGGTACCGGTGCAATATATCACCAGGCATAATGCTGTATGTAAGGTTATTCATCAAAACCTTGCATACAAGCGTGGGCTGATCACGGGGACACGATATGAGTCGCAAGCAGTACTTGATAGTTCTGCTTACAGCATGTATTGGGACGGGCAAGTCGTGACTGATCGCCACACTCTACACAACAAGCCTGACGTACTGTTAGTTGACAAGACGGGTCGCTCCGCGTATATTATTGATGTTGCTATCCCCCATAATAGCAACATTGAACGGAAATACGTGGAGAAGAAGGTGAACTATGAGCCATTGGCTCGGGAAATCAAAGAAATTTGGCGTCTCGAGCGGGTGGTTGTGGTTCCCATAATATTGTCAGCTATTGTACCTAGATCCCTCGCGGCTTCCCTTGATGTCCTGGGACTTTCGCACAGTCTGGTTCAAACCATGCAGAAGTACACCATTCTGCATACGTGCTCGATCTTGCGGGGAGTACTCGATGGATTCTCCCACTGACCTACCACCGGTCACCACCACCAGCGCCCCTTTAGTTTTTAAGTAGGTAGGATCGTCCGAGTGCTTGGCACTTAGTGCTAGTATTAGGTAAAATCCGGTATTTGCCGAGATTGTGATAACCCGCAAATAATCGTTTGCGCAACAATCCATATTGGATCAGGGCCTTGAAGTGTGTTAGAGCACTTCATTCAAGACCGTAACGGTACACTACAGTAGACTGTAGGAGGCAGTGTGGTCAGCATTGTGCTAGCCCAAGATTATTACTCTGATTTGACTCAGGTACTCATTCACAGCTAAGTCGACTGGTATCCGACGTCAAATCATGATACAAATCCCACTGCCACTAGCAAGATTCGAACCGCAACCTTCCGTACGACAAGGGGTTTAAGCTTGCCGAAAAGTCCAGACCGGACATATTCGCTGAGTTGTTCGAAGCGTGCATGGCCGAGGGGATATTTCCCGCATCGTGGAAACGACAGAAGTTAGTGCAAAGCACCTTGAAGATGCTGAGTTATACTCAAGCGAAGCGATCAGTGCTGTTAAGCGTTAGCTAGAAAGTTCTAGTCTAACACTTGCGGAGGAAAAACCGAAGCGGTCCTCATCACCAATCACCTCACCACAAAGTAATTTGTGCCATCAAATACTTGGGAGTGATGATAGGCGGGAAGCTTAGCTATAAGCAACACGTGTAGTATGCTTATGTCAAAGCATCGACTGTAAGTGTGGCCCTGGCAAGGATGATGCCGAAAGTGGGAGGGCCACGATATTCGTCCAGGTTGCTTATAGCTAGGATAGTGAATTCGATCCTGCTCTATGTAGCTCCAGTTTGGGGAAAGGCATTGTAGGTTACATTTAACGCTAACAAACACAGTTCAGTCTACAGAGGAACAGCCCTAAGGGTGTGCTCGGCATTCAGGACTCCCTCAGAGGATGCAGCATTCGTCACCTCTGAAATTATGCCCATTGACATCTTGGCAGATGAGATGACGAATATATACAATACGAAATCTCTCTCTCCTTTATTCCTGACGAAGATCGCCCGGAGGCAGAGATCTCTAAATAGATGGCAGGAGCGTTTGGAACGCTCCCTGCCATAAAGGAATGGCTGGAGAGACGGCACGGTAATCTTAGCCAGTTTCTTTCGTGGCATGAAGGATATCGCAGTACCTGTCAATGTTTAAACTAGATACCTCAACCAATTGTCCAAACGGCGATGGAATCCCAGAGGACCCAGAGCATGTATTCTTTCACTGCCCAAGGTTTGTGTAAGAAAGGAAGAACCTAGATGAGAGGGAAGGGCTTGAGAGGGAGTCGGGGGTGGTTTTAGTACGTAAGAATCCCACCCGCTGGCATGTCCAGGCCAGTGTATTTTAAAGATTTTCACCTTCTTAAAAGAAACAAGTCGACAGGCGGCCAGACGGACGGACGGACAGACGGACAGACGGACAGACGGACAGACGGACAGACGGACAGACGGACAGACGGACAGACAGACAGACGGACAGACGGACAGACGGACAGACGGATAGACGGACAGACGGACAGACGAACAGACGGACGCTCATCAACTCTGAAATCTCCACCAATGCCAAAGACGATGAAGGACAAGGTACAGGCAAGATCAATAAACGCCAAAAGTGAAGGACCGTGTAAAAGGGGTAACCCTGCCGGGACTTATAGAGAACAGAGTCCCGATCTGGAGGAATTGCCCTTCACCCAGCTTGGGGCAAAAATAATTGAGCTGTCCGAGTTTATCAAGGACAAGCACAACGTGCACCAAGCCATAAAGAATATGGTGAGGGCTATTAGGGTGCTCTACAATAGATCACAGGAGGAAAAGAATAATAAGGACACGTCGAACCCCGCTGTGCCAACAGTATCACAAGCGACCCAAGTGACGCCTAACCGTATTACCATCGAATTCCAGCGAAATAAGCGACTACGTGAAAAAGAGGGGGATCCTGTAAATAATCAGCAGGCGCCTAAGAGAAAAAAAGGCGGACATCCTGAAAAACAAAGCACCAACAGGCCGGAAGGAGGAAACCGTACAGCGAATCTAGGAAACTCGACCAGCGTTGCGAAGCCCAAGACCAGCGAAAACGATGGATGGACTAAAGTTATCAACAAACAAGTCGGAATGCCGGAAGCTCGCGCTTCGGGTATAAAGGTTTTGTGTTCATCTTATGTAAGAAATTTCAACGCACATTTCTCTATCCGTATATAGCTACAAATCCAGCATAATCCTTTATATTTTTCCAAACTACGAGCCATACGTACATATTACGCTCACCCTAAACAAACAAACTGCCTATTTCCGAATACTGTACACATATATGCACGTATATAAATTGATCGTACCCATATTTCCGATTTACTTCTTATATCTATCTGAATTAGGTACTACCCGCAAAGTTCATTAGCACGCATATACAATATACCTACATACACACATGTCTGGTTGGAGTAATTGATATTCACATACAAATGATTAAAAAACTAAAACAAAATAATTCTTTGGGACCCCATCCATAACAACTCATTTCGTTGTGGTATTGACGAAATTATATGTGATGATGACGTCATGCGGGTTGTAGAGTGCACGAAATTCACAAAAAATTGTAAAGTTTCACCCCCTATAACTTTGTTAATAATAATTGGATTTTTGTCAAACTTCATTACATGCATGCCAAATTTTGTACTTCTGGGATGAACATAAGGGGGGTGCCGAGCAAATTTCTAAAATGTGGAAATATACTATTATTAACTTTATTTGTGCAGATATCGGAACCGGATATATTTTGAGGCCTAGATTTCGTAGAGATACACCATTGTGATTTTTTTCAGATTTTTCGGTTGGATAGGTTCTGAGAACGAGACCTGTTACACTTTTTGGGGGTCATATTTTGAGCCCTCACTCCCCTATATTTCACCCAATATCAAATATTGAACTAGTTTCGGAAAGTACTAACTGAGACCTTTCATTTGATATGCCTCATGGCTACATTCTGCGAAAAAAAATTTGCACCCTCCATTCACATGTATGGGGAGCCCCCCCTTAGACTTAACACAAGATGGCGCCACTAACTGCATGTAAAGGGAACACCAGATTACATACTCTCACCAATTTTCGTGATAATCGGTCTAGCCGTTTCCGAATAAATCGGGTGTGACAGACAGACAGACAGACAGACGGACAGACAGACACCGTCTCGATTCTAATAAGGTTTTGTTTGACACAAAACCTTAAAAAGCGGAACGAAAAGCAAAAGTGCGAACTCGTCCAGATGTAATTGTTATCTCTAGTAAGGGCAATCTGTTCTACGCGGAGATACTCAAAAAGGTCAAAGCGGATCCCGACCTAAAAGATCTGAGCGGAAATGTAAACCGAATCCGAAGAACCCAGAAAGGCGATCTCATGTTCGAGCTGAAAAGATCCAGCGTGGGCAAAACTGATGACTTTCGCACTCAAGTGAAAAACTCACTTGGGGAGAATGCCGCAGTGCGTGCCCAAAAACATGAGATCTATATACAATGTAAGGATCTCGATGAAGTAACATCGAAAGAAGAAATTTGTACTGCTCTGAAGGAGCAATTCAAGTTGAAAGAACTCACCGAGGAGTCAGTTGTGGGCTTGCGAAAAGCCTATGGTGGTACTCAAACGGCCACAATACGAGTACCAGCGGAGGCAGCACAGATGTTATTGGCTGCCGGAAGGGTTCGGATTGGATGGGTTGTTTGCCGTTTAAGGGAACAAATTTCACTGAAGAGGTGCTTTAAATGCCTTATGTTTGGGCACTTCGCGAAGGCATGCACCAGCAGCATTGATCGATCCGATCGATGCAGAAGGTGTGGGGAGAAAGGTCATATTGCCAGAGAGTGCAATAGGGACCCCCAAATGCCTATTGTGCGAGGTAAAAGAGGGACAGGATAACCGGCATATTGCCGGAAGTGGTAAATGTCCGGAATTTAGGAAGGCGCTCACTGCAATGAGAAAATGAGGTTTATCCAAATCAACCTCAATCATTGCAGGGTCGCTCAGGATTTACTTGAGCAGGCCACGTTCAAATCTGAGATGGAAATTGCCATCATAAGCGAACCGTATAGACACCGTCACAGTGGGATATGGGTCAAAGATTCGACTGGTGGAGCGGCGATATGGGCTTGCGGTCGACAGGCCATACAATGTTCTGCAAGTCAAGCAGGCAGTGGTTTCGTGTGGGCGAAAATAAGTGGTGTATATGTATACAGCTGCTACGCCCCGCCAAGTTTGACACTGTCTGAATTCGAGCAAATGCTTGATAATCTTGTTTTCGACGCGAGGGGACGTAGTCCAAAGCTGATTGCTGGTGATTTCAATGCTTGGGCCCTAGAGTGGGGTAGTAGGGAATCAAATGCTAGGGGGCGTAGTTTATTAGAAGCTTTTGCGCACAGGGACATAGTTTTGGCTAACGAAGGTGCTGTAAACACCTTCCAGAAAGGGGGGTCAGGCTCGGTTGTAGACCTGACCTTTGTCAGCCCTTCGCTGGCGCGTGGTATGTCCTAGTGCGTTAGTGAACGCTACACCCACAGCGATCACCAGGCAATCTTCTTTGAGACATGTGTCGAGCCACAGGGCAAAGAGCTATGATGCCCGAAACCGAGAAAGATTTCAGGCTGGTCTGCAAAATCTTTGGATGAGGAGACCTTCATAGAGGTGTGGTTAGATCAGCCTGATAAAGCAGGCACCTCTACGGAAAGAGCCGTCCATCTGGCTCACTGCATTGCCAAAGCGTGTGACGCGTCCATGCCTGGAAGGTGTTCATTCCCCAATAGAAGACCAAACTACTGGTGGAATGATGAACTGACCGGCCTTCGATCAGCCTGCCACCGAGCCAGAAGAATGGCTCAGAGGGCGATAGGTTGAGTCGAACAGGGACAAAAAGAGACCGCCTATAAGGTAGCCCGCAAAAACCTCAAGCTCGCCATCCAGCGAAGCAAAAGGGAGTGCTTTAAGGAGCTCTGCTCAGAAGCGAACATAAACCCGTGGGGGAATGCCTACAGAATCGTGATGGGACGATTCAGAGGCCGTGCGTCTCCGCAGATCACGTGCCCCACCCTCTTGCTAAATATCATCCGGGGGTTATTCCCCCAGCAAGAGGAGAGCACCGACACATTCCAACCACCTCTGAATGTGGCGGCAATTCCGCCAGTCACCAGAGACGAGCTGTTGGATATCTGCGGTAGAATAGGAGACAATAAAGCGCCGGGCCTGGACGGAGTACCGAATAAGGCCCTTAAGCTCGCCGTGAAATCCAGACCGGACATGTTCGCTGAGTTGTTCGAAGCCTGCATGTCCGAGGGGATATTTCCAGTGGCATGTAAGCGGCAAAAGTTGGTACTTCTGCCTAAACCAGGTAAACCTCCAGGTGAACTGTCGTCATATCGACCCATATGTCTCCTGGACACGGTGGGGAAAATGCTAGAGCGGGTAATCTATAATAGATTACTCCCGGTTGTTGAGAGCCAAAGCGGCCTTTCGGATCGGCAGTATGTGTTCCGTAAAGCCAGATCAACCATTGATGCCATCAAATTGGTGACTGGCTTGGCCGAATTCACGGAAAGGGTAGTACCAGCAAATATTGCGTGGTAGTAACCCTGGATGTGAAAAATGCATTCAATTCGGCCAACTGGAATCTAATACGGAAATCTTTAGCGAAGGTTGGTATTCCCGCCTATCTCGCTGCTATCGTCGATAGTTATTTAACTGAAAGGAGACTCTGGTATGACACTGATGACGGGCCGCAGGAGTACGTTGTTTCCGCGGGTGTCCCGCAGGGCTCCGTATTGGGCCCACTACTGTGGAACATCATGTACAACGATGTATTTAATCCTTTCGGGGGAAGCCACAGTGGTGGGTTACGCTGACGACATAACGCTGGTTGTTGTCGCAAAGCATCTCGAAGATGCTGAGTTATACTCAAGTGAGGCAATCGGTGTTGTTAAAAGTTGGCTAAAGAGCTCTGGTCTGACACTTGCGGAGGAAAAAACGGAAGCGGTTCTCATCACTAAGCGCCGGAAGAGAAATTACGCCTGTATTAGAATCGGGAATCATATCGTCATTTCCAAGCCGACCATCAAATACTTGGGAGTGGTGACAGACAGGAAACTTAGCTATAAGCAACATGTGCGGTATGTTTGCGACAAACCATCCACTGCAAGTATGGCCCTGGCAAGGATGATGCCGAACATTGGAGGGCTACGGCATACCTCTAGGTTGCTTATAGCCAGGGTGGTGACCTCGATCATGCTCTATGCAACCCCAGTTTGGAGGGAGGCGTTGTGGATGTCAGGGAACGCTACCAAACTGAGTTCAGTCTACAGGAGGACAGCCCTGAGGGTATGCTCTGCCTTCAGGACTGTCTCAGATGATGCAGCATTCGTCATCTCTGGAATGATGCCGATTGACATCTTGGCAGATGAGATGGCGAACATATACAATGCAAAGCCAACCTCTTCCTCATCGCGGACGAGGAAGACGGAAAGGGAGAAATCCATAAATAGATAGCAAGAGCGGTGGGAACGCTCGGAAAAGGGCCGGTGGACTCACAGACTTATTCCTGCCATCAAGGAGTGGTTGGAGAGACGACACGGTGAGATTAATTATAATCTCACCCAGTTTCTCACGGGGCACGGAGGATATCTCCAATACCTTCACAGGTTTAAATTGGAGACCTCACCCAATTGTCCAAATTGCAATGGAGTCCCAGAGGACCCAGAGCATGTATTCTTCCACTGTCCGAGATTTGTGGAAGAAAGGAGGAATCTAGAGGAGACTCTAGGGGAGGTGCTGGTACCAGAAAATCTGGTGCCGAAAATGCTAGCACATCAAGAGAATTGGGATGCGGTAAACTCCATGATCGCATCTATCCAAAATAAACTGTGAAAAGCAGAGGAGTGGAGAAAAACGCGGTCACGTGCGCCGCGTATAGAAGAAAGGTGACAAAGCTAGAGTGAGCTGACTCCGCCCCGCGATGTAATACCTTATGGTGGTTCCGCGGGGCAGGGAGGGAGTCGGGGGTGGTTTTAGTGGGTAAAAATCCCACACGCTGGTGTGTCCAGACCAGTGTCTTTTTGAAGATTTCGACCTCCTCAACAAAAAAAAAAAAAGACGGACAGACGGACAGACTGACAGACTGACAGACGGACAGACGGACAGACGGACAGACGGACAGACGGACAGACGGACAGACGGACAGACGGACAGACGGACAGACGGACAGACGGACAGACGGACAGACGGACAGACGGACAGACGGACAGACGGACAGACGGACAGACGGACAGACGGACAGACGGACAGACGGACAGACGGACAGACGGACAGACGGACAGGCGGACAGACGGACAGACCCACAGACGGACAGATGGACAGACGGACAGACGGACAGACGGACAGACGGACAGACGGACAGACGGACAGACGGACAGACGGACAGACGGACAGACGGACAGACGGACAGACGGACAGACGGACAGACGGACAGACGGACAGACGGACAGACGGACAGACGGACATACGGACAGACGGACAGACGGACAGACGGACAGACGGACAGACGGACAGACGGACAGACGGACAGACGGTCAGACGGACAGACGGACAGACGGACAGACGGACAGACGGACAGACGGACAGACGGACAGACGGACAGACGGACAGACGGTCAGACGGACAGACGGACAGACGGACAGACGGACAGACGGACAGACGGACAGACGGACAGACGGACAGACGGACAGACGGACAGACGGACAGACGGACAGACGGACAGACGGACAGACGGACAGACGGACAGACGGTCAGACGGACAGACGGACAGACGGACAGACGGACAGACGGACAGACGGATACACGGACAGACGGACAGACGGATACACGGACAGACGTCAACTGTCAATAGTGGCAGGTGCGTTTTTCATATCGCTCCGGAAAAACTTGGTCAAATTAACATAGTCGAAGAGGACAACGAAGAAAAACTATAAAAGACTGCGGATTGGTGAATTAGTGCAAGTGAAGAGTAGCAGTGTACATCTACCTTTGCATAAATTAGCGGATTATTTAAACAACAAACAGTTCTTTTGTTCGCGGTAATTCCCTTTGTTTATTTGACTTGATATACGGGAATTCGCCGTTTACTAAATATACTGATTGCCGGCTGTGAAGTGCTAGATACCAGGGTGTGCGTCATGACGAGCGTCTCCAATTTAACGAGCACGTTAAAGTCGCGCTAGAGAGCGCTCGCAAGGCATTCATGTCTCTTCGAAGACTCTTTTATGCTCCACATCTTAGCCGGAAGGTTAAGATTATTTGCTATCTTACTTTGGTTAGACCGGTGCTCACCTACGGGTGTGCTATCTGGGGATCTTTGAAAGGAAATGTCTGCGTTCTTGCACGGGGCTTAATAGGACTGCTTCGTCAAACTATGAGTACTATGTAACTAATGAAGTGATGTATGCAGCTACTGCTGTGCAAAGAATCGACACAGTTATCGTCAGATTGATTCGGAATCATATAGTGCGATCTGCTTCGCATGGTGAGAACCCTTGGGTTTCACAGCCGTTCTACCCAAATGATGGGTATTTCGAGAAAACTCTCACACCAGGCTTCATTCCTCCCGAAGCGTTCGTGTATCTTGACAGGAATGGTCTAATTCTTGATTCTGCCGGTGATCCGGTTATGTATCATATACATAGACGGGCCACGGACAAAAGGATAGAATACCCCCCGAATTTGACAGTGGGGGCTCCGGGATGCGACTGGAGATACTCCAGAGCGGGAGCAATTGATATTAAGCGGGATGAAAAAGAGAAATCCTGGTACTGGTGGCTGCAGGATGCCGGTTAGCGATGGCCGTGCTCAGTTCTGCCATTTGTTTCTTGGTGGGGCTTTGTAAATATGTACATATTGAACGGGTGCTGATTTTGCCCCCAGTTGTATAATAACTTATACATACATACGTTAATTATCCCTTGTTTCTTTGTAAATATTACAACTGTTCTTATTACCTTTTCTAACTATGAATGTTATTGGGAAAAAATAAAGAAAAAAATATATAAAATAAAATATATAATTATGATAGTTTTAAGCACAATAATTTAAGTTAAAAGTAACTTTTGAAGCGATAAAAAATTTATTACTATTATTACTTTTATATTTCTTTATTTGCCACTAAGGCCAAGTGAATTCTGTCGGGTTTTTGACCATTTCCCGACAACTTATTGTAAAATTAGATTTTTATTTCTTACTGTTTCTCTTCTCTGCCTGTAAATTGTTATTCGAAAACTTTGAGAGCCCACAGGGGCCATTAGATTTAAGTCATTTTTGTTACTTTAAAAGATTGTTTTTTTTATTGTTCATTTTTCCAATCTATATACTATTGTTACCTATTTCTTAAAAATAAAAATCATTTTTAAAAACATAAAAAAACATGTAGTGGAAACTTGCTGGTTTAGGGAACATTAAGACTCAGGTTCGGTTCTAACTTAGATCAAATTTTTTATTGATTAAAAAATAACTTTTATTCTACTGTACTTGTGGGCCCATTGGGTTTGGGGTTTGATGCTCAGCCGAAGCAAAAAAGAAACAAGTCGGAATACCGGAAGCTCGCGCTTCAGGTATAAAGGTTTTGTGTTCATCTTATCTAAGAAATTTCAACGCACATTTTTCTATCCGTATATAGCTACAAAACTACGAGACATACGTACATATTACAGCCGTAGATGTTACGCTCACCCTAAACAAACAGACTGCCTATTTTTGAATACTGTACACATATTGGCACGTATATAAATTGATCGTACCCATATTTCCGATTTACTTCTTATATCTATCTGAATTAGGCACTACCCGCAAAGTTCATTAGCACGTGTCTCGTTGGTATAATTGATATTCATATACAAATGATTAAAGAACTAAAACAAAATAATTCTTTTCCACCCAATTCATACGAACTTACTACGTATGGTATTGACGAATTGATATGTGATGATGACGTCATGAGGTTGTAGAGTGCACGAAATTCACAAAAAATTGTAAAGTTTTACCCCCTATAACTTTGTTAATAATAATTGGATTTTCTTCAAACTTGATCAAATTGTGCATTATATTCTTCATTATACCCATGCCAAATTTTGTACTTCTCGGACGAACATAAGGGGGGTGCCGGGTAAATTTCTAAAATGTGGAAATATACTATTATTAACTTTATTTGTGCAGATATCGGAACCGGATATATTTTGAGGCCTAGATTTCGTAGAGATGCACTATTGAGATTTTTTTCAGATTTTTCGGCTGGATAGGTTCTGAGAACGAGACCTGTTACACTTTTTGGGGGTCATATTTTGAACCCTCACTCCCCAATGTTTCACCCAACATCAAATATTGAACCAGTTTCGAAAAGTACTAATTGAGGCCTTTCATTCGATACCACACATGGCAACATTTTATGAAAAAAAATGTTGCACCCTCCTTTTACATGTATGGGGAGCCCTTCTTAAACTTAATACAAAATGGCGTCAGTTGCTGCATGTAAAGGGAACGGCAAATCACGTACTCCTACCAATTTTCGTGACAATCGGTTCAGCCGTTTCCGAATAAATCGGCTGTGACAGACAGACAGACAGACAGACAGACGGACGGACAGACAGACATCGAATCGATTCTAATAAGGTTTTGTTTCACACAAGACCTTAAAAACAGCAATTTTAAATTTATATATTTCCTTAACTCTAACTACACAGAATCAAACACCCATAGTCAGTGCATAGCCTTCTGCTAAAGCGCGTGCCTTGGCTGCTTGGCGACGGGGGATCAACTGCGGGCAGAGTTGGGTTATTTTTTCTAAAATAAACTTTAATTGTTTTACCCTCAACAGTGGTTGTGTATAAATAGTTAATTGGACAAACATTTGGCTCGCGGTACCTGCAGTGGCTAATTTTTATAAATTATCAATTCTAATTTAAAATTCTAAAGATAATTAGAGGATGGATCAGGACATTCAGTACGAAGGAGATATGTGTTCCTCTTTGCCGAAGGACATCGCGGCAGCAGGTGTGCAATCCACTAGCGAATGTGCTAAAGTGGAGCAGTTTAAAAACGCTAACGATCCTTTCCTATTGAGATCGCCGACAGGGAAGTGGAGGAGATCGGATATTAGAGCGCACACCAACTACAAGTGTAACGAAAAACTCGGCAGGAAGTAGCAACACATACGTCCTCAAAATCAATCCACCTGATAGGAACTCGG
Organism: Hermetia illucens; assembly: GCF_905115235.1. Lineage (NCBI taxonomy): Eukaryota > Metazoa > Arthropoda > Insecta > Diptera > Stratiomyidae > Hermetia > Hermetia illucens. Next base: position 67,697,850 of record NC_051852.1, read on the forward strand.
ACTAGAGCTGATAATTTTGCAGTGGATCGCCTTCGTGAAAAAAAAAATAGCAGAGCCCCGCAAACGGCATAGGGACGCTAATATAGAATCCCCATCGCCCAGCGGACTCCAAAGCGCAAGAAGGGCTAAGTACAGTAAGTGCAATCAACAAACTTTCCCGGTGAAAGTTTACCAAACCATCAGGAAATACGCGTTAGTGACTCTACTTGGATTAAAGTAGAGCGAAAAGGTAGGCCACAAAAGAGGTCGCGGCCCGATGCGCTTATTATAAAATTAACAGGCGACCTGACATATGCAGAGATCTTATGGCAAGTAAAAACAGACAGTTCCTTCTTGGACTTGGGTGAACACGTGAACCGTATAAGACGCACGCAGAAAGGCGATTTGCTCCTTGAGCTTAGGCCAGGAGAGAATAAGTCCCACGATTTACATAAGAAGATCGAGCCATCACTGGGCAAAGTAGCTGAGGTATAGGTGAGCCAGGACTCAATGCTAATTGAATGCAAGGACCTGGATGAGATCACCGCAAAAGCGGAGATCTGCGAGGCCTTAAAGACTCAACTCGGGCTAGATTCGATCCTTGAGTCCAATAAGGCTCCGGAAAGCATGTGGTGGTACTCAGACGGCCACAATAGCCCTACCATTCGAAGCAGCAAAAAAGGCTGTTACTGTTGGCAAAATACGCGTTTGCTGGGTCAGCTGTCGACTGCGAGAACAGATATCGCCAAAGAGGTGTTTCAAATGCCTGGACTTTGGACACACCTCGAAAAACTGTTCAAGCAAGACGATAGATCTAAGTTGTGCCGAAGATGTGGAGAAGAAGGGCATATTGCCAAAGAATGCAATGCCAATCTTAAATGCCTGCTGTACAGAGAAACACAGGAGAGTAACGTCGATCATATCACAGGCAATTACAGATGTCCGGCGTTTAAAAAGGCGATTTCAGCTTTTCGCAAATGAAATTCCTACAGCTGAATTTAAACCATTGTCAGGCAGCTCAGGAGCTACTTTCTCAAAGGGTGCTGGAACATGAAATTGACGTTGCCATTATATGCAAATGTTACAAAGACTTCCACAGTGGTGTCTTTCTATCAGACAGAAGCGGCAAAGCGGCTATCTGGACTTGCGGAAATCGAGCGATCGAAAACACGAGCAATGGGATAGAAGACGGATTCACACGAGCTAAGGTAGGCGGTTTTCACGTGTTCAGCTGCTACACTGCGCCAAGCCTCACGTTAAATGAATTCGCATTGATGTTGGAAAAATTACCTTCCGAAGCAAGCCGCCACAACCCAATAATAGCTGGCGATTTTAACGCTTGGGCCGAAGATTGGGGAAGCCGCGAAACAAATGCTAGAGGCCGTATATTGCTCGAAGTATTTTCACGTTTGAACGTTGTCCTAGCAAATACTGGCGGCGTCAATACTTTTTGGAGACGGGATATGGGATCGGTAATAGACCTCACCTTTGTTAGCGATTCATTATCTAAGGATCTTCAATGGCAGGTGAGCGAGGAATATACGCACAGTGGCCATCAGACTATCATCTTCCAAATGGAGCGTACGATAGGAGGGAAGCGAATCAAGAACACTGCAGTATCGTGTTGGACCTCCAAAAAACTTGATGGAGAAATGTTCCAGGAAATACTTCTGCAGGAAGCGATGCCGGTGGGAAATGCACGAGAAAAGGTGACGTAGGTCCTTGAAAAGTTACAAAAAGCTTGTGACGCTTCCATGCCTCGCCGCACGGTACTCAAAAAACGAATGCCCAACTTCTGGTGGAATGCCAAAATCGAAGAACTTCGTAAAGTTTGCCTTAAAGCCAGAAGACACAGCCAACGTAGCAGAAACCGGTCTGAGTCTGAAGAGTTGCACAACCAATATAAGAAGGCGAGGAAAGAGTTGCAAGCAGCCATCTCTAGAAGTAAAACTGAACACTTCAAGAGGTTATGCAAGGAAGCGGATTTCGACCCATGGGGAGGTGCATACAAGGCAGTTATGGCAACAATCAATGGAAAGCGCTCACCGCCGATCACCAACTCTGATTTGCTGCGGGAAATCATTAGCACTCCCTTCCCATACGTTTCAAGTGAGCCGAACCTACCCACTGTCCAGGTAGATCCCGGTGAAATTCCCGAGGTAACCACGAAAGAAGTCCTGGAAGCCGCGAAGAATATTGCCGAAAATAAAGCCGCAGGTTTAGACGGCATTCCGAATAAAGCACTGACAATGGCCGTCGAGACAGTTCCAAATTGGTTCTCTGAAACATTTACGACGTGCCTCATAGATAGGATTTTCCGGAAGAGTGGCGGAAACAGAAGTTTGTGCTAATCCCGAAGCCAAATAAACCTTTGGGTCATCCTTCGTCTTATAGACCTATATGCCTGCTAAACGGCATCGGCAAACTTTTCGAACGGGTCATCTTCAATAGGCTTATACCGATCACAGAAAGGGAGGGTCGTCTCTCAGACAGGCAGTTCGGATTCCGAAAGGCAAGATCTACTGTCAATGCCATCAGCACGGTGACAGAAATGGCAGAAAAAGCAATGGAGGCTAATAAATCTTGCGCGGTAGTTACTCTCGACGTGAAGAATGCCTTTAATACGGTAAAATGGAACAAAATAATTGCGGCTTTAACCAAATTGGGCGCTCCTAAATATCAGGTGCCCATAGTTATGGAATTTCTTCGGGAGAGGATATTGTGTTACGATTCGGACGATGGACCTAAGACGTATACAACAACCTGCGGGGTTCCACAAGGATTAGTCCTCGGTCCTCTACTGTGGATAATAATGTGTGACGGAATTTTAAAGTTGCAACTATCCAAAGGAGTGACAATCAATGGCTTCGCAGACGATATCGGAGTAACTATCGTCGCACAAGACATTGATGAGATCGAGGTACTCACAAACGAGGCAATTTTTGAAATCAGTTCTTGGCTAGAGGAAGCTGGTCTGACACTCGCGGAACATAAAACTGTGGTAGTTTTGATTACAAAGCGAAGGAAGCAGGCGTTGATAAAGATCAGGATTGGCGAACACATAATACACCAGCAGCCAACGCTTAAATACCTAGGAGTCATGGTTGACCAAAGACTGAAATTCAAGTCTCATCTTGTAAATTTAGCAACAAAGACTTCCGGAGTGGCTATATAGGTGGTCCTAGGCAAAGCCGTCGGCTACTGATCTCGAGAGTTGTTAGCTCCATCTTGCTTTATGCAGCTCCAGTCTGGGCAGCGTCTTTGAAGGTGGAAGCAAACAGAAGAAAAATGGCAGCCCCACACCGATTGAGCTCATTACGTACGTCATGCGCTTACCGTACAACTTCAGATGAAGCAGCTTGTGTGATAGCAGGCATGATCCCCATCGACATCTTGGCGAACGAGGGTCGACGCCTGTATGACCCATCATATGCAATCGGTGAGTCTTATACCAATCGTCGGCAATTGGCACGAAGTGATTCTTTTTTGGAATGGCAGAAAAGGTGGGATGATTCACCTAAAGGACGCTGGACACACAGGATTATTCCAGATGTCTCTAAATGGATCAAGCGAAGTCACGGTGAGGTTAGTCACTACCTAATTCAATTCCTAAGCGGACACGAAGAGTACCGTGCATACCTTTATCGCTTCGGGCGTGACGACTGCTCGTATTGCCCTACATGCGTGATGATCCCGGAAGATGCGGAGCATGTTGTTTTTAACTGCCTGCGGTTCGCTGCACACAGAGCGGAGGCGGAAATTGACGCCGAGGCACGGTTGACACCCGAGAATATAGTGGACCACATGCTAGCCTCTGAAACATCTTGGAGGGCGGTGGCGATCCACAATCTGCTGAGGAGGGAGGAGCTTCGGAGTAAAGTTACAAATAACGACAGAAGCCGCAATTCATAACTGATACTGCCCCGCGATGCAATACCGAAATGGCAGTCCCGCGGGGTAAGCGAAGGAGAAGGAGATGGTTTTAGTGCGTAAAAGTCTCACATAACCGTATGGCAGGAGCCAGCGGTAGGTTTTGAACCTTTCCACCTTCCAACGTATACAAAAAAAACAAAAAGACGGACTGTCCGTGTGTCCGACGGACAGGCGGACAGACGGAGCCGAGAGAGGAAGCCGAGCTCTATGCAAATGAAGCAATCTATGAGATTAAATCCTGGTTAGAGAATGTTGGTCTACAGCTCGCAGAGCATAAGACGGAAGTAGTACTTATTACCAAGCGGAGAAAGTGCACTTCCATGAAGATCAAAGTTGGAACGCAAACAATTTATTCCAAGCCTGCACTTAAACACTAAGGTGTAATGATTGACCAGAGGTTAAATTTCAGATTGCATGTGGGAGGTTCAGCAACCAAGGCATATAACATCGGAGCGCTGGTTGCGAGAATGCTACCAAATATAGGTGGCCCAAGGCCGAGCCGTCGACTCCTTATTTCAAGGGTGGACAGTTCGATCCTACTATATGCAGCCCCAGTATGGGCAGATGCACTGGAAAATATAATAAATAAGAAAAAGATTGGAGCTGCATATCGCATAAGTGTACTCCGAACATGTTGCGCTTACAGAACAATTTCCAATGAAGCAGCTTGCGTGACAGCAGGAATGATCCCGATTGAGATTCTGGCGAAAGAAATACAACGACTTTACGAACGAACGTACCTCACCGGAGAATCTCCGGCCCGTCGGCGACAGTTCGCACGAGCTGAAACTGTCACGGAATGGCAAGAGAAGTGGGACGAGTCAGAAAAAGCCTTTGGACTCACAAAATCATATGGGATATCCGGAAATTAATCGAGCGACCACACGGCGAAGTAGGTTTCGACCTAACTCAGTTCTTGAGCGGACACGGAGGTTTTCAAGCATATCTGTATCGATTTGGGCGTGATGATTCGCCACAATGCTCGCAGTGTGCAAACATTCCAGAGGACGCAGAACACGTCTTTTTTCACTGCCCCGGATTTGAAACCCAAAGGGCTACATTAGAAGCTACAACCGGGGAGCACTCTACACCCGAAAGTATCATGGAGCTTATGGTGAAAGCCAAGGGGATATGGACCGAAGTTGAAAAAGTGATTACAGCCATCGGAAAGAAGCTTAGGCAGAAGGAAGTCATCCGAAAGAATGAACGCGAGAGGAACACGAATGTTGACATGAGCGCAGAATAAATTCTGATCCTGCCCCGCGACGAAATACCAAATGGGAGTCCCGCGGGGAAAGTGGAAGGAGAAGGAGGCGGTTTTAGAGAGTCCCACATAGCCGTGTAGCAGGAGCCTGCGGCAGCTTTTGAAGCTTTCCACCTTCCATCGCAAAAAAAAAGACGGACAGACGGACAGACGGACCTGCGAGGAGTGGCCAGATCTCCGATGATTTGTAAATATGTGTTCATGCACTTTTCTTTTCTGACTGTGCATGGGCTAGTGTTTGCTCATCTCTGGTGCGCGGACCAAAATGGCTAGGGGAAGGATACTCAGAACATAAAACCACCATGGGAGACGAGAGAAGGAGTAAACTTACGGTGCAGGGGCTCGGAACCCCAATACCGGTGACTTTTGGGAGTGAGCAAGCGGGCTCCCGGTCGTCGATATCCCTCGACCGCAGTGCCTGGGTGGTGGACAACTTGGCCACCTTGACATATAATGCTAGAAGTGATTTGGATCTGGAGAAAGAGGTATTCAAGTCAAGCAAAGTACGACCTTACCGAGAACACCAATAACAAGGACAAACAAAGATGAACTAAAAGCAACTTTTTGGACAATAAAAACCGTGACAACACCCACCGCACATGTTCAAGATGCTCGACAGCAGGAGGTACTACAGGAACAAAGCTCATCAACTTTGAGATCTCCATCAATACCAAAGACGATGAAGGATAAAGAACAGGTAAGGGCAATAAACGCCAAAAGTGAAGGACCGTGTAAATGGAGTAACTCTGCCGGGACTTAGAGAGTTTACCAAGGACAAGCACAACGTGCACCAACCCATAAAGGATATGGTGAGGGCTATTATAATCCTCTATAATAGATCACAGATGGAGGAAAAGAATGATAATGATACGCCGTAACCCGCTGTGCCAACAATGGCACAAGCAACCCAAGTGACACCTAACCGTACAACCATCAAATCTGGGCGAAACAAACGAGTACGTGGAAAAGAGAGGGATTCTTTCAATAACCGGCAGGCGCCTAAGAGAAAAAAGGCGGAGAGGAAACTCAGAAAACCAGCACTAACAGCTCTGAGGGAGGGAAGCGTACAGCGAATGGGGAAAAGTCCACCAGCGTTGCGAAGCCCAAGACAAACGGAAACGATGGATGGAGTAAAGCTAACAGCAAAAAAAACGAAAGGAAAGGCAAAAGTGCGAACTCGTCCAGATGCGGTTGTTATCTCCAGTAAGGGCAATCTATCCTACGCATAGAAACTTAGGAAGGTCAAAGCAGATCCCGACCTAAAAGATCTGAGCGGAAATGTGAACCGAATCCGAAGAACCCAGAAAGGGGATCTCACGCTCGAGCTGAAAAGACCCAGCGTGGCCGAAACTGATGACTTTCGCACTAAAGTGAAAAATGCGCTTAGGGAGAATGCCGCAGTGTGTGCCCAAAAGATCTATATACAATGTAAGGATCTCGATGAAGTAACATCGAGAGGAGAAATTTGTACTGCTCTGAAGTAGCAATTCAAGTTTAAAGAACTAACTGAGGAGTCTTTTGTGGGCTTACGAAAAGCCTATGGCGGTATTCAAACGGCCACAATACGAGTACCAGCGGAGGCAGCGCAGATGTTGTGCTGCCGGAAAGGTTTTCTGCCGTTTAAGAGAACAAATTTCACTGAAGAGGTGTTTTAAATGTCTTTGGGCACTTCGCGAAGGCATGCACCAGCAGCATTGATCGATCCGATCGATGTAGAAGGTGTGGAGAGAAAGGCCATATTGCCAGGGAGTGTCATAGGGACCCCAAATGCCTACTGTGCTACACAAACCAGGGACTGGATAACCGGCATATTGCCGGAAGTAGTAAATGTCCGGAATTTAGGAAGGCGCCCACTGCAATGAAAAAATGAGGTTTATTGAAATAAACCTGAATCATTGCAGGGTCGCTCAGGATTTACTTGATCAGATCACGTTCGAATCTGAGATGGAAGTAACCATCATAAGCGAACCGTATAAAAACCGTCACGATAGCATATGGGTCACAGATCCGACTAGTGAAGCGGCGATATGGGCTTGCGGTCAACAGGCCATAAATGTGCTGCAAGTGAGGCAGCCAGTGGCTTTTGTGGGCGAAAATAAGTGGTGCACATGTACACAGCTGCTACGCCCCACCAAGTTTGATACTGTCTGAATTCGAGCAAATGCTTGATAATCTTGTTCTCGACGCAAGAGGACGAAGTCCAAAGGTGATTGCTGGTGATTTCGATCATTGGGCCCTAGAGTGGGGTAGCAGAGAATCAAATGCTAGGGGGCGCAGTTTATTAGAAGCTTTTGTGCAGATGGACATGGCTTTGGCTAACGAAGGTGCTGTAAATACTTTTCAGAGAGGCGGGTCAGGCTCGGTTGTAGACCTGACCTGTCAGCCCTGCGCTGGCACGTTGCATGTTCTGATGCGTCAGCGAACGCTACACCGACAGTGATCATCAGGCGATATTCTTTGAGACATGTATCGAGCCACAGGGCAAAGAGATATCATGCCCAAAACCGAAAAAGATTTCATGTTGACCTGCAAAATCTTTGGATGAGCAGACCTTCATAGAGGTGTGGTTAGATCAACCTGATAAAGCAGGCGCCTCTACGGAAAGCCAGTAGAAGACCAAACTACTGGTGGAATGATGACCTGACCGGCCTTCGATCAGCCTGCTACCGAGCCAGAGGAGCGGCTTAGAGGGCGGTAGGTAGAGTCGATCAGGAGCAGAAAGAATGCGGCTATAACGCAGCCCGCAAAACCCTCAAGCCCTCACCGACATATTCCAACCACCTCTGAATGTGACGGCAATTCCTCCAGTCACCAGAGACGAACTGATGAACATCTGCGGCAGAATAGCAGACAACAAAGCACCGGGTCTGGACGGAGTACCGAATATGGCCCTTAAGCTTGGCGTGAAATCCAGGCCAGACATGTTCGCTGAGTTATTCGAGGCGTGCATGTCCGGGAGAATATTTCCTGTGTGGAGTTGCCAACTCTCCCATCAGGCGCGTCCCTTCGTGCGGATAAGGGAATGCTCGGCGAATGTGTCATGGCCATGCACATGCACGCATCCGGAGATGTGCGTGTATGGGCATGTTTATGCGCAGGCCGAGAAGGTGGGAAGTAAACGCCCACCCGTGGATAAAAATTGGCTATGGGAAGGATACCCAGAAATAAAACCAAATATGGAGGAGCAGAAGAAGAATGAAGTTACGGTGCAAGGCTTCGGAAACCCAGTGCCGGCGGTTTTTGGGAGTGAGCAAGCGGGCTCCCGGCCGTCGATATCCAATGACCGCACTGCCTCAGTAGTGGGAACCTTGGCTACTGTCGTATCTAATGTTACAAGCGTACGGGAGGAACTTGAACTGGTTCCAGTGATGGATCCGTTCAGAAGGAGCTCGATTTTTCGCAGATCCCCTCCCACACGGGCACAAGCCCCCACGATGAGGAAGAATCACTGACGCCGATTCACCCGAGCGATGTTTTGGGCAATGATCAGTCTGGAGCTGCCTTTACTGCCCTCGGTAAAAAGATCATGGAGCTGTGTGAGTTTATAAAGGAGCGCAGGAACATTCACCAAAATATAAGGGCCATGATAAGAGGCATCCGTTTGATGTACGGCAAGGCCCAGGATGAACGAGTAGGGAAGCCGCCGATTGGAAAAGTGAACCAGGCAACTCAAGTAACGCCGGTTCAAAATACAAAAGAGGAGAAACCGCGGAAGAGGCTACGCGAGAAGCTGAATGACGCAACAGGCCAGCAAACCCCGAAAAGAAAAAAGGACTCAACTCCCAAAAAGGCAGAGTTCAGAGTACGTCTGAAGCTGCCAGTGAAAATATTGCAGTGGCTACCTCGAGAAAAGAGATCGAACCTTCAAAGGCGGATGCGGAAGTTTGGAGGAAGGTAGAGCCGCGGAAAAGAAATTATCGGAGGAAGATTAGACCGGAGGTGATTTTCATTTCCAAACGGGGCGAAGGGTCATACGCCGACATTCTCAGGAAAGTGAAGGCAGACCCCGAACTCACCAATTTGGGAGACAACGTCAGCTGCATTAGACGGTCGCAGAAGGGAGATCTTGTGTTGGAACTTAAGAAATCCAAGGATGTAACCGCGGACAAATTCTTAAGCCAAATCGGGAAGACTTTAGGGCAGGAAGCCGACATAAGAGCTAGCAGGCCAGAGATCACTATAATCTGCAAAGATATAGATGAAATCACGACGAAGGAGGAGGTTCGCGAAGCGTTGGAGAAACAGTTCGATCTTGTCGGACTACAAGAGTCAGTGGTGAAAACGCTAAGGAAAGCCTATGGGGGAACACAAACCGCCATCATCAGCCTACCAGTGGAGAACGCACTCAAACTGTTAGCAGCAGGGAGAGTGAGAATAGGCTGGGTTATGTGTCGCCTTAGGGAACAGGTGGCGTTAAAACGGTGCTTTAGATGCCTTGGCTTTGGTCACATTGCGAAGTCATGTACTAGCCCAAATGACAGGTCAAAGCAATGCAGGGGATGCGGAGTGGAAGGCCATATCAGCAAGGACTGCGGAGCTGACCCAAATTGTCTACTGTGCAAAGGAAAGGAAGGTGTGGACCATCGGCACATTGCGGCAGCAGCAGGTGCCCGGAGTACAGGAGAGCCCTTAGCACAAATCGCAGATGAGGTTGATATAAATCAACCTCAACCACTGCGAGGCGGCGCAGGATCTACTCGCGCAAACCATCCATTAGAAAAGCATCGATGTGGCCATACTAAGTGAACCATACCGAAACCGCGGTGGTAGCGTTTGGGTCAAAGACCAAACGGGCCCAGCAGCGCTGTGGACTTGTGGAGAACAAGCCTTCCAGGAAATAATGGAGCACTCGGAGGAGGGCTTCATCAGAGCGAAGGTGAAAGGCATCCACATCTACAGCTGCTATGCTCCACCCAGCGCTACACTCGTCGAGTATGAGCGGATGCTTGGTGCTCTTGTTTTGGATGCAAGAGGACGTTGGCCGATCATCATAGGAGGCGATTTCAATGCGTGGGCTCTTGAATGGGGCACCCGGATAACTAATGTCAGGGGACGTGTTCTCCTCGAAGCATTCGCGGAGCTGGACGTGGTACTGGCGACTGTTGGGTCTTCGTACACTTTCGGGGGAAGGGGCCTGGGGTCTATAGTGGACGTGACATACGTGAGTGCCGCTTTAGCCAGTAGAACCGCTTGGCATGTCAGTGAGGACTATACTCACAGCGACCACCAGGCAATCTGCATAGAGATCAAGGGCGGATCGAGCTCGAAAAAGAGTTTTCGCAAAATGCCGGGTGGTATGCTTGGCTGGACAGCGGAAGCGTTCGAGGGGGACACGTTTTCCGCGGTGCTCAAATCCGACATATCCCTGAATGGTACGGCTGGAGAGAAAGCCACCCAGATCACTCGATGGTGACGGAAGCATGCGATGCTACTATGCCCAGGAGGCGATTGCTCCCCAGTAGGCAACCCAACTGCTGGTGGAACAACGAAATCGCAAGTTTGCGAGCCGCATGTTTTCGGGCAAGGAGGCTTTGCCAGAGGCTCAGGGGAAAACCCGGTGGAGACGGTCGAGAGGAGGCACACAGGCAATTGCGTGGCCGCCTAAAGGAAGCTATTCGGAGGAGCAAAAAGAACTGCTTCAAACAGCTGTGCGACCATGCCGACATAAACCCTTGGGGCGAGGCTTACAGAGTGGTGATGAAAAGGCTGCGGAAATCACCCCAGGTGACCTGTCCGCGCCTCCTGAAACAGATTGTTACCACTCTGTTCCCTCATCACGAAAATAGGGGAAGGCAAATTTTTGTCCAGCTAAATGACGGCATAATACCGCCTGTAACTGTGGAGGAGCTGCGGGAAATATGTGGTAGGTTCGGTGACAACAAGGCCCCAGGTTTGGATGGCATCCCCAACCGAGCTTTGAAACTGGCAGTGAAGACTAGGCCCGACCTTTTCGCAAATACCTTCGAGGCGTGCCTAAAAGAAGGAATATTCCCTGCCCAGTGGAAAAAGCAAAAGTTGGTGTTGCTTCCGAAGCCTGGCAAGCAACCTGGAAACCCAGCGTCGTATCGTCCTATCTGCCTGTTGGATACAATGGGGAAGATGATAGAGAGAGTCATCTACAACAGACTCCTGCCCATCGTCGAAGCCGGCAATGGTTTGTCGGAACTCCAGTTTGGTTTCCGACGCGCCCACTCTACGGTGGACGCAATTGGCATGGTGGTAAACTTGGCAAAAGGTGCACTGATTTCTGGAGGCTGCTGTGCCGTGGTGGCGTTGGATGTCAAAAACGCATTCAACTCGGCCAACTGGAATAGAATTAAAGGGGCGTTGGCTGACATAGGTGTCCCCGGATACTTAGCGAATTTGGTGGAAAACTACCTCTCAGAGAGGACTCTCTGGTACGGGACGGATGAGGGCCCCAAAGAGTACATTGTCACAACCGGGGTACCACAGGGATCGGTACTTGGTCCCCTGTTGTGGAATATCATGTATAATGGGGTGCTTGCTCTTCCCGTCCCAGAGGGGACAACGATTGTCGGCTTTGCTGATGACCTAGTTGTGGTTGTTGCAGCAAAATACCCAGAAGATGTGGAGGTTTACGCAACGGAAACAGTGAGAGCGGTAAAGTCGTGGCTAGAAAAGTCCGGGCTGACCTTGGCGGACGCGAAAACGGAAGCGGTCTTAATAACGAAATGCAGGAAAAATAACACTGTAAAAGTGGAGGTCGGTGGACATACGGTCGTATCAAAGCCGGCTATCAAATACCTGGGGGTAATAATTGACACCAAATTGAGTTTTAGGAAACACCTAGAGTATGCATGCCAAAGACAGCCAGTGCCACCACGGCACTTGCAAAAATGTTGCCAAATATTGGTGGGCCGAAACATTGCCGGAGGTTGGTGCTAGCCGGAGTGGTGCGCTTCATCCTACTCTACTCGTCGCCTGTGAGGGCAGAGGCGCTTGAAAACTCTCAGAGACGGAAGCAGGTGAACTCGGTTTACCGGCGAATGGCTTTGAGGGTTTGCAGTGCTTTTAGAACCACATCAGATGAGGCAGTATTGGTGGTGGCAGGCATGATCCCGGTTGCCATTCTGGCCAAAGAAATGAGTGTCCTGTACAATGCAAGACATATGGAGGGGCATGCACAGCGTAGAAATGCGGCAAAGTCAGAGTCGCTTGATCTCTGGCAACGCAGATGGGACGAGTCTGCGAAAGGTCGGTGGACGCACAGGCTCATTCCCAACATTAGGGTGTGGCTTGAGCGAAAACATGGGGATACCAACTACCACATTACCCAGTTCCTCACGGGACACGGTGGTTTCTACAGGCAGTATCTGCACCGCTTTGGGTTGGATGATTTTCGGAGCTGTCCCAGATGCGATGGCATACCGGAGGATCCAGAGCATGTGATGTTTCACTGCCCACGATTTGCGATGGAGAGAAGGAGCTTAAACCAGGTGCTGGGCAGGAGCGGGACCCCGGAGAGTTTGGTTACTGAGATGCTGGAGTCCGAGGAGAAGTGGCTTGCGGTTGGCTCCGCAATCATCCAAATGCAGGAAGAGTTGCTGAAGGAACAAAGAAGGAGGAAAGCCGGAAATAAGAGAAGGATGAGTGCCTAAGAGCAAACCTACCCCGCGAAGTAATACCTCAATGGTGGTCCCGCGGGGCTGGGGCTGGAGAGACCAGGGGTGGTTTTTAGTGGGTGTGAATCCCACACGCGCCCTCTGTATTTCGGGCGTTCGGGCGCGGAGCTGCGGCGGACGTGTCTTTCTAAGATTTTCCAACTCCGTGTACGCACAAAAAAAAAAAATATTTCCAGCGGTATGGAAAGGACCGAAGTTGGTGCTTCTGCCTAAGCCTGGTAAACCTCCAGGTGAACCATCGTCATACCGACCCATATATTTTTGCACACAGTGGGGAAAATGTTAGAGCGGGTAATCTATAATAGATTACTCCCGGTTGTTGAGAGCCAAGGGGGCCTTTCAGATCGGCAGTATGGGTTCCGTAAAGCCAGATCAACCATTGATGCCATCAAATTGGTTACTCGTTTGGCCGAAGATGCAATCCACCGGAAGGGTAATACCAGCAAATATTGCGTGGTAGTAACCCTGGATATGAAAAATGCATTCAATTCGGCCAATTGGAATGTAATACGCAAATCCCTAGCGAAGGTTGGTATTCCCGCCTATCTCGCTGCTATCGTCGATAGTTATTTGACTGAAAGGAGGCTCTGGTACGAAACTGATAGGGGACTGCAGAAGTACGTCGTTTCCGCGGGTGTCCCACAGGGCTCCGTATTGGGCCCACTACTGTGGAACATCATGTACAGTGATAGTGTGTGGTGGGTTACGCTAACGACATAGCACTGGTGAGCTCTGGTCTGACGCTTGCGGAGGAAAAAACAGAAGCGGTCCTCATCACGAAGCGCCGGAAGAGAAATTACGCCTGTGTTAGAATCGGGAATCATATCATCGCTTCCAAGCCGACCATCAAATACTTGGGGGTGGTGATAGACAGGAAGCTCAGCTATAAGCAATACGTACAGTATGTTTGTAATAAATCATCCACTGCCAGTATGGCCCTGGCGAGGATGATGCCGAATGTGGGAAGGCCACGGCATACCTCTAGGTTGCTTATAGCCAGGGTGGTGACCTCAATCATGCCCTATGCGACCCCAGTTTGGAGCGAGGCATTGCGGATATCAGTTAACACTAGCAAACTGAATGCAGTCTACAGGAGGACAGCTCTGAGGGTATGCTCTGCCTTCAGGGCTGTCTCAGATGATGCAGCATTCGTCATCTCTGGAATGATGTCGATTAACATCTTGGCAGATGAGATGGCGAATATATACCACGCGTAGCCAATCTCTCCCTTATCGCAGACGAAGAACGCTGAGAGGGAGAGATCCATAAATAGATGGCAAGAACGGTGGCAACGCTCGGGAAAGGGTCGGTGGACTCACAGGCTCATTCCTGCCATCAAGGAGTGATTGGAGAGACGACGCGGTGAGATTAGTTAGTGGGTAAAACTCTCACACTCTAGCGTGTCTAGGCCAGAGTTTTTTGATGATTTCCAGCTCTTACAAAAAAAGGCTGACAGACGAACAGACGGGCAGACGAGCTGTGCTGCTTTGGGGAGTCCTCTTTTGGCTGATCTATGCTCTGTCGTTATGGTATATGCTTCATTCCGGTCGACCACCAGCCATACCAGTGACTCCGACGGAAAAATTGCGTCGAGAATGCTTCACTGGCAGGGGCGCCAGAATGTTGGGTGGATCAAGTTTTTGAAACTTCAAGTCCTATTCTCGCCGCCATTTTGAGAATTGGCTTTCCTCTGGAGCCTGGGTGAGGCATGCCCCATTGAAGTGCCCTGACATTGAAGTCACCGCCGTCCAGGATCCACCCCTCTGTGTCAAGGTGGCGTCCTCCTGAAGCCTGCGTCGAAAATTCGGTTTCGTCTCATTCGTTGTTAGACATTGAAGAAAGTTACCCCTAAACATCGAATCCAGACAAAGCCGTCCCATCGGCCTTGGGGGTGTGGGTGCCGTCGTGACCCGAGATAACAGCGGTACTTAAAATGCGGAAGTGCAGGGTCCTTGTTTTTGTACTATTTACTGGTGAGAACTAGATAGGCTCTGGCCTTCGCAGCGAACTGCGTCAGCAACCCGCAAGCGAACGCAACTCTCCTTTTGGTTGCAGATATTCACTTCGTGGCCTGGCTGGCCGCATCTGCGGCATGCTGCCCTCCTGTCGCGTCCCCGGCAGATTGCAGACGTATGCCCATAATCCAAAAATCTGTAACATCTGGTCGGGGCATCATATCCTACAAACTACCCAATCAATTTGAGTTCGAAGAGGTGAAACCAATCCGGATATTGATAATCTCCGGACATTCTCGCTTGATAGCCGCTTCGACCTCGTTCTTTTCTGAAGGGCAGTCGGATTTCCAGGGTGCACATGGGTTCCAAGTGAGAAACCAAAACTTTCCTTCCCACTACTCTTTTGACTGCTTCACAGAACGTGCCTTTATCGGTTGCCTTGGGGCCTAATTTGATAAGAACTCCACCACTGTTCATTTTCCGAATGGGAGACACTTCCGCTCCGCTATCTTCGGAGCGGATTTTGCTGAGGACTTCCGCAAAGATCTTGTTTTCCGTCGGCTTGATAAACCGAGCTGGCGATCAAGTCCTCCCTCGTCTCCCCACCTTTTCTCGTGATGCTCCATCTTTCGGGTCCGCCTTAATTTTAGGTTTTTCTGATGACGCGGCGTTTTGTTTCAGCTCTGGAGTGAGCGAAGTTTCCTTGAGATGCCTCTTCGCCTTTTCGTTTTTTCCCCAGTTCACTTTGCAACGGGCTGTCTGCGATCGGCGCTCGCGGTGTTCTCAGCCTTTGTTTTTGTTTTCAGGCATCTTCTGTTACACTTCATATCCGCTTGTAGTAAGAAATTCTCTCTAGGAGTTCCTCCAGCTCCAGCCGTTTTTCTGGAGCATCGTCGCAAATCGCATGACCTTCACCGAGGTACCTGCTTTTGACCGTGCGCAGGAGGGGTGGGATGGTGGGATGTTTTCATGGCGATTATAATCAATGATTCGATTGTTAAGCTATGAATTATGTCAAAAGTCCCACAAAACAAGCCTATAAAGGCATAAGAGTCTCCTTGAACAATTTCAATATAGCATGGGAAAAATTGGTACGCCGCTACGACGACAAGAAAATACAACTACACTGTTACTTAGAGGCACTCATAAACTTACCGAAGGTTAATTCTTCTATCGAATTAAGCCTTCTGATTGATACGTCAGAAAAAGTAATAAGAGGTCTCAAGATTTAGATTGTCCCATTGATCAATATGACATTTGGTTTGTCCATTGAATTGCGAAACGTCAGACTCGTGAAATTTGGGCTATTGATGAAGAAATGGACGAAGGGTTTTCCTCATATAAACGATTACACACCTTTTTAGAAAATAACATAACCAATTTAGGCGAGGTTAAAGAATACCTTTCCCTCTTCGTCGATAATCAAGTCAGGAAACCGGAAGCTGGACGCTTCAGGTATGAAAGGTTTTGTGTATTTCTTATATAAAGACATTTGAATGTGCGTTTGCCCCATTACGTAGCACATAATATAATATATGCATATATTATGTGAGAGTATCTACTTTCGGGTGATATTGACTTTTATAGTCTTAAATTTGCAAGCAAGTGACAAATTTGACCTGTTATAACTTTGTTAGTAAAAGTGTACAATTATGCACTATGGTATAACCTACATTACTGCAAAATTTGGTGGTAATAGGAGGAACTTAAGGGGGTATTCGCGGCCAATTACAAATAAATAAAAGTAATATACTATTATTAACTTTATTTGAAGCGATATCGGTATGGAGGGTACTTCGGAGCCTAGGTACCATATAGCAGTCTCCTGATTTTTTTCAGATTTTCCGGTTGGGTGGTTTCTGAGAATGGGCCCTTTAAAGAAATGATCACTTTCAACCCCCACACTCCGCACCTTTCCAACAAATGTCAAAACTAAGGTTTGGGAAAGTACTAACAGAGAGCTTACATTTGATACCACACATGACTATATTTGGTGAAAAAAGAAATGTACACACCTCCCTTAAATTCATCGTAAAAGGATATAATTTACTGTACGCGCCAACGTTCACAGTACCCACCTTTTCACCAAATTTAGTGTCAATCGCTATAACCTTGGTGGTGGACAACTGGGCCACCTTGGTTTATAATGTTACAAGTGACTTGGATCTGGAGAAGGAGGTGTTCAAGCCAAGTACGACCTTACCGAGAACACTAGTAACAAGACCAAACAAAGATGAACCGAAGGCAGATCGTTGGACTACAAAAAGCAGGATAACACCCACCGCATATGTTCATGTTGCGAGACAGCAGAAGAAGCTCGGCAACTTTCAGATCTCCACCAACGCCAAAGAGGGTGAAGGATAAGGTACAGGCAAGGTCAATAAACGCCAAAAGTGAAGCAGCGTATAAAAGGAGTAAACCTGCCGGGGCTTTCAGGGAGCAGAGTCCCGATCCGGAAATGTGAACAGAATCCGATGAACCCAGAAAGGGAATCTCATGTTTGAACTGAAAAGATCCAGCGTAGGCAAAACTGATGACTTTCGCACTCCCTTAGGGAGAATGCGGCAGTACGCTCCCAAAATCACGAGATCTACATACAATATAAGGATCTCGATGAAGGAGAAATTTGTACTGACTGCTCTGAAGAAGCAATTCAAGTTGAAATAACTGTTAGAGCGGGTAATCTATAATAGATAACTCCCGGTTGTTGAAAGCCAAGGCGATCAACAGTACGTAAAGCCAGATCAACCATTGATACCATCAAATTGGTTACTGGTTTGGCGGAAAAGGTAGTACCAGCAAATATTGCGTGGTAGTAACCCTGGATTTGAAAATTGCATTCAATTCGACCAATTGGAATCTAATACGTAAATCCCTAGCGAAGGTTAGTATTCCCGCCTATCCCGCTGCTATCGTCGTTAGTTATTTAACTGAAAGTAGGTTCTGGAATGACACTGATGACGGACCCTAAGAGTGCGTTATTTCCGCGAGTGACCCGCAGGGCTCCGTATCGGGCCCGCTACTGTGGAATGCCATGTGGAACAATGTACTTAATCTTCTCCTTCCGGGGGAAGCCACAGTGGTGGGTTACACTGACGACATAGCACTGGTTGTTGTCGCAAAGCATCTCGAAAATACTGAGTTATATTCAAGCGAGGCAATCAGTACTGATAGAAGAAGCAGTCCTCATCACTGAGCGAGAGAGAGAAAAATGACGCCTGTACTAAAATCGGGAATCATATCATCACTTGCAAGCCGACCATCAAATACTTGGGGGTGCTAATAGGCGGGAAGCAAAAGTATAAGCAAGACATACCGTATGTTTGCGACAAATCATCAACTGCAAGTATGGCCCTGGCAAGGATGATGTCGATCGTGGGAGGGCCACGGCATACCTCTAGGTTGCTTATAGCAGGGTGGTCAGCTCAATCATGCTCTATGCAACCCCAGTTTGGAGGAGGGCGTTGCGGATGTCAGTTAACACTAACAAACTGAGTGCAGTCTACAGAAGGACAGACCTGAGGGTATGCTCTGCTTTCAAGACTGTCTCAGATGATGCAGCATTCGTCATCTCTGGAATGATGCCGATTGACATCTTGGCAGATGAGATGGCGAAGATATACAATGCGAAGCCAATCTCCCCCTTATCGCAGACGAGGAAGGCTAAGAGGGAGAAATTCATATATAGATGTCAAGAGCGGTAGGAAAGAGTCGGTGGACTCACACGCTCATTCCTGCCATCAAGGAATGGCTGGAGAATTGAGACGGTGAGATTAATTATAATCTCACCGAGTTTAAATTGGAGGCTTCACCCGACTGACTGCCCAAATTGCGATGGAATCCTGGAGAACTCAAAGCATGTATTGTTCCATTGTCCGAGATTTGTGGAAAAAAGGAGGAATCTAGTGCCAAAAATGGTATTACATCAAGAGAATTGGGATGCGGTCAACTCGATGATCGGATCTATCCAAACCAAACTGCGAAAGGCAGAAGAGGAGAAAAACGCTGTTACGTGCGTCGCGTATACAAAAAAGGTGACTAGCTAGAATGAGCTGACTCCACCCCGGGATGTAATACGTTATGGTGGTTCCGCGGGGCAGGGAGGGAGTCGGGGGTGGTTTTAGTGGGTAAGAGTCCCTGGTGGTGTGTCCAGACCAGTGTTTTTTGAAGTTTTCCACCTCCTCGAAAACCAAAAAAAAAAACAGGCAGACAGACAGACAGACGGACGAACAGATAGACAGACAGTAAACCGATTTTAATTAGGTTTTGTTTTGCACAAAACCTTAAAAACAGTCAATCAAATTCAAATAATAGGAAACACTATTTATATTGCTCTCGGGTAAATCAAGATATTTTCCGGTGCTTCCAGGTAAAAAAACTTAGTGTCGATAAAAGAGTTGAACTTGTAAATTGCAAAAGGGTTTGTTACAATTGTCTTTTGCCCAAGCATGCAAACGGCGAGTGCACTAGCTTCAGGCCAGTCGCCTAGTGAAACCTCCCATTGCCCTTTTTTCAAGCAGTCCATTTTATTGGCTGCTGCTCGCTCAACATACTCATTGATCAAAAGTCCGAGTCTTTCATTTCTAAAAGGGTCGTTACGGCATTAGAAATTAAAGCCGTCCCCGTCGAAATTGACGTCAGGCTTTAGAGAACGTTTTGGCTACCACCTCTAAAACAATTTGCAGTTTGTCCTTGGGCTCACTCGTCAATGACAATTTTAATCTCGATTTTCATGCATTGATCTTAGGTCAAGTGATCTCCAACCAAAGGAGTTTAGTGCGGACGCGTGAATACATTTAAAAGGCTTGGCACTGTCGGATCCCGATTTTAATAAACCTAAATCGAGTGATTGTTTATTGGGGGCTGACATCTATCAGCAAATCATCTTACAAGGGCTTATCAAAGGCCCGACTTTTTTACATACCCCTCCATGCTGTTTTTCACAGTAGCAAAATTAGGGTCGTGTTTAATGCGTCGATGCCTACATTGTTCAAGTGGGTATTTCACGAAATCAATACGTTTCGCCAAATTTTAATACATTCTAGAGGCAGAGATTGATTGCGGATTTTGATCAATTTTGGTGATGGCTTGATGCACTTTCGGCTGTGTACAGTCGCTTATGACACGGCTTGTGCGCTCTTCCAATCCCTTAGAGTTTTGCGTCAACTACTATTAGCCCATTGTCCTAACAATCTACGCATGAGCGAATTGTTTCATGAATTGTCTTATGTGGATGATTTTTTCGGTGGAGCAGACACTTCAACCAAACTTTGCTCTTTTGAGACGAGTTCATCCATTTATTATCGTTTGCTAAAATTGAACTGGGCAAATGGTCGCACAAAGCAAAGAATTATTAAAACTTCTAACTAACATCGACCAAGATGATAAACGACTCGAAATAGCTGAAGTCGCTAGTGCTTTAGGGTTATAATGGTCTCCTGCACTTGACAATTTCTCATTTAAACTCGATCAACTTGTCCAGCCTAATCGTGGCATTATCAACAAGAGGACCGATTTGTCTGCTTCTTCGAAGTTGTTTGATCTACTTGGTTGGGTGTCGCCTGTACTTGTACAGTTTAAAACATTCCTACAGGATCTACGGTTAGGTGGATTGGACTTTGATGCTCCCTTGGCGGGTAAGTTATTGCGGTCCTGGCATTCGTTGCAACTTAAAACGGATGGTCAAAATGTAATCAAAATACCAAGATGGTTTCGCTCTGAGTCTTCCAATCAATGGATTTTACACTGATTCGCAAATGTAAGTAAGCGAGCCTATTCGGCCTGCATCTATTTTGTCCTTCCATCTGGTGTTGTCACGCTTATCTGCACGGAAGCTAAGGTTGCCCCAGTCAAAACCCTCACCATACCAAAGCTGGAATTACCAGCTGCACATCATTTGGCGAAGTTAGTCGAATATGCCCTACCTAGTTTCACGATAGGCATGAACTGCTGGAATGACTCACGTAACGTCCTTTGTCTGCAAGGCTTAAGGTATTTGAGGCGATCAGAATCAGTGGGATCATTTTGATCCTGCTCAATATTAGGTGGAAGTACGTTCCCACAAGTCAAAACCCAGCTTATTGTGCAACTATAGGTATGGCTTAAAATTGAAATATTTTTCATTGTGGTGGTCTGGATCTTCTCGGCTCCGAGACGAAGACAATAGGCCAAATCAGCTTGATGTAGTTGGCGATAATTGCATCTCACTCAAGGCATCCGTACTAGGAGCTAGTGATAAGCACAACGACTGGCCTAGTCAATTTTCTAGTTTCAATAAGTTAGTTAGAGTAACCGCCCGAGCTCGACGCAGGCTCCATTACAAACGCAATTATCAACCCTCAAGATATTATTAGAGTCGATAGTAGAGTTGAAAATTGTGAACGTATAATGAGAAGTTTCCTATGATTTTACACAGATTTAGCGGTATTTCGATGGATTTTGTCAGGGATTGCCACCTCGCCTGCTTGCACGGCGGACGTCAGTTAGTGTTGTCGGCCGTTATGAGGAAGTACTAAATAATCTGCGGCAAACGAGTAGTAAAATAGTAAAATCCAGCAAGTGCCCCGAATGCCCCTGATACTCTGGACGCTGCCTAAAGTAGCAAATATCGGAATTGGCCTCAGACAGCCTAAATTTCGAGTACCCATTCGCAACAACAGGTTTGGATTATGCTGGGCCCATCATGGTAACACCTTCTCCACGAAGAGGCGTAACCGCCACTAAAGGGTATATTTGCAATTTTATTTGCCTTGTTAATTGGACTATTCATGTGGAGATGGTGTCCAATATCACCACCCAAACCTTTCTGGCTGCCTTTGGTAAGTTTCATAATAGGCGTAATCTTCCACGCATCATACACAGTGATAATGGGACTACCTTCTAAGGTGCAGAACAGGAAATCCCGCAATTGTACGATGAAAACTCATCACAGTTCAATATATATAATATATCATGGTCGTTCACTCAACCATATAGCTCTCACTATAGTGGGATTTGGGAGACCATCATCAAAAGCTTTAAGTACCACTTGAATCGAGTAGTCGATGATTCTTCACTTACATTCGAAGAACTTCCAACCTTGGCCACGCATATTGAAGGTTGCCTCGATTCTCGCCCATTATGCGCCGTTAGTATTTGTTAGTCGTGGCCCAGTGCCAATGACTCCAGGCCACATTTTGGTTCGTCACACGCTCAGAACCCTACCACCCTCCGCAGAGGCCTCAAGTATCAATAAATCTCACGCTAACCATTGGTCCTTTATTTCGGTCATGAAGAATAATTTCTGGCAACATGGAACAAGTCGAGAAACTGGAAGCTGGACGCTTTAGGTATGAAAAGTTTTGTGTATTTCTTTCATAAGACATTTGAGTGTGCATTTGTCCCATTAGTACACAGAACGTAATATATGCATATATTGTGTGGAAATATCCACTTTCAAGTGATATTGACATTCAAAGCCTTGAATTTGCAAAGAAGTGACAATTTTCATCTATTATAACATTGTTAGTAATAGTGCGATTTCCACGAAACTTGGCCGGATCATGCTCTGTATTATAAGCCTACATCGCGGCAGGTGTGGTACCAAGATGAACTTAAGGGCAATAGTAATATACTGTTATTAACTTCGTTTGAACAGATATCGGTATGTAAGTTATTTCAGAGCCTAAGGACCATGTAGTGGCAGCCTCTTGAATTTCTTTTCAGATTTTTCGGTTGAGTAGTTTCTGAGAATGGGTCCCTTACAGAAATGATCACTTTCAACCCACTGTACTCCCCATCTTTCCAACGAATGTCAAAAGTAAGATTGCCTTCAGAAAGTACTAACCGAGACCTTTCATTTGATACCCCATGTTCAAGCATATTTAAATTGAACAACTTGGAACAACTTGAATTACCATCAAGGAAATTGAAGGAATGCAGCAGTAATTACTCATCGACATGTGTTGAATTGGAAATTCAAACTGGTTAAGAGCCAAGGAATGTTAATCAAGGGCTAGGGCAGACTCACCGCTAGCTTTAAAAGAACAAAAGTCTGGCTTACTTGATCAACATTAAAACATTACTTTATTGAGCAGTACTTTTATACATGCATTTTCCTTACGTTACTAAATTCTTACTTTACTAAGGTCATCACACATTCTGCAAATGCCCCGTTCAATCTTCCCCATAGATAAGCAATATTAAGTGGAAGAATGTTACAATACAAAAAAGAATTGAAATTACTCGTGAACGATAAATGAAATATGAGAAGTTAATTTCTGTTTGCAGTACTCCCAAATGCAACCTGTTTACATGATCAAGTTTAATATTGCTGTGAGTGAGCTTTATACTACAGGTGGCCTGGATCAATCGTACTCCTAGTTAATTCCTCTTAAGTATGATACTTAATCCTAGAGATCCTGCCCTCCAAGAACTGCCGGTTTGTTTTCGTTACACGTAGGTCTCTTTCCCAATTTCCAAATTATGTAAATGATAACAATCGATGTAGCCATAACCCATAGTCCGAAGCTTGAGCCTGAGACAACGGTATGATATCGTATTTGATGCCATGTTGTATCCGACATCTCGGATCATAGCTGACCTTCTTGCATTAGGGCTTCCGGAATAAAACTATCTCCTTCCTTAAAGAGTGTCTCCGTTGCGATTTGTAGGAATGGTTGCTTCAAATTGGTGGTGTTGACGTGTACCCAGTTGGCTTTATGTATGTCGAAGAAATGTCGATGCTCGTTGAAGTTTGTGGAGGTGCTCGTATGATAGCAGCTTAACTATGGATAATGCAGTGTGGATCGATTTCAATGATACCTACCCCTTGAATAATAAGCTCTTGACGATGATCATTGCAGATCATGGCGATTGGTTGTGTAGATGACGCTAAAAACAGCCAGCTGTTGGCTCGCATTAACTTCTTCCAAAGTAATTTCTTGACATGTAGTATGTGGTATGAGCGTGTTGCATTAGTTGCTCGATCGTAAATCAAATTCCAGATTCAGTTAGAATCAGCACTAATGCTTTGCAATATATCCACCGAGCAATGATGTTCCGTGGTTGACATTCTACTGCATAGGTCAAATTGTTTTGGACTAAGCTCGAAATACAGCTGGTCATCGTAGTTGATAACGAAGTAGTTTGTGGAAATATCTAGCATTGAAAAATTTACCGGTGCAGTGAATGGGTTTGAAGTCCTTTCGTCTAATTATGTGAAAGATTCCTGATATGATGACGCCATTTTCAAATGTGGAAATTTGTGTAGGTCTTCTTTCCTTTTGCTCAAGGAAAAACATATGTCCCAGCTTTGATTGCACTTCAGGGAGTGTACGCTAAAATGAGTTTGGGGAGCATATTTCTGCAAAATTTTCAAATCCTGTAAAGTGTCTCGTACCGATGTTGGATTTGTTCCAGCCATCCGAAAGCTAACTGGTATGTGCTTAGGAAATCAATGTGAATTCGGTTCTGATCTTTGAACTTGTACCAAATCGACATTCCTGACAGTGCCTTGGATATTTGATTGAATTTCTCAGTGATGGCATTAAGTTTGATTGTTAATGTATGTCGTGTATCGTTTACTCTAGCCACAGAGGTGAGCAGCAGATGTCCTTGGTGCTGCATGGTCTCGATAAGATCGAGATCGAGATCTGAGTACACCTCGTCGTTTACGCCGAAGACTGCTTCTAGTAAGTCCCCTAAAATTTCACGTCGCTTCCTTCTGTACTCCTAAGGTGCGATAGCTTCAAGAGTTCTGTTTACTATCTGGCTCAATTGTGCAACTAGTTCCTTACATCGTGTGTTATGGTAAAGTCGAATACTTTCTTCGCAAATATCGGATATGTTCCTAAACTAATGTCGTACATTAACCTTCTGAAATTCCTTCGGATGGTATGAGTGTGTTAATTCACAGCTGCCCTTTTATTAACTGCACTTTGCCGACGAGTTCCACATATACAGCTGACTCGGGATGCTTGATGGTGCAATTTGCTGCTACTGGTGTTACGCATTGCAGCAAGGCATTGCATTGCAAGTAAGGTGACGATAGCCTTTAATAAGTTTGAAATACTTTTGGAATTGGCAGGGTTTCTTTGGGTTGGTTTCGACCGAAAGAGGATAGACGACACGTCCACCCTCTTTCGGTAATGGGCAGATCTTCGTTATCGGTCGTTTCAGAAAGCCTTCCTTGGCCTTGATCGTTACCACTATCATTAGTCCATCTTCTCCGGGTTGAGGCGCTAAGATTTTCCCTAGCAGCCATTGAGTAGAAGCGTAATTTTCAAGTTTAACGTAATTTTCAAGTCATCAGTGCTAAACCACTTTGCTCGATGTTGCAGCTGTGTTAGGTATTCTAATCTCCAACGTTGCCAAAACTGTTATTTTAGTTTCTAGACGAGTTGCCACTTCTTCGTTACATTATCTTGTGTATTTCCATCGGGTAATTCAAACAAATTTTCTCCTGTGAGAAAATGTCCAGGCGTCAAAGCGTTTAAGTCGTTCGGGTCTGTGCTTAACGGAGTCAGAGGTCTTGAATTTAAGCAGGACTCGATCTAGGCTAGTAGAGTGTGCAACTCCGATCGCCTTCAACAAATGTGGTTTCATAAATCTAACAGCAGCCTCCCAGATTCCCCGAAATGGTAACTTCCTGGCGGAATAAATTTCCATTCTATGTTGTTAACAGCGAGCGTTGTTCCTTCAATCATTTTTAAGGTTTTGTGCAAACATAAAACCTTACTAAAATCGGTCTACTGTCTGTCTGCCTGTCTGTCTGTCTGTCTGTCTGTTTGTCTGTCCGTCACACGCATTTTTCTCGGAGATGGTTGTGGCGATTAGCACCAAATTTGGTAAAAAGGTGGGAACTGCGAACACTCATGCACATAGTGAGTTACATCCTTTTACGTTGAATTTAAGGGGGGTCCCCATACATGCAAAAGGAGGTGTCATTTTTTTTTTCATCAAATATAGTCATGTGGGGTATCAAATGAAAGGTCTCGGTTAGTACTTTTCGAAGCCGGTCTTAGTTTTGACATTAGTTGAAAAGGTGGGGAGTACGGGGTATAGAAAGTGATCATTTTTTCAACGAACCCATTCTCAGAAACTACTCGACCGAAAAATATGAAAAAAATCAGGGGGCTTCCACTGTATGGTGCCTAGGCTCCGAAATACCCTCCATACCGATACCTGTTCAACTAAAGTTAATAATAGTACATTAATATAATTTTTAGTAATTGACAGGACAAGCTACCTTAAGTTCACCCTGAAATCACAAAACTGCAGCGATGTAGGCTACAGTATAGAGCATGATCCTGCCAAATTTGGTGAAAACGCACTATTACTAACAAATTTATGCTAGGCCAAAACTGTCGCTTCTCTGCAAATTCAAGGCTATGAATGTCAACATCACTTGAAAGTGGAAATTTGCACATAGTATGTATATGCATATTTTAAGTGCTACATGCTAATGGAACAAATGCACATTCAAATTTCTTTATAAAAGAAATACACAAAACCTTTCATATCTGAAGCGTCTAGCTTCCGGTTTCCCGACTTGTTTTGGTTCCTTCCTTGAAAAGTATAGCTGCAGCTACCTCTGCTTGCTATAAATCTTCTTATGGCCGTAATGCAAGCGATGTCAAGTCACTTACCAACCCGGGATGTATGGATTTCGTGGATAGGCAAATAAACACAGCAATGTAGGCTTTTATGGTTTTGGCGCCTCGTCCGCTGCTCCATTGTTTAATAATGGGTCCGACGTAATCTATACCCGTTCGAGCGAAGAGCTTTCCTGGTCGAAATGACTCCTGTGGTAGTTGGCCCATTATTTGATTGCTCGATCTCGCGTTGACCTTATAGCACGTCACGCATTTCCTGATAACTGACTTGACTGCCGTGACTCCATCCACAATACAAAATTTCGTACGAACCGTAGCGCCAACTAACTGCTGTCCTTCATGTAAGGTGAAATGGTGGTAATGTTTGATGATCAAGTTGGCTAGGTGCCCCCGTGGTAAAATCATGTGATGCTTCATGTCATGACTCACTGCACTTTTCTCTATTCTCCGGCCTACTCAGAGTATCCTCTTAGTATTCAGGAATAGTGCTAGCTTTATAAGATGGCTAGAGTTAGGCAATGGTCTGTCATTGGCAATGGGTTGGAAATGCCTCATATTAGATCATCCGGATGCAACAAGTTTCCGCTTTCTTCAGCTCTGAGATAGATAAAAATGAGTTATTCAGCTTATTCTTCCATCTACGACAATATGCTACGACCCTGAACAACTTCGTGAACGATGAGAATTTCTAGGTGATGTCCGAGCTATTTATACTTTTGACGTTCACGAGGCAGATGTTGCCGGTTCGTACTTCGATATCAGCATCAGCATTCTCGGTAATCAAACTTTTGGCCATTGGCCGCGTAACCATTTGGGTCCATTCCACCACAATTCGTTGTTGATGGGAGGTACGAGAAGTGTTCCACGTGATGCGTGTTTTCATTGCTTTAGATTCGAGTTGGTTTGGATCTGGTTCATCCGATTGGTTATGAAAACCTTCCATTTGGATGTTGGACTCTGGAGCCAATGTAGTAAAATTGTAGAATCGGTCCAATAATATGGTGTAACGTGTACCCATCCATGTGCCCGTAGGGTACTTTTCAGTAGTTCACTCAGCAGAACCGCGTCACATAGCTCGAGGCGTGGTATAGCGGTTTCAGATGCGTCCCAAAATCCGTGCAGCTTGTGAAACTTAACCATCGAGGGATAGATAACTCTTCCAATGCTGACAATTGAGCTCGTAACCTCCGCCATTTTTCCTCGACATCGGTGTGCGCCGGCTCGTCCCAATCTGTATTTTTTTGCCATAATTGTTGCATGATTATTTTGCCCAAAATAATACAAGGCTGTAACTATCCTACTGGGTCAAAGAGTTTCGCTATTTCAGAGAGTAACGATTATTAAGTTAGAGCGTCGTTGTTCAGCGGCTCGAGACATACCTTGAAGGAGAATAAATCTTTGGCAGGATGCCATCGTAACCCAGGTGTTTTTATATGGTTATCTTCATGAATTTTGAGTGTTGTTTTAACTTCCCGATCACAAGGAGAAATAGATGCCAGAAGAGACTCGTGATTGGCTGCCCATTTTTGCAGTTTGAAACCTCCTTTTTGAAGTACCGCAATTATGTCTTTCTGGAGAGTTTTGACATGATTGATAGTATCACCTCCGGTTCGTCGTGTTTTATTGATTCATACGCATTCCCTCGCATAGGGAAACTTTTCATCCTCTGTGAGTTGATGCAAGGTACGTAATGCCAATAATGGAGCACTGGCGGTTCCGTACGTAACTGTCTTTAATCTATAGTGTTTGATCGTTTGTGAAGGATGAAGCCACAGAATCCGCTGGTAATCCTGTTTTTGTGGGGCCATGAGTATTTGTCTGTATATTTTCTCAATGTCTGCATCTATGACATGTCTATACCTCCTCCACTTCATCACAATATGGATTAGGTTATTTTGGATTAGACGATTAGAAGTGTATTGTTGATTGATTTCCCAGAGCTCGATGGTTAGGATGCGTTGAACACCACTCTCAATTTTGTCATTAAACTCTCTTCCTTGCACACAGCATGGTGTGGTAAAGAGTAATTATACTTTTATACTGTCCTGTTCTGATATTTCAACCATATGAACCAAATGTATGCATTCTTCCATGAACTGTATATATTGTTGCTTCAAGTCTTCGTTGTTACTCAATTTTTTCTCTAACTAAGAAAACCGAAGTTGTGCCTTTTTCTAGGAATTGCATAAGTCTTTTGCAGGCTCTATGTTTTTTTTGAACGGAAGTCAGACGACATTTATCCCAGATACATTTTGCTTCATAGTTCTATTGTATCTTTCTTCCGCCGCTGTCTCTTTTGGTGTTAAAACATGACTGATTGATGATTCCGTCAGTTCCCAGAATCGTTGTATTATTCGGTCCGTCTGCTCGTCTGTGCCAATAAGAGATACCATCCTTGCTAGACAGTTTGTATTGAATGTTGGCCCCAGCAGCACCCAATCCCCATCCCTTGATGAATCCAGGCAGTACTCCTGAACTGTAGATGTCTGCTCCTAGCAGGATATCGATGCGGCCAGGATTGTCATAAGATGGGTGTGCTAAATCACCACGGGATAACTTCCCTTCTTTGGGAGAGTCACTTGGGCGTGGACCGAAGGGCAAATATTGGTCATATATGGTACTACCAATGTCGATGCGCTAATCACTTCACGTCCAGATCTTTCGTGAATCTTTGATACTACAATGCCTTTGGTTCGAACTTTCGTTCTGTACTGTTCCAAGACGGCAAATTCCAAATCTAGCAGACTTGCGGTGAATTCCAAGTAATTGGGCGACTGATTCGGTGATTAAACTTCATTGTGAGCCCGAGTCGATAAGAGCTCTCAGCGTTACCAGCTCCTGTGAAGCATTTCTCACCCTTAATTGAGCCGTGGCACTGGTCATGACCAAGACTTTCCTTCACCTATCAACGAATTGGTGGCTGGAACAAAGGGTAATGTGTCGGTTGATAGCTTGTTGACCTGGGTAGTAGATTGTTATTGTGGAGAACCGTGTGGTGTAGTTTACTGCAGGTACGACATCTTGAAGCAGATGGGCATTTGCTGAGCACGTGTCCTTTCTTCAGGCAATTGAAGCACAGCCTATGTTTCTTCACCGAGTCTCTCCGCTGTTCCATTTTCAATGCCTTGAATGTGTCGCATTGATTTACATAGTGTAACTGTTCGCAGAAGATGCATACCTTAGTATTATCTTGAACAGTGAATGTAACTACTTTCTGGGGTTTTTGTTGTAAGTTCAAAGCTTCCAATGTCCTGAAGCGGCTTGTCAAGAATTCCATGAGATTGTCTAAGCTGTGTGTGTCTGGACCTGCTCTAATGGATGGTTCCCATAGTTGTCGGAATTCTCGATCTAATTTCTGAGTAATAGCGTATATGATAAGTATGTCTCAGTGTTCAGTACTTATCCCCATGCTACTCTTATTTGCTAAAAATTTTTGCTGTACTGCTTTATGATTGAGTCACGTTCTTCCCTGGCAATAGGCAATTTGTAGAATTTGTACAGATAATTCCACGCGATTGCTCGTTTGTTGTTAAACCTTTTACGGAGCAGCTCCATCGCTATCTCGTAGTTGTCGTTATTGATCTCCATGTGCTGGATAACACGTTTTGCTTCTCCTACCAAATGAGTCTTCAAATACTGCATTTTCTCGACTGCAGACAATAACTCGTTTTTATGCACCACCGAGGAGAACAAGTCGATGAACATCCTCCATTGAGTATAGTTCCGATCGAATCTCGGGATTACTAACTGGTTAACCTGAATCCGGTTCGCTCCTATGCGGTTTTCTTCCTTCTTCGTGCCGTTTTGATATCACCTCATACGGTCTTTGAATGCTGATAGAATCCAAATAGTACTCCTCATGTTATTTGAACTCGTCGAGGTACGAGTCGCGTCGCTCAGAATTGGTGGCTCGGCAAGAATTAGCGGATGTTGCCCCTGACATGCCGTCCAGAGTTCCTCCAATAGTTGGAGCCTTTCTCTTCTTTCCTATAGTTCGTCCTTAACCTAGCGAAGCTGGAAAAGTTGTCCTATTATACAGCGGTGCTTGCTGATGGCGCCTTGTCGCTCCTTGTTTCTGTCATACTGACTGCATCGCTCGGAAACCACTACTTAGTACTGTAATGCTGGAAACCACTACTTTCTCGTTTTTTTTGTCGAGGGGATCAAGTAACTCGTCTACATCTTAATTGCGGAGATGATGAGTATTGGTTGCGTCAGAACTCGAATTGTCTGTATTCGGCTCGACGGACCAAAAATGTTGAATTGGGAACCGATCTTCCAAATTCAAACTGGCTAAGAGCCAAGGAATGTGAATCAAGCGCTAGGGCAGACTCACAGCTAGTTTTAAAAAAAACAAAAATCTGGCGTGATCAACATTAAAACATTACTTTAGCGAACAGTACTTTTATACATAAATTTCCCATACGTTGCTAAATTCTTACTTTACTAAGGTCATCACACATTCTGCAAATGCCCTGTTCAATGTTCTCCATATGCAAGCAATATTAGATGGAAGAATTTTAACCTTTGTTATACAATACAAAAAAGAATTGAAATTACTCGTGAACGATAAATAAAATATGAGAAGCTTGTTTGTGTTCGCAGTACTCCCGAATGCAACCTGTTTACATGATCAAGTCTAATATTGCTGTGAGTGAGCTTTATACTACAGGTGGCCTGGATCAATCGTGCTCCTAGTTAATTCCTCTTACGTATGATACTTAATCCAAAACAACATGATTGCCAAGTTGTTTCCATAAACAGGGCGAGCGTTCTGCGGCACATGCGAAATGCGAGATACGCTGTTGAGGGCTTAATAACACGCTCAATCTAGGGCATAAGAATTAGTAAAAGTCCAACATAAAAAGGTCTTGAGCACGTTAACATTGGTTGGTCTGAAAGTTGAAGGCAGCATGGGAAGGCACAACGTCGTGCAAGAAGTTAAGCAGTACCAGGTGGTAACGTCCAATGTAAAAGGTTAACTAAGCTAAAGAGCTTGGTAATATGTAAAATATATAAATATAAAATCATTATACTTGCATTAAAACAAAAGCCGTTGTTATTATTCCTTCCCCAAGCCTTTAGGAACCTTTCAGCCGCCCTTTAAAACAAGTTCCGCCGGAACATAATAAGTGACTTGTAACAAGCCCGCCGAGGTAACATTTGGGAGTACCTGGGAATCGCCCCGTCGATGAAGAATCTTTCAAACAAGTGGTCCGTCGAGTAAAATATTTGGAAATACAATTTGGCGCCGACGATAACACAGAGTTGGGCCATCGAGCGTCGACAAGGAAAAATCGATGAGTATAAGAAATTTTCAATCGTTTAAGTAGAAAAAATTTCATTTCGACTTTGATCAGAACACCAAGCCCTAAAGTGGATAAATCTTAATAGCGGAGGCTAGCGAGAAACTCTGATCTAAACAAAATAGTGTTCTGTGTTAAGTTTGTTTCTTTGAAATATAAAAGTGTTTTTTTCGTGTTACGGGCCTCATATAATTCAGGGGCCAAATAATTACTTTCGGGCCTCATATTTTCATATTTTTCATGCTTCGTTTTTCTAGTCTTCCTCGGCCAGTGACAACCGTGGCAAGATGCTTTCGCTGGAAGAATGGGAATTCAGGACTTTATTCAGTTCAAGAGTTGGAAGAGGCTGAGATTGCAGGAATTCGACTCCAGCAGAAACAGCTCTTCGGGAAACAGATGAAGAGGATTCAGAAAGGAATGGCAGTAGAAAAAGTAATTAGTATTTTATTCCCGCCCTGCAGCAGAGGGTTAAAAGGTGCATCAGGAGATGTGTCGAATGTGGGAAGAAGCTGAGATTTCGAAGATGGCTGATATTCCCTCGGAACGAACTAGACCTTCTGGGATTTTTGAAAACGTAGGAACGGATCTATTCGAGCCGTTTCAGATAAGAGACTCTAATTCACAAACCGCAAAAAACATGAAAGTGTACGTAGTAGTGTTTGTTTGTGTGGCTACGAACATGAGAACGACTTTAGTGGAAGCTTCAAAGGTGTTGAGAGAGGCTTGGCACAAGGTAGCATCCGAGCTGGGGGGAATATGATCCAAAAGCGGATTGTGTGGCATCACAATCATCCAAGGGCTAGTCATTTTGGTGGGTTGCTTGTGGCGGCGGTTGGAAGTTTGAAACGCTTTGTGAGACGAATGCCTTCTGTATCCATCCTTACATACGATAATTTCTGTACTGTCATTTGCACGTGGGAGGCAATACTGAATAGTCGGTCTTTATATCCGTTATCTGATAATAGCCATGACTTGCAGGTGTTGGCTCCAGCTAATTTTATTATTCTGGGAAGCCTGCTGTCGCCCGGATGGGGCAATGGGTTACGCAAGCAGCTCCCGGCAACCATGGCTGCAATTGCAGAGGCATTTTTGGACGAAGTTTGAGGGAAACTATTCGAGCTCTCTTCAAAAGCGGCATAATTCGAAGAAGCCTGGAAAGGAGTTAGCTGAAGGAGAGTCAGTTCTGATCAAAGAAAGTGACTGCGCGGGTAACTGAGGTTTATCCGGTTCCTAAAAAGGTCGTTGGCCAGGTGAAGCTCAGCACTGCTGGGAAGGACGACGTTCGTCGCGCAGCACATCAGCTCCCTAGCGTACAAATTTGGATTTTAATGGGTAAAAAATAACTGAAATTTTTATGTAATTTATTGTGTTTAGAAATTGAAATTGGCCCAGTAAATTAAATATGAATACAATATAAAATCATTATACTTGTATTAAAACAAAAGCCGATGTTATTATTCCTCCCCTGAGCTTTTGGGAATCTTTCAGCTGCCCAAGTTCCGCTGGAGATCACAAGTGACCTGGAACAAGCCAGTTAATGACGAATCTTTTAAATACCCCACATGAAGAAAAACAAGTCGGGAAACCGGAAGCTAGACGCTTCAGGTATGAAAGGTTTTGTGTTTTTCGTTTATAAGGAGATTTGGGCGTGCATTTGTCCCATTAGCATGTAGCACGTAAAATATGCATATATTATGTGATATTGACATTCATAGTCTTGAATTTGCAGAGGAGCGCAGATTTGACCTAGTATAACTTTGTTAGTAATGGTGCGATTTTCACCAAATTTGGCAGGATCATGTTCCATACTGTAGCCTACATTGCTGCAAAATTTTGTGATTCTAGGGCGAACTTAAGGGGGGTTTTCCTGTCAATTACTAAAAATTATAGTAATATACTATGATTAACTTTATTTGAACAGGTATCGATTTGGAGGGTATTTCGGAGCCTAGGCACCATATACTGGCAGCCCCCTGATTTTTTCCGGATTTTTCCGTTGGGTAGTTCCTGAGAATGGGTTCGTTAAAAAATGACCACTTTCAACCCCCCGCACTCCCCAGCTTTTCAGCAAAAGTCAAAACTAATACCGGCTTCTAAAAGTACTAATCGAGAGCTTTAATTTGATACCCCACATGACTATATTTGATGAAAAAAAAATTTACACCCCCCTTTTGCATGTATGGGAACCCCCCCTTAAATTCGTCGTAAGAGGATGTAACTTACTATATGCGTGAGCGTTCACAGATCCCACCTTTCTACCAAATTTGGTGTCAATCGCTATAACCGTCTCCGAGAAAAATGCGTGTGACGGACAGACAGACAGACAGACAGACAGACAGACAGTAAACCGATTTTAATAAGGTTTTGTTTTACAAACAAAACCTTAAAAATTACACCCTTCTTTTGCATATATTAGGACCCCCCCCTTAAATTCGACGTAAAAGGATGTAACTCACTGTATGCGTAAGCGTTCACAGTTCCCACCTCTCCAATAAATTTGGTGTCTATCGGCATAACCGTCCCCGAGAATAGTGCCACTTGAATGCGTGGGTGAACATTAGACGTGGCAAAAATTGTTCGGATGACTTCTATACAAATATCAGCTGTAATCTCTATTATCAGTTTAATTTAGTGAATGCAAACTTTGTTATGTTAAGTATAATATAATGTATGTATGTATAATTCCAACAAAATCCATCTACATTTCAGTTATATTTATCAAATATATCTATACGCTATAATGTGTTACGAATTCATTATATTGTATACATATTGCTCGCACGACGCGTATACATTCGTGTGCATGTGTGAGTATAGAAGCATGAAATCTACCCGTTGTAATGGCGAATTCAGTTCTCATGCACGTATATAAATTGATCGTACCTGTATTTCCGATTTACGTCGTGCACAAAAGCATACATACATATATATATATACGGTATGTACATTAAATACGGTTGGTTTAATGTACACAAATATCTATCTGAATTAGACACTACGCCCTTCATTTGTACGTGTTTATGTCCATATAACCACATACGTCCATCTGGAGTAATTGATATTGATCTGCAAATGACTGAAAAACTAAAACAAAAACGTTTTGTTTGCGACCCTTTTGTGTAAACACAAAACCTTACTAAAATCGACTGTCTTGCTCCCATAAGGAGGTGTCTCCTAGTAGACATTGGGCCCCCAATATTCGCCATTTGCTGACTCAAGTCCGCGACTCCAGCTGCAGCCCTGGGCATTGAACCAAGGCATTTAACCACAGGTTTTGACTCTATAGTCAACTCGCCCATCGTCATAGGACGCAGGGTCGGGATTCTCCTCATAGTCAAGATGACTACTTCGGTTTCTTCCAGCGCGAGGCTGAAACCGTGAGCAGTCATCCATCCGCTTACCCGTCGCATCAATATGCCAAGTCTGCTTTGCGTCCGTTCAACACTGCGTCCGGCAACAAGTGCCGCAACTTCGTCTGCATAACCGACCAGGCGCGACTCTTCGGGCATATCAAGTCTCAGCAGACTATCGCCGGAAGAGTTCCAGAAGTCCGTCCGGATTTCCATCCTCCTTTGGCCCTCTAGCGTCTCATCGACCAGGAAGCGGTCTTTCAGATAATCCCTCAATATCCACAAGAGACAGCTTGGCAAGTGAAATGAGTTTTCTAGTGTGCCTGAAGGCATTTCCGACATCAAGCGTTATGAGGAGCTCTATCCGTCCAGATCGGCGGCTCTGTGCCTCACCTCGATGAACCGCATCTACGACCTCCATAATAGCATCCACTGTAGATCTCCCTGTTCTGAACCGGAACTGCCTTGGGGATAAGTCCTCGCTTCAGCGAGTCCACTCCTGTTGAGCTTCTCGAGCACTTTTCGGGTCGTGTCAAGCATACACAGCGGTCGGTATGGAGATGGGAGCTCCGGGCCTCCTTTAGTCTTACTGATCAACACAAGTCTAGCCACTTTCCAGCGACAAGGAGAAATGCCCTCTTTCAAGCAAGCGTTGAACAATTCTAGCAGTAATTCTGGCCGTTGACGGAACATCAGTTTGTAAATTTCCGCCGAGATGCTATCAGTTCCTGACGCCTTCTAGTTCTCCATAGTGAGAACCGCTTGTTCGAGCTCTCTCATTGTGAATAGGGGGCAATCCTTCACACTTTCCGCGCTATTTACATCAACCCGTACAGAGTGTCTTGGGGACAATGCTCCCGCAATGCAGTCCATCTGGTCGTTACTTAGTATGCAGGGCTTCCGCAGAGCCCCAATTTTCCGGGTGACAAGCTTATAGCCAAGTCCCCACCGGTCCTCATTCACCTCGTTGACAAAGTTCAGTCAGCCGCGAGCTTTGCGTTTATTTATAGCGCTGCGGAGTTTCCTTTTTAGCTGATTTATACTGTGCCTTTATGGGGCATACCTCCTCGTTGGCGTGCAAACGTTGTGTCAAACGGGGGAGCTTATGACGTAGGTCGGCAAATTCTGCCGTCTTCCTGTACACAGAAGGCTTGTCGCGCTTGGGGCCCCTCCAGGGCATGGAAGCCACACGCGCCGTCGTTATCAGGTTCATCATTGAATTTACGACGGTGTCAGCTGCAACAATACCACCCCCCGGAGCACCCTCCAGCACGGCCCTGCCTGCTCCAAGAGCTTCGACTCCAATGTTGACCCTCCCGACAACCAGTTCGAACACGATGTACTGGCAATCATTTGCCGAGTCTTCTAGGACTCGCCACCCGTCCACCGATGATGCCACACATTCCGACGCAAAAGTGATGTCCGGAATGCTTTCTTCACAGCCTGGGTGCCGAAACGTTGGCGTGGATCCGCCATTTCCAGAATCCGTTTCCCTCTGGAGTCTGACTGAGGCATGCCCCATTCAAGAGGCCTGGCATTAAAATCACCGCCTGCTCGAAACAGCGTTCTCCAGAGCATCAAGCCGGGGCCGAAAGTCTAGGAAGGAAGGTAGGTAGGTATCAGTGGCCGCTCCGAGGAGCCCAATTAGCGCTATGGTGCCCCGTTTTGATGCCACAAACTCCTAAGACCGTGACTGTTGTTATGGGAGAAGCGAAGCAGAGTCCAGCCGGCTCGGATCTTCAGAGCAAGCCCGTAGCATTCACGAAGGAAAGCAGCTCTCCGACCCTGCAGCTAGAAATCTCACTGAGGTCCCCAAAGAATGGTTTACCCAGTGTCCGCAGCCTGACTCTAGCCAGAGCTGGGCAATCGCAGAGAAAGTGCATGAGGATTTCCCTTCCTTCTCCGTAGCTTCAGCAATGTGAGTTGTAGGGTATGCCGAGCCCAGCGGCATGGCCCCTATGGGCCAGTGCCCCGTGCAGACCGTCGTAATCTTGAATGCATTTGCACGCGTCTGGCACAGGAGCTCTCGTGATCAGGCTATGTTATAAGCGGGCCAAATTCTCCTTGACTTGGCACAGCTTGTAAGCCTTCGCCATCTCAGGCCCGCGGCTGCTAGATAGTGCGAGTAGACTCCGCCCCCGACAGCCGCCAGCGGAATACCGACTATATTCGCCGAGGGACTGCCAAGAGCAGAGCCTTGCCTGGCCAATCCGTCAGCCCGCTCATTCCCCTCTATGTTCCTATTCCCGGGAACCCAGAGGAGAGTGACCTTGAACGTGCCGCCCAGATGGTTGAGCGCGTCTCTGCACTGCCGCACCAGCCAGGAAGATGTCGTCGTTGAGTACAAGGCCTTGATGGCCGCTTGGCTGCGGTCAGAATGGCTATGTTACGCTTGGGGCTCCAATCACGCTCCAGCCATCGACAGACTTCCAATATCGCCGGTACTTCCGCCAGGAATACACTGGCGAAACCTGGGAGATCATACGACTTGGATACACCGTGTGTATTCAAGAAAACCCCCGCGCCGACTCCATAGGCCATCTTTGATCCGTCCGTAAAGAATACCGTGTCATAGTCTTGCAACACGCCGCCGGTCTTCCACTTTGCCCTGGTTGGAAGGTCCACAGCAAAGTTTCTCCTGAAGTTCAGCTTGCGTGTAACATAGTCCGTGGGGGATGCCCAGATTTCTTGAGGTATTTCGTCTAGAATGTTGCTGTAGCCGTAGGACTTCGCTGTCCAGCATCCGGACTCACGTAGTCTGACGGCGCTGCACGCAGCAACATATTTGATGTGGAGTTCTAGGGGGAGGAAATGCAGGAGTACATTGAGATCATCTGCCGGGCAGGACTGCAGAGCCCCCGTAGCACCTGCACACGCGGTTCTTTGAATCCTATTAACCTTCGTTCTATTGTATTTCTTCTTCAAAGCCTGCCACCATACAATAGAGCCGTACGTCAGGATCGGACGCACTACAGCAGTGTACATCCAGAGAACCATCCTCGCCGAAGAACCCATTTCCTTGCAAGGGTTCTCTTACAGGCATAGAAGGCTATACAGGCCCTCTTAACCCTCAGTTCTATGTTCAACCTCCAATTTAGCTTAGGATCCAAGATTACACCCAGATACTTTACATTAGAGGAAAGAACCAATCTTTGTTCATTCAGCCGTGGTAGATAGAATTCAGATATCCTTGGCTTGGTGGTGAATAGCATCAGTTACGCTTTGGTTGGGTTTATGCTGAGTCCGCATCTTGCGGCCCACAGGCACACCTTTGGCAACGCTCCTTCCATGATGTCGCTCATAATGGACAGAAACATCCCTGATACTAATATCACCAAGTCGTCGGCATACGCCACCACCTTTACCCCGTTGCTGTCCAATGTACGTAAAATTTTGTCCATTACTATCAACCAGAGCACCGGTGAGATGGCACCACCCTGGGGCGTGCCTCTGTTCACAGCGCTGGTCAAGTGTTTGCCTCCCAGATCGGACTGGATTATCCTGGTACTCAGCATGGATATAATCCAATGCGTGAGATACCCCTTCAATCCAATACCGGTCAAGGCTTCCTTGATGGCGTTGGTACTGACGTTGTTGAAAGCTCCCTCTATATCCAAGAAGGCAGCAAGGGTATACTGCTTGTTCTGCAGCGACCGCTCAACCATGCCAATTACCTCGTGGAAGGCGGTTTCTGTGGATTTTCCTTTGAGGTAGGCATGCTGGGACTTAGAGAAAGGCGTTCTCTCCATAATCGTCCTTAAGTGAATGTCCAGGACGCGTTCTAGGGTCTTCAGCACAAAAGAGGTCAGGCTGAATAGTTGAAAGTCCTTCGCGGACTCATGACCGCGCCCGCCCGCTTTCGGTATGAAAACCACTCGCACCTCCAGGAATGCGGTACGTATCCCAAAGTGATGCAGCTCCGGTAAATCTCAACAAGCC
The DNA here is from genome assembly GCF_905115235.1 of Hermetia illucens. Classification (NCBI taxonomy): domain Eukaryota; kingdom Metazoa; phylum Arthropoda; class Insecta; order Diptera; family Stratiomyidae; genus Hermetia; species Hermetia illucens. The sequence continues at coordinate 67,736,813 of NC_051852.1, forward strand.
ACGGCATAACCCTTTCCTGCTGCTTCTGTAGCATGACTGGCATTATGGCATCTGGGCCTGGAGATTTGTATGCGGAGAAGCTGTTTATAGCCCAACCGATCCCATCCTCGGTCATTACCGATTTGATAGTCCCGCACAGCTGGGGTTGCCGGAAACCCTCCAAGCACGGTTCTGACTCACAGTCCTCCTCCTCCTCCCAGGGAAAGTGCGTTTGAACCAGCAGCTCTAAGGTTTCGCTAGAAGATTTCGTCCAGAAGCCTTTCGACTTTTTAAGGAAGGATGGGCTCTTATGTTCCATGGACAGAATCTTACTGAGCCTCGCGAATTCACTAGTGCTTTCGATGTTCTGACAATAGTCCAGCCAAGACCGCCTATCGGCGGTCCTGATGGCCGACTTGTACTTCTTCAGGCAGTCCTTGTATGGCTGCCAGTATTTTTGCCTGTAGCATATGTTGAAGATTTCTCTGGTCAGCTTCCTGAGACTAGAGAGATCTTCGTTCCACCACGGTGGCAGGATCTTTTTACTGTACTTAGCAGGGCACGAGACTTTAAAGGCGGTATTAAATGCCCCGACCTTTGACTCCAGTTCAGTCGTCGTCAGTCAGTCGTGCCAATCCTACCAATTTGCGCACCGGAGAGTTTGTTCTTAATTACCTGACCAAACTTTCTCCAGTCGATCTTCCTGGGGTCTCTAAAGGGCTTTGAGACCTCTGCGGCGAGATCTAGACTGAAGAGTATCCAACTCTGGTCAGAGAAGGATCTCTGGTCAGACACTCTCCAGTCCTCCACCCTAAGAATCCCGTTGTCGGTTATTAGGGTGATATCAAGGACCTCCTCTCAACCGTCACAGTTCTCCGAGCAGGGGAAATGGAAGATTGGTGTACTGCCCCTGTTACATACCGATAGATTTGAAGTAATAATAAAATCAAAGAATGACTCACCTCTTTCGTTGATTTCGGAGCTGCCCCAAAGCGTATGCTTTGCATTCGCGTCGCAGAATATCAGCAGGTTGGCTTTCTTTGTTGTTATGGTGTTCGTCAGATGCTGTAGTTCTTCTGGCGGAGCTGATAGGTCATGAGCCATGTAAGCCGAGGAAATATACACGTTCTCTGCCCCCACCACAACTAGGTCACTGGAACTCAGGTCCGGGCACAGGAAAGCGTGCAGATTCTTCCTTGCAAGAATAGATGCTCTAGGTCTATCCTGATCAGCGTCTCCTGTGCTGTGGAATAAATTAAAATATTTGCTTTGGAGCCCTTTGATGAGTCGGTCGCTTCCGACCCAGGGCTCCTGTATTAATGCGATGTCGATGTCTTCCTCTAAGAGGAAGACGAGCAGATTAGCCGAGGCGCAGTTCGAGTGCTGCAGATTTATCTGCGTTACCCTCACCATGATCTGCTTGCGTGGGGGTTTGTCAGCCCCCGTCGGACCATCGATCGTCATCTCCTCCAACAGCTCATTGGCGGCGCCGATTGGGTCTAGGTCGTCGTCCGGTTTTGCAGAGCAGAACACTTTTACTTTGGCATTCCTGACTCCGAACCACACTTTACAATCGGCCTTTTTCAGTGCCTCCAGGCACTCCTCGTTTATGCGGAGTAGTACAGGCTGGCTGTTTATCTGAGGTTCCTCCTCCTTGATAACAACCCAGTCGTCCATCGGAATTCCGGGGTTGTGAAGGCGCAGGAAATGGACGAGCTTGTCCTTCTCCATGCGGATCTTCAGGCAACCAGATGCGAGCAACCGGTCTCCTGGGAATCTCGGGATGATCTTGAGCTTAACGCCCTCTTAGCGACACACGAACCGAGAAAGTCCTTAGAGAACTGGTCCCTGCAAGCTATTACGTGGAACCCACGGACCACCTGAGATGAATTAAAGTGGGGGGTGAGTCCCGGGTGTTTGCCTCCGAAATCCAGGAGATGCTCATAGACCATGCCCGACAGCCTAGCCTCAACATTGGTCCACACCTCCAGCGTTAGTTTGCCGCTAGCAGAATTGCCATCCGCCAGCGCCACACGTAAGTGACTCCTGGCCACGTCGCTGAAGGGCTTCGCAGTACGTGGCCCGCCGGCTGATGGTTGCTGTACAATTTCCTTCCTTAGCGTCTGCGCTCTTGCCCACTCTGCTCCGCTTCTTATCTTGTTCGATCTCGTCTTGAGATCGATTGCGTTTCAGAGCGATGGGCTTTGCCTTCTGCTCGTCAGCCAGGCGTTTACTATTGTATTCATCAACAATCGCCTGGTATTTAGCAAGGTCTTTTTCATCCCGCTCGTCGACAGTACCGGCCTCCTTATTCTTAGCAATCTTGCTGCATGGCCTTCTGGTACTGGCTCTTAAGCAGGACCCCGTGGACCTTCGCTTCTTAGCCGGTTTCCGGCGACCGACATTCTTGTCGGTTTTCGCTTTCGAAGGATCCCCCGACGCTGAGGGCTTTGGGTCAGGAGTACTATGTCTGGTACTCGCTACACCCAGCTTGACGGCAGTGGTTTCCAGGCTGGAAGCCACTAGTCCGTCTGACGCCTTGCTCCGGGAGGTCCTTGCGGTTTGTTTCAGCACAACGGTGCTTGCACCGAATGTACTGCTCTCGAGGGCCATTGTCCCCTGGCTGGAGGCCAGCAGCTCGTCCTCTGATCATGCACGTGGCATCATCGCTTCCTCTTCTATCGTCGTTTTTTGCTTTTTTGATAACTGAGTCCATGTCTTGGTCCCGCGAGTAGTCCGGGAACAATGTCCACCCTGGCTGGCCCGACCACCAGATAAGGGTCTTATTTGAAACTGAAGGTGCGCAAGGTATTCAAAGTTCGCATACTAACGACGAAGCTCCCCATTGGCCACGCAGCCCTCGGCGAATGCTGTTCCACCTTGGTTTGGGGTCCTATTAGCACCTTCTCCAGTGCAAGGAGGACGATCTCCGCGCTGTTGCTTCAGTCCATCCCTCCGCCAGATCTACTTGCCCCTAACACATGACCAGCAGACAAGCAGATCCTCGTCAGTTGGATGAGCCTACTCCCAGCCCGGCCATACACACTTTTGGCCTGCCCGAAGACGGTTTCCAGCGGACACCAAGCGGAGGTCGTGTGAGGACTTGCCGAATTATGCAACTTTAGCCTGAAGCATAATCAGACCGGGCCGCCGCCGAAAGTCTGACATCGTCTTGTTCGGCGTCAGGTAAACGTTAAAAAAAGTTATCCCTAAATACCGGATCCAGACAAACCCGCTCCCCCGGTCTTCGGTAAGAACACGAAGCCGAACGTCGTCCCGAACGCAGATGGTAGCGGTGCTCGATAGGTTGAGATGCCATGAGGACGTGTTAATTTGTAAAATGGAGATCATGCCGTTCGCACACTAGCCCTTTCCAATTCCGGCCAGAAGATTGGAAATCGTCCAGAGCCCGCAGTGTGTGCGACGCTCTCACCAGATGCATCATGATCCCTGCAGAGAACGCAACTCTCGCTTTCCTTGCAGGTCTTCGCTTGATGACCCACTTGACTGCATCTCCGGCATGCTGTCCACCTGTCCGGTATGTCCATAGTTCAGGTACTTGCAGCGCTTGGTGGGGAGCATTCGCACCCTGCATACTACCTATCCAATTTTGATTCTCCCGCCGCTAAGGAGATTCCTCGCATATTGCTCGGCGACTTCTACCACGGCGAGCTTTTGACCTCGAGGGTTTACAGAGGTGATATCTACCCAGTCATCGGTCACCTCTGGACATTCACGCTTTATCGACTTCTCTACTTTGAGCTTTTCTGTGAGGCAGTCAAGATCCCGGATACCTAGAAAGCACATGGGCTCTAGGCTGGAAACAAGAGCCTTCTCCCCCAATAACCCCTTGACCGCTTCGCAGAATGTACTCTTGTTAGTCGCCTTTGGAGCCAGTTCGACGAGAACTCCCGCACTCCTCGTTTTCCGTATGGAAGACAACTTTGCTCCGTTGTATTCGTGTTTTATCGTGTAGCAGATTTCACTAAGGACTTCCGCCGACGTCTTGCCTTTCGTCGGCTTAATGAGCAGAGCCGACAGTCTAGTCCTTCTTCGTTTCCTCGTCTTTTCTGCTCCTGGCTTTTGGTTGCCAGCCTCCTTCTCTTTAGACAGACGTGTCTCTGGCATCGGAGTCAGTTGTTTCTTTTTTTCCTTCTTCTCTTCTTTTTGGGCCCTGAAATCTACATCGATAAAGTCTCCTTCTTTTCGCTTTTTTCCCAGTTCGATTTGCAGTGGGATATCTGCGGTCCGCTTGACGCAAGCAGCGTTCTCAGCGGGGAGTGCAGCGGTTTCCGCTCTCCAATCGTCTTCCGCTGCTCTCCACGTTCGCTTATAGAAGGAGATGCCGTCCAATAGTTCCTCCAGTTCCATAAGCCCGTTTTTTTGGCGTCTTTGCTAACGTTCCTCTGGAGGAACGTGGCCGATCGCATACGCTTCACCACTGCTGGGCATTTCCTGATGAGTCTTCCCTCTTCGGCTCTAGCTAGGACGGTCGACTGCATTTCCACTCGGTTTGTGTCTGAATCCATCTGCTCAGGACTAGCGATTCTGAGTGAACTTTCTTCTGGAACAAGGGCACTACAAGGTATTGGAGTTGCCATCTATGCACGGTCAGTCGTGCCACTTCATAGGCTTCCTCTTTATTTGGCTTTTGCTGAGCGCTACGGTGAACGATACTCCGCCCAAACACACTCAGCTCTTCCTCCTTCCCAGTTGTTTCGTCGATTTATTTTATTAATGTTCGTTTATTCTCCATGAAAAAGTAACCAGCGCATCGTATGCAAGCGAGCGGGCCGCAATAGTCAGGAACGGGCGTTCCCTCGGGGACACAGATCTTACCCCAGTTCCCTGAGGGCTGACGTACGCTTAGCTGATCCCGGAATTCACGGAAGGATCAGCGCTCGCTCGGGGCAACGCGGTCTACTAAGAACGGTTCAATGCACACTACCCGATCCCGAAGGGGCTGGCTCCTGATACACGTCACAACTACCACCTTGGCAGAGTTACGCTCGCATCTCCCCGTCGACGTCGACAGAAAGGTCTCGACGGCTCCCAGTGTGTCTCAACGTGTACCGGTCATTCGTGGTTCGCTCATCACCGAGAAACTTTCTCGAGGCTACTACCTAAGACGCAGGTATACTGCCAGCTAGCGGGTCAGAACTACTTAATCGAGCACCTCGGGGACGTCACAACCCGTATCGTAAGCGACCCGTTAAAGGTCGCTAACGAACCCTGAAGGGGAGATATGACTCCCAAAAAGTGTAACAGGTCTCGTTCTCAGAACCTATCCAACCGAAAAATCTGAAAAAAATCTCAGTAGTGCGTCTCCACGGAATCTAGGCCTCAAAATACATTCCGTTCCGACATCTGTTCAAATAAAATTAATAACAATATATTTCCACATTTTAGAAATTTCCCCGCCAACCCCCATTATGTCCATCCTAAAAGTACAAACTTTGACATGGGTGCACGGGATAACATAGTATACAATTTGGTCAAGTTTGAAGAAAATCCAATTATTATTAACAAAGTTATAGGGGGTGAAACTTTGCAAGTTTTTGTGAATTTCGTGCATTCTACAACGTGTATGACGTCATCATTACATATCAATTCGTCAATACCACAATGAAGTGAGCTCTTAGAAATGGGGTCGGAAAGAATTATTTGCTTTAGTTTCTTAGTCATTTGTATATGAATATCAACTACTCCAAACAGACATGTATATATGCTGGTATATACTATATGCGTGATAATGAAGTTTGCGGATAGTGTCTAATTCAGATAGACATATTTGCAGATTAAACCAGCCGTAATTAATATACGTACTATATATATATATATGTACGCTTTTGTGTACGAAATCGGAAATATGGGTACGAACAATTCGTACGTACGTTCGTACGTACGTCCATATATATGTACAGTATTCGAAAATAGGTAGTTTGTTTGATTAGGGTGACCATAATATCTATGACTTTAATATGTACGGATGTCTTGCAATTTGGAAAAATATGAAGGAGTATGTTGGATTTGTAGCGAATTTGTATACGGATAGAAAAATATGCATTGAAGTTTCTTATATAAGATGAACACAAAACCTTTATACCCGAAGCGCGAGGTTCCGGTATTCCGACTTGTTAATGTTTTGTGTGAAGCAAAACCTAATTAGAATCGAGTCGGTGTCTGTCTATCTGTCTAGTGCTCAGAGGTTGCGGTGAGGAAGACGGGGCGGCAACCCTGTCGGCCAAACCAAAATCAAGTGGCCGAGGAGAACCTCCATAGCGGTGGCACCGGGAGACACTGCACTCACTTTGGTTTGCCGGCCGTGATGCAGTAGGCGAATGTTCCAAAGGCCCAATTAGGGCGATCAGACCCAAGTTATGTCACTATGAATGCTAAGTCATGCACTTAGTGTAGACTGGTACCGTTGTTGCTTGTCTCAGCTGGGCGCTGATTGTGGTTAGAAAATCAATCCGTGTCCGCCATTTTGTCTTAAGTTTAAGGGGGGGGCGCTCTCCATACATGTGAATGGAGGATGCAAATTTTTTTTCACAGAACGTGGCCATGTGGGGTATCAAACGGAAGAGCTCAATTAGTACTTTTCCAAACTGAATATTGGATATCGGGTGAAACATAGGGGAGCGAGGGCTCAAAATATCATCATCATCATCAACGGAGCAACAACCGGTATCCGGTCTAGGATACCTTAATAAGGAACTCCAGACATCCCGGTTTTGCGCCGAGGTCCACCAATTCGATATCCCTAAGAACACAAGTCTCGAGGAATACATGAGGACAGGCAAGATCATTGTCTTGTACAGTAAGAGCTTTGAGCCTATGGTGAGACGTTTCGAGCGGAGCAGTTTTTGTAAGCTGGAATAGGCTCTGTTAGCTGATAACAACCGTGAGCGGATTTCCTCATTGAAGCTGTTATCGATTGTAATTTTCGACCCTAGATAGGAGAAATTATCAACGGTCTCAAAGTTGTATTCTCCTATACTTATTCTTCCTGTTTGACCAGTGCGGTTTGATGTTGTTGGCTGGTTCGTTTTCGCTGTTGACGTTGCCACCATATATTTTGTCTTGCCTTCATTGATGTGCAGCCCAAGATCTCGCGCCGCCTGCTCGATCTGGATGTAGGCAGTTTGTACGTCTCGGGTGGTTCTTCCCATGATGTCGATATCGTCAGTATAGGCCAGTAGTTGGGTGGACTTAAAGAGGATCGTACCTTCTGCATTTACCTCGGCATGACGGATCACTTTCTCGAGGGCCAGGTTAAAGAGGACGCATGATAGGGCATCCCCTTGTCGTAGACCGTTGTTGATGTCGAAGGGTCTTGAGAGTTATCCTGCTGCTTTTATGTGGCATCGCACATTGGTCAGGGTCAGCCCAGTCAGTCTTTTTAATTTCGTCGGGATACCGAATTCTCTCATGGCCGTGTACAGTTTTACCCTGGCTATGCTATCATAGGCAGCTTTAAAGTCGATGAATAGATGGTGCAACTGTTGTCCATATTCCAACAGTTTTTCCATCGCTTGCCGCAGAAATAAAATCTGTTCTGTTTCTGATTTGCCTGGTTTGAAGCCTCGTTGGTATGGGCCAATGATGTTCTGGGCGTATGTGGCTATCCGGCCTAGGAAGATAGTATATCTTATATATCTTATAGATGTTACTCAGCAACGTGATACCTCTATAATTGCTGCACTGTGTGATATCTCCCTTTTTATGCATGAGACAGATAATGCCTCGTTCCCAATCGCCAGGCATTGATTCGCTGTCCCATACCCTGAGCACAAGTAGATGAACCACTTGTTGTAACTGATCGCCTCCATATTTAACTAATTCGGCTGTAATTCCATGGGCCCCAGGCGGTTTATGATTTTTTAACCGATGAATTGCACGGACTGTTTCTCCTAAACTTGGTGGTGGCAGTATTTGTCCGTCGTATTCAGTTGGCGGGACCTCCAACTCGCCGATGTTCTGGTTGTTCCGTAGCTCATCAAAGTACTCAACCCATCGCTCCAATTTGCCCATTCTGTCGGAAATCAGATTTCTCTCTTTATTTCGGCAGGATGAGCATCGTGGTGATAAGGGTTCATCCTGCTGACATGCTGGTTAAACTTCCGCGCCTGGTGCGGTTGCTGCCTGTACTTTTCTAGTTCACAGACTTGTTGGTTACCCCAGGTTTCCTTTTTCCATCTGTGAAGTCGCTTCTCCGCTCGACGAAATTCGTGATAAGTCTCCATGCGTGCCCGCGTTCTTCGAGAATGCAACATTACTCGGTATGCGGCATTCTTCCGTTCCGTTGCTAGCTTACATTCATCGTCAAACCAGCCGTTCCGACTCCTTTTGTGGCCGGAACCAAGTATGTTTGTAGCCGCACCAATGATAACGTTCTTCAGGTGGTTGTGAAGATCATTTGTTGATGCTTCATCTCCAGGTCCTCTGTTGACTGCAGTTATTGCGGCATCCATTTCCCTCTTATAGTTGTCGCGGAGGGTTGTGTTGTGGATGGCTTCAGTGTTCACTCTCACCTGATTGTCAGAGGGGATTGTGGGTGGTGTTGGTATTCGAGTTCGGAATACCATGCCAGCCAGATAGTGATCCGGGTCTATATTGGCCCCCCTATATGTTCTGACATTCATCAAGGCTGAGAGGTGGCGGCGTTCAATCAAGACGTGGTCAATTTGGTTGAAAGTGGTCCTGTCTGGAGAGGCCCACGTATGTTTGTGGACCGCTTTCCGCGCAAACCAGATACTTCCAACAACCACTTCGTGTGACGCTGCTAATTGAATAATCCGCAGTCCGTTATCATTTGTACTTTGGTTTAACCTCCTTCCCTACTTGGCTGTTAAAATCCCCAAGTATGATTTTAATATCACATCTGAGACAGGCTTCGGGGGTTCGTTCTACTGCCTCGTAGAAGGTATCCTTCTCCGACTCTGCAGTCTCCTCTGTAGGGGCGTGAACGTTAATGAGGCTTATATTTCTAAACTTGCCTCACAAGCGCAGAGTGCATAGCCGTTCGCTTACGTTTTCAAAGCCGACAACAGCAGGTTTAATGTTTTGGCTGACTAAGAAACCTACTCCAAGCACATGGTTCACTGGATGACCACTATAATATATGGTGTAGTGGCTCTTCTCCAGGAAACCGGTCCCTGTCCATCTAATCTGCTGTAACGCTGTTATATCAGCCCTAAATTGGGACAGAGTATCGGCTAGCTGCTCATCCGTTTCATCTCTGTACAGGGAGCGAACGTTCCATGAGAAAATGCGCAAATCGTTATTCCGTTGTCGTTGCCGGGTCCGTCGTTTTAAAATCCCTCCTGTCCGAGGCTCCTGTTGTGGCTTCGTAACAAGTTGTTTTCCGTGTAGGGTTGTCAGCCCTACCCAACCTCCTACCTGGAGGACCAGTTGGTACAATTTGTCCCGTCTGCAACTTTTCGCTAAGAAAGATGTCCCAGCGGTCACCACGTGGAGGTGGAGATAGGGTTTGGAGTAGAGCTGTTGGTGTTGGTTCAGCAGGTGTTTCCCAGGTTTTGTGCTCCATCGTGGGTACCAATCCACGTTTCGCCCTGGGACCCATACTACCCTTTGACCACCTCTCAAAATATAAGTGTAACAGGTATCGTTCTCAGAACCTATCCAACCGAAAAATCTGAAAAAAATCACAGTGGTGCGTCTCTACGAACTCTAGGCATCAAAATATTATATATTCGGTTCCAATATCTACACAAATAAAGTTAATAATAGTACATTTCCAAAGTATAGAAATTCACCCGACAGCTCCCTCAACATTTGTTTATCCCAGAAGTAGGGGAGTAAAAGATAACATAGTGCAGAATCTGGCCAAGTTTGAAGAAAATCCAATTATTATTAAACAAGTCGGGAAACCGGATGCTAGACGCTTCAGGTATGAAAGGTTTTGTGTATTTCTTTTATAAAGAGATTTGGGTGTGAATTTGTCCCACTAGCATGTAGCATGTAAAATATGCATATATTATCTGAAAATAGCCACTTTCAAGTGATATTGACATTCATAGTCTTGAATTTGCAGAGGAGCGGCAGATTTGACCTAGCATAACTTTGTTAGTAATAGTGCGATTTTCACCGAATTTGGCACGATCATGACCTATGCTATAGCCTACATCGCTGCAAAATTTTGTTATTCTAGGGTGAACTTAAGGGGGGTTTTCCTGTCAATTACTAAAAATTACAGTAATATACTATTATTAACTTTATTTGAACAGGTATCGATATGGAGGGTATTTCGGAGCTTAGGCACTATATAGCGGCAGCCTCCTAATTTTTTCCAGATTTTTCGGTGAGGTAGTTCCTGAGAATGGGTTCGTTAAAAAAATGACCACTTTCAACCCCCCGCACTCCCCACCTTTTCAACGAAAGGCAAAACTAAGACGGGCTTCGAAAAGTACTAACCGAGACCTTTAATTTGATACCCCACATGACTATATTTGATGAAAAAAAAATTTACACCCCCCTTTTGCATGTGTAGGGATCCCCTCTTAAATTCATCGTAAAAGGATGTAACTCACTATATGCGTGAGCGTTCACAGTTCCCACCTTTCTACCAAATTTGGTGTCAATCGCTATAACCGTCTCCGATAAAAATGCGTGTGACGGACAGACAGACAGACAGACAGACAGACCCCAGCTATAGGGAGTGTAAATTTGGATTTTTTTTTAACTCCGTGCATTCTACAACGTGTATGACGTCATCATCCCATATCAATTGGTAATACCACAACGAAGACATGTGTATATGTAGGTATATAGTATATGCGTGCTAGTGAAGTTTGCGGGTAGTATCTAATTTAGATATTTATATTTTCACATTAAACCAGCCGTATTTAATATACGTACTATATATATACATATGTATGCTTGAATGTTTGCGAATTAAATCGGAAATATGGGTACGATCAATATATACGTGCAGTATTCGGAAATGTTTGTTTAGGGTGAACATAATATCAATGGCCGTAATATGTACGTATATTTTGAATGAATGAATGAAGAAGGAATATGTTGGATTTGTAGCTATATACGGATAGAAAATGTGCGTTAAAGTTTGTTACATCAGATAAACATAAAACCTTTATACCCGAAGTGCGAGCTTCCGGTATTCCGACTTGTTTTTGCCAGCATAATGGCTAACCTGGTCCCAACATTTTCCGGATTTTCGATTCAACCAATAATTTTTAAAATTAATTGAAATCCAATTTTACAAAAACTATTTCATCGGCTGCACAACGGAGAAAGCTATGGAAATTCTACAGTATAATTCTCTAATAATAATTCTACAATTTCTAGAAAAAAATATGGTAATAATAATGGAGGTTTGATAAGTAGGTGGGTCCGCTGCAGAGTCGTTTGCTTGATCAAAATAGGAAGGTAATAACCTTAATGGTAGTTGGTATTATTATCTGTCGGAAAGGTTTGAGGAAAAAATAACTTAATTAAGATTTTATCATATCAACGTTTATTCTCTCTCTCCTCCTTATTACTATTTTACAAGGTATTAATACATTCAATTTCAATTCTAAAATTAGTGTACGAGAATGAAAATGTGCATATTTTACAAATTTGTGCATGGGAATTAAAAATATTTCCAATAAGGCAAACTAGATCAGTAATCTTTTCGCTCTAGCCTATACATAGTTTTTCATATCATTTGGTGGGCTTCATGAATGAACTTTCTCATAGAAACCCTATGCATATCGAGTTTCACTTAGATGCTTCTTCTTGCCTATGGTCAGTCATGAGAAAGTTTTTTCTATTTGTAATTATTAATATGATTCTATGTTACTAATGATATTCCTGGTTAAATACCTTGATAGTTTTTTTAAATGCATGAAGGTATCCTAATTAAACTAAAGTTCATCCTATTTGCAATATCTTATCAATGTCGGCTGTTAAGATAAATCTTTAGATAAATCTTAGCAGGCTGCGAGGGGAGCGTTTTCTATAGTACATTCGTCTGAAGTCCTAGCTAAATTTCGTAACTGATTATGTAGTGGCATCTCTCCGTCTGTTTGATTGGAATTCCCAGGCGCCGACCTTGGCGGTTGACCGACAGCAGGTGAGGATGGCAAGTAATTGCCAGCAGACCCAGTGGGATGAACGTTGTACTGAGCGGCAAATTTGTTGCCATGCTAGTCCAATGGTGTCGGAGATTTATGTTTGCCGATTATGCAAAACCCCCCCGAAGACTCGAATTTGTTTTTCATCCTTTTGCAACGACATTCGTTTTTGTGGAATTCTCTGGATTTCATACAACGGGTGGTTGGACCTAATAAATCACCGTGGCTGTAGAGTGCAGACACGATTCAACAATATTTCGTCTCTAACTCGTCGAAGTAGTCCACGATTGTCAAGTACGTGGATACAATCTGCACATTCAGATTGGTCGCATCCGTTTTAGCAAACGGGCTGTTAATTTTGTTCACTGATTCTATTACCATGTTCAATTTATGGATGAACTCTCTCAATCGATGAGATACTGCGGTGTTATAAGTTTCTACCCGCGTGTTTATCAAAAGGTTCTGCTGGGTCATCGGCTGCAACATGGTAAATTGTCTTTGGCGGAGGTCCTCAATGTCATTGTAAACCTCCTCGTTAACTCCAAAGACTGCGGTTAGTACCTTGCCTAGTAGACCTCTCCTTCTTCTTTTGGGGGCTGGGAGCTCGAGCAATTCATCGATCGTGCGGTATCCTGGCATTTAAAATTTAGATGAGTTGTCTGTACGTCACAATGGGTCGTGATTTTTACCTACGTGGCTTTCCTGCATATTGCGTTCGATTGGCTCAGGATGTCATTCGTGTTCTGACGACCTCTTATCATTTCTCGAATCGGAAAATGCACCTCGATTCTTAACTCTCCTCGAATGAGCCGAGAGCGTCCTAGCTTCTCGACGTGATATCCAGGGTCCGTCTTCCATATCTAATAGTCCTCGGTCGAAATGCTCTTTGCGAACAGTACCCCCACTCGTCATTCCTTAGTACGCTTTACCACTTCTGAACGTACGCTGTTGTCGCAGTTTTTTTTGGCCTCACAGGGTTCGGGGCAGGCGGTGACAATGGGAATCTTCCTTTTGCTGCTACTTGTTTTCCAGTTGAGGTCCTGTCGTTACTCTTACATGCAGGGGCAAGATTCTACACCTCGGGTTCGTGGGGGAGACTGAGTGGCAGCGGGCATAGAGTCATGATGTCAACCTGCTTCTCCAATGATCCATGATATCGGATTGTGATGGCTTTTGTTATTCATCACTCCCAGGGTGAATGGCGCTGATGCGAGCCAAAGGCCATTTCGCCAGCGGCATTTCTCTGTCCTTAATGAGAACTAGCTGACCGAGCTTCAAGCTGGGAGCCTTTTGGTCCCCCCTCCCCCCCGGGTTTGCAAGTGGTGCTAGTCCAGATGTTCCAGAATAGCTGATGTAACGCCTTGTTCTGCTGCCATCTTTTCATACAGGTCGCGCTGGGTCCTGTCGCCCTCTGGTACGGCTTTCAATGGACGCTGAACCAAAAACTGACCTGGTGTCAAAGCTTCTCAGTCGTCAAGATTATTTGGGCGCTATCGGCCTTGAATTTAGACATGCTTCCACCTGGCACAACACTGGGATAAATAGGTATTCCCGTCTTTTGCTGCTATTGTCGCGACTTTCTCTCACACGGATATTATCGCCAGCTGTATCTCCTTGTCCATTGCTGCAAGAAAATTAGTACCATGATCGCTGTAAATCTCAGCACATAACCCACGCCTCACCGCAAATCTTTCAAAAGCAGCTAGGAAGGCTTCTGCCGTTAAATCACCAGTTCTAAGTGTACCGCTTTCGTCACCATATAGGCGAAAACGCAGACCTACCCCTTCAGCATGGCTGTTGATGGACCCTTTGACATTCGTGTCCTGAAAGGCGCGGTGTAGTCCACGCCACAATGCAAGAATCGCTGACTGGTTGTGATGTATTTCATCGCGTATCACTTTCTGATCATTCAGAATCCAGTAGCGTGTCCTTAATAGATTGCGGACTGCCATTGTGCTACCACGAAGAGTGTGCATGTGTGCTTCACGAATAATAAATTGCATAGCGTAATGCTCCCGAGGTAGTAGAATCGGATGTTTATGATCTTCGGCAACATTTGCGTTTCGAAGTCTACCTCCGAACCTCAGCAGGCCCTGCTGATCGACGAATGGGTGTAATTTTCTTAGTTTTTTCTGCAGTGGGCCGTTTTTCTTAACCGCATTAATTTCTTCCGCCAAGGCTGTTTGTTGGAGAAGCCCTAGAACTCTTCGCCAACTTTGCTCGTATTCGGTTGCGGCAATCGGTCTTTTTAATGGTGAGGAGAATCGAGTGATATATGAGTTTACGAGTTTCGAAAAACTTGAATAGCGTTTTAACAGGTCGAATCCATCCGAAATTTCCGTAAAACAAACAGCTTCCGTCCGCTTGGATAGAAACAAAAGCTATTGCGGCCTATTCCACCATTAAGGATGTTTGCGTAATTCGCTCGGACTGTTGCCTCGCGAAGCACAGTCTGCGGGGTTCTATCTGATATGTCCCCAGGTCCAGGTCCTCTGGCTAATATTCAGAATCTTAGCCACTCGATTTGCTACGTAATTATCTAGTTTCTCCGGTTCTTTTTTTATCCAAGCCAGCACGATAGTCGAGTCACTCCAACAGTACACGGGTGCCTCTTGCAGTTGCAAAGAGGACATCTTGTCTCCATGACTTCCGCCAACAACAATGCCCCATTGAGGTCCAATCTCGGTAAAGTCAGTTTTGTTTTTATGCAGAACCATGTAATTCACTTCGTAGCTTCTCGGAGTAACGAATCCAGCGAGGTACGCGGCAATCGTCCAATTGTGATAACTCGACTTCGATATGTTTCCAGGCAGTCAGAATTTCCTCCGGGGGGATATCATCCCATCCAATTCCCGAAATATTCGATAATACCTGGCGTTTCGTTAGCATCTTCTCTCTGTCGTACTTTATCAATCTCAGGCGAAAATTGTCCATGGTTGGGTCCCACATTTGTAGTGTTGTAATTGTGGACTCCTGTATAATCTCGAACAGACCTAATTCTTTGGTGTTTTCTGGGATCTCGTCCACCAGGCTTGGATCGTTGAAAACTCACTGAAACCCCCTGACCTTAACATCGAAGTCATCTGCTTGATCAGGTTCATTATTGCTTTCCTTGATTCCGCACCACTTGCCAAGTTATCCACGTTTCTACGTGCGTGTTTTGCCGCCATAGGATATCTTGCCTTATCATCCTACGCCAACTGGTGTAATGTTCTGGCTTACAAGTATGAAGCTGGAGTCTCCCCAAACGATGCAGACGTGAGGACGTATTGCTGAATCGGTATGTCTCTGGTGGCCTGTGTAGAACCCGCAGAAAATTCCTCTGACAGGGGCTGCATTTTCACCATCCGATATCTGCTGAGATCCTCCATTTTAGTAAGATCTGGGCCAAATCTTCTTGCAGCTCAGGTCCAGTATGCATCTTGTCATTTAGACTTACCCCGATCGTTGCGAAAACAAGAATTTTGGGAAAACAACAATTTTTATTACACCTATAAACATACAATTCTAAATTAACTTAACTTATGTACTACCTTAACAGCCTAGCTTAATCTAAGGTATAATCTATGGCTTAAACTAACTTATCACTAAAGAATAAATGGAAATATACATGAACTTTTATCTGGAGGAAAAGTCGAAAAAAACCTCTACTCGTTAAATTTTTTTATAAAAGCGGGTGGGCGGGGAAGGAACTAGGATGTGGGTTGGGATGGGGGGCATGCGGGGGGGTTTGGGAAAGGAAGCTAGGAGTGGCGCTAAGGATGGGTAGGTTTTGAAAACTGGGATGAGGAGTAGATACCGTTGTAGAAGATTACTCTACCGCCGGGGTCGAAAAAGAGGTTACGAGACTGGAGAGATAAGAGGATTTGGGGGAACAGATGAGTTCGTAGAAGATTCTCTTCAACGATCTCGATCTGCATGGCCTGAGAGATAAGTGGATTTGGGTGGGATATGGCTTTTTCAAGGAATTTGAGGGAATGACGGGCTAGGACGGCGTCAATGCGGGGCGTTTGAGGGGAGTCGTAGAGGATCTGGTTGGAGATGTATTTGGATGTATTTGGGATGGTGTCGTTGTGGATCTTCAGGGATAGGGTTGAAATGTCGTTCCTCATTTTCGGCGTCATCTTGGCGGTACCACGGAATACGATGGTTTCGCATTTTTGTGGATTTAGGGACAGTTTCCAGCGGGTGAAGTACCGGTAGAGCTCGTCCAAATAGGAATTCAGACGGGCTCCACCGGCAGGGATGTTTCTGGTGGAGGTGTAGAGGATGAGATCATCCGCGTATTGAAGGATTCGGATTGGATTTGGGTGTGGAGTTGGTTTAGGAAGGTCTGCGGTAAACAGGGAAAAGAGGGTAGCGGAGAGGACTGACCCCTGAGGGATGCCAGCCGGGCTAGAATATGGGGAGGAGAGGTGTTCACAGAGTTGGACTTGGGATTTTCGCCCATCAAGAAAGCTAAGAATTAGCTTGCAGAGGTACGGATGGAACTGGAGGACTTCAGAAAGCTTGTATGCGAGTCCGTATTGCCATACGGAGTCGAAAGCCTTCTTTATGTCGAGGAGACAGGCTATGGTCGGAGCGTTACGGTTGAGGCCGAGGAGGACGACCGATTTGAGCACGAGTAGTGCATGCTCGACTGAGTGTTTGGGGCGGTTGGCGAATTGGAATTGTGGGATTGAATGATTGGAGTCACAGTGCTCGTCGATAGTGATTTTCATGATCCGCTCGAAAATCTTGGTGGAGGAGGAGAGGATTGAGATAGGCCTGTAGCTATCGGGATTTAGTGGGTTTTGGTTTTTCTTGGGGATAGGAACAATTCGAGCACTTTTCCAATCTGTGGGCGTTGATAAGGCAGTGGTTGATGATGGAGGACATAATGGGGGCAATGCTTGGGGCGCATTTCTTAAGGACGTTCTTTTTGGAGGCGGCGATGGCCGCCCTGACGGAGTCTGGGCTGACAAAGTGGATTGGGAGGATATTTTCTCGCTGACTTGGGTCGGCGAGGGCATGGGTGAAAGGATTTTGTGCGGGTTGGGGAATGAGGTAGGAAGGGTGGGTTAGGAGTTGGTAGATTTTTCCGTTTACCTCGTTATCGAAACTTGGTTCACGGATGTGGAGGGTGCAGTGATGGGCTTGCAGGAAGTGGTCAGCGAGAACTTTCACTTTTTCTGTGGGTGGGATGTTTTGGGGAAGGATCGCGTTTTGTTGGACTGATCTTTCAGGGACTTTCTGAGTTCCCTGTATGTACCAGGGCTCAACTCAGTGTTGGAGAGGCGGTTGTGGAGGTATTGGGTATATAGGGTGAGGATTCGTTCGCGAATGGACTTGTCCAGTTCGCGGATTTCGGTGAGGAGGTGGCAGGATTGCGGAGAGTATCTATTCCTAAATAATCTCCACCTGAGGGTCTTTTTATATTGGATGTCGGATAGGATATCGTCGGGAAGGGTGATTAGGTTCCGGTAATTTAAGGGCCGGGAAGGGATCAGTTCGTCGCATACCTACCGAACTGCTTCGGTGTATTGACGAACTGTCAGGTCGATGGACTCGTTAGGAACTGTTCGGTTGGATGGGAGTAGGAGAGGTTGAAGTTTGGTTCTGAGGGCCAGGTTGATATTTTTCCAGTTTGCACGCTGGAAGTCAGGAACTGGGGGTGGGGTGGACCGAACGACTCTGTCCGGGAGTTTTATGTTGAGGATTACGGCGTCGTGATCGCTGATGCCGGGGACCGTTTCGAGGAAGGGGAAGGTGTTAGGGTTGGGAATGACAGCCAAATTGCTGCTAATCAGGACTGAAATGGGCTAGGTTGATGTTTTGGTTTGAGGTTGTGAGGAACAGGTGGAGCTGATCCCCGTTGTGGTTCGTGCATCGAACCAGGACGGGTGTCTCGCGTTGAGGTCTCCACCTATGATCAAGGAAAATTGTTTACCGGGAGAGCGGTGTAGGGACGCGCAGAAGGATTTGATGCGGAGAAAGCCGTGGGTGTCGAGGGATTGGTTGGGACAGTATACAGAGGCAACGAAGACCGAGGTTGATTGGGATTCGAAGGAGATCAGTGAGATTTCCATGGATTTGAAGGTGTTCAGAGCTGGGTGGATTTGGATGACTAGGAATTTGTCGGAGATAAGGACGGCCGTTCCGCCACAGGTGTCGCGGCCTTGAGGATTGGACTGAGGTCGGTCAGTCCGGAAAAGGTTGAAGTTGGGAAAGGAAGGATTGTATCTATAGTTCAACCTAGTTTCACATAGGAGAACTATATCGGGTTTGTGCTCGCCAAGGAACAGCTCGAACTCATGTCTGCGGGCACGGCCGATGATTGAGTTGATGTTCAACTCAATTATCTTAACGTCCATTAATGGATGCCAAGATACCGACCATTGAGTTGAACATCTGCAAGAATTCTTGCGATTTCCTGGCGAACTCAAGGAAGTCTGGATTGGAGATGGTGGTGGGTTGGACTACGTTGTTGGGTGTCCGGGGAGAGGTTCCGCTTCGTGTCGCGTCGGCGAAGGACACGGACGGACGGGTGAAGGCTGGGTTTGTGATAGGACGACCAGCAGGGCGGGAGGTAGCTGAGGGGAGAGGACGGGAGGGAGGGGCACGTTTTTGTGCGTTCCTCTTTGCCACCACCTGGATGAACCGTGGGCACTTCCGGTAGTTGGCGGGGTGGTCGTTGCCCCCGCAGTTGACGCACTTCGGTGCCTCCTCAACAGTTTTGTCGCATTCGCCGGGGCCGTGGAGTTGGTCACACTTGACACACCTGCAGGCGAGGTGCCAGTTGGTTGCCGCGTGTCTGATACGCTGGCAGTTCTTGCACTGCAGCACTTGTTTGTTATGGATTTGTTCGAAGCGAACAACCATGTGCTGTAAGGCTTTCACCTCGCGCAGCTGCTCATCGTTGAAGGTTGCATCAATGTGACCAACCACAAGTCGAGGTTCACATTATTGTCCTTTGCCCAGATCGTGGCAAAGGGTTTCGCGCTCAGGGTACTCGAGACTCCCTGAGCTTTCAATTCATCGACGATCTCCTGAGGGGAAAACGTCGAATCGAGGCCTCGTAGGATGAGGCTGGTCGTCTTATCCGAGGAAAGGGTGTACGTGAAGAACTTATTATTGTTCTCCACGAGGACCTTCTTTGCGGTAGCGTAATCCTGCGGTAGCCTGATGCGTCCATAGGCAGGGCATTCACATAGGAAATGCTCCGTGGATTCCGCTTCCTCATTACAGGAGGGACACGTATCATCTTCGGTAATTCCTATTCTGAACATATGCCCACAATACACCTGCAAGTCTTCCTGCTTTTCGACAGGATAAACTTTGCGGTAAGTATGTTGGGTTCTGGCAGGAAAAGTTTGGTGTGTCGAGCAGCATTTAGGCTCTGCCACCTGTCATTATGGGAAACTTATTCCCAGTTTTTGAAAACAGATTTAGCCAATGCCACTGATACTCCAATTGCTGGCTCCGGTCCCGGCATAGGGGAGATTGACCCCTCTTTCGCTAAAGCGTCCGAGATTTCATTTCCCTCTATGCCACAGTGACCAGGTACCCAGAGTAGTTCCACCGTCTTGAATCTAGACATAGAGTTGAAACCGTTTCCGCATCCCTGAACGATTTTCGAGGTGATCTCAGAGCAGCTTGACTGTCACTGGAGATTGCGATGCGCCTGCCCTTCAACCGCTCCTCAATCACCCACTTTGCCACCCTTAGGATCGCATAAACTTCGGCTTGAGAAACCGTTCCATATTGTCCCAAAGGAAAAGCCCACTTCTCGTTTTTATTCGAGAGGTAAACTCCGGCTCCAGAACCCTCTTCTCTAGTTAATAATAATCCTCTCTAGTTAATAGTAATAGACCTATCCTCTTCAATGAAAGGGATCGCTTGCTCCATATGCCTTAGCTCTATATACTCGCTGATGCGCTTGTGATTTTTCTTGTGTGGCTGAGGATCTCTGTCTAGGCCCCTATCCAGTTGCTTGAAGCAAACAAACGCCCTGTTTCTGGAGTTTCCTAGTGGGGCCATAGTTTTATCCTCTTTGAACGGTAGAGTCGTGTCTTCCGTCAGCCTGTCGGATCACAGAACTGTGGTCTATTACTTCGCACTCGGTATTTACTGATATGTCGTCCGGGGGACTGTCTGAGCCAAAGAATTGTTACAGAGTGCGGTTGAGTTCGATGGTCGATACGTTTGATAAAACAGTCTTCACTTGATTCTCTTTCGCGGACACTTTGCTCACGTGTCTTTAACAAAAAAGTGCAGAGCTTGTTCACTGAAGGAAAATCTTTGAGATTCCCCATATTCTCCTCAATGTTTCGTTATCAAATTTCCGAACTGCTGTTCTTATAAATAACGGATCCCATTCCATTGTCGGGTATCCCAGATTGCGGAGATCAGCCGGATAATTCCGAATTGTATTCGACTGCGGACCTGTAGTCCGGCTTCTTCATGTCGAGGATGGAGTCCATGTATTCCATCGGCGCTTGCTGAGTATTCGCGAACCGTTCTTCTTGGATAGCTAGCACAGCTTCATAGTTGCTGCTGGTTAACTGCAGATGTGACACCGCCTCCTTTGCAGCACCTTGCAAGTACCCGAGTAAGTACTGCATTTTTATATTCTGTACTGCATTATGTATATTCCCTAGCACATGGTTCAAATGAATGGCCGGTTTAAAAATTTCCGTGAACTGGCTTCAGTCCTTGCTGAGCCCTGTGAAAACCAGAATCTGTATGCATGGCAACCTTGGTAGCTCCTGAGGTATTTGCACCTGCGAATTGTCACCGTGTTCGCCAGTTATTCGAATAATAATAATAATATTACCCTGATTTGACTCAGGTACTCATTCACAGCTGAGTCGACTGATATCCGACGTCAAGTCACGATACAAATCCCACTGCCACCAGCGAGATTTGAACAGCGGCTTTCCGTATGACAACCCAGTGCTCTAACCACTGAGCTATCCGGACACAGTTATTCTAGCCATGGTAAAAGAGGGGTCCTTTGCTTCTAGCAATCGGGTCAGCTGCTGATGGATGATGTAGTATTCATTCGTCAGTTGCTCCAATCTTCCGATATTCCTTTCGAAATATTCGGGTGTCTTGGGTCCTATACCGTCCTTTCGGTAATTCTTCTCCAAAGTCTCCACCTCGTTAGTGATGTCTGCCTGCCCCTCTAACAGTGTCTCGGCTATGATTGGTTTGTATCTTCGAATATTTTCCTTTTTAGAGAATTGTAGGTCTCCTTCTGTGAGGCGATTAGGAAAGTTGCAGACTTGGGTAGATGAGGAAGTGGAAAAGGAGAGTTGATTTTGAAGGTTCTACAGACCTGATGCCTGGGATTATTCGCCAGTGAAAGCTTCATGGACTTTAAGTCCGGGGGATAGTTCGAAAGTAAATGCTCGACGGACCAAATGTCCGAGGGATTGTTCGCCAGTAAAGGCTCGACGAACCAAATCTTCGGGAGATTGTTCGCCAGTAAAGGCTCAACTGACCAAATTTATCCAGCTCGAAGGACAAAATGGAGATTAGAAGTAGGTGGGTCCGCTCTAGAGTCTTTTACTTGATCAAAATAGGAAGATAATAACCCCAATGGTAGTGGGGACTATTATCTGTCGCACAGGTTTGAGGAAAATATAAATTAATTAAGATAGTATCCCTCTCAGCGTTCTTCGTCTGCAATAAGGGAGAGATTGGCTTCGCATTGTATATATTCGCCATCTCATCTGCCAAGATGTCAATCGGCATCATTACAGAGATGACGAATACTGCGTCATCTGAGACAGTCCTGAAGGCAGAGCATACCCTCAGAGCTGTCCTCCTGTAGACTGCATTCAGTTTGCTAGTATTAACTGACATCCGCAATGCCTCGCTCCAAACTGGGGTCGCATAGAGCATGATTGAGGGCACCACCCTGGCTATGAGCAACGTGTCAGTCTGTCTGTCTGTCTGTCACAGGCACTTTTCTCAGAAACGGCTATACCGATTGACACGAAATTTGGTGAGAAGGTGGGACCTGTGGACCCCCAGACATGCAGTGAGTGATATCCTCCCACATTGAGATTTAGGGGGGGTCCCCATACATGTAAAAGGGGGGTGTAAAAATTTTTTCACCAAATATAGTCATGTGGGGTATCAGATGAAAGGTCTCGATTAGTACTTTTCGAAGCCAGTTAGTTTTGAGATTTGTTAAAAAGGCGGGGAGTGGGAGGGGTGCAAAATGATAATATCTTTAACGGAGCCATTCTCAGAAACTACCCAACCGAAAAATTTGAAAAAAATCTTGAAGCTGCCTCTATACGGTACCCAGGCCTCAAAATACTCTCCATATCGATATCTGTTCAAATTAAGTTAATAATAGTATATTACCGTATTTGTGAGAAAACTAAGTAAAACTTCCCTTATAAAAGTCGGTAGTAGTATAAAATATAATATGAAGCATATAATCTCTAAGTATGAATATCGGGTTTCAATTGGGTGCTTCTGCTTGCCTATGGTCAGTCATGAGAAAGTTTTTTCATGCATGAATTAAAATATGTACTACAGAATCGTGTACTTCTGAATGGTTTGAACCGACTCTGCGAAAGTCCCAGGACAGTAGGGGAACCCGTGAGGGATTTAGGTACGATACCTGTAGCTGACAATATTATGGGAACTACAACCACCCCCTTCTTTTCTTTGATTTCCGGAGCGACTGGCTCAGAGTTCACCTTCTTCTCCACGTATTTCCGTTCGATGTTGCTATTTTGGGGGATAGCTACATCAACAATATACGCGAAGCGATCTGTCTTGTCAACTAATAGTACGTCAGGCTTGTTATTGGGAATATGGCGATCAGTCAGAACTTGTCGTTCCCAATACATGCTGTAAGCAGAACTATCAAGTACTGCTTGCGGCTCATATCGGTAAACCGGATATCTTCCCCATTCACCTTACATACAGCATTATGCATGGTGATATATTGCACCGATGCCATAAATGTGCAGCCAGAAATGAGAGGGCCCAACGTCTTTAATGCCGAACCACACATCTTGCACTGGTAGTTCTCCACCCGTTATTTCATGATGAGCTATTTATAAGCTCGAGTGGCGACAACGCCATCCTGAATGCCACACATGAACGCCTCCGTCTCAGCAAAGAGTTCCCCTGCATTCAGCTATCTATTTGACAAATGCAAATCGACAAATAGCTGCCAATGACAATTCAAGTGTTTATCGTGCATTGCCTTCGACTTCCATTCATCGATTCGCTCTTGATCCGGCTTCACTTCACCCAGCGGATTGAAATATCGACCCTTCAAGTTACAGACAGCCACATACAAAGGATTCGCCGAAAGGGGACTCAACGCATCCGCCTGTAAGATGCTCCGCCGTATACGGATGGGCTCTGAGGTATTAGCACCCTCAGATGTACACACTGATAAGGTGGTATGCCACCTTCCATGATTGTTGCCAAAAACTTTATTATTATTTTCGGATCAATGCGATTCAAATATAGGACATCGATTAGCTAGGTATGCGGAACGCTGTCGAAAGCCTTGGCATAATCGATATAGGAACTAAAGAGGTTTCTTTGTCCTCAAGTTGCTTGTCCTAGAACTACCGAGTTGATAATGAGTTGCTCTTTGCAGCACCTTGAACCAACTCTGCAGCCCTTCTGCTCCTCGGACAAAATGTTGTTGGTCTCGAAGTGCGTATTGATCCTTCCACTAATAACGGACGTGATGAATTTGTAGAGGGTAGGTAAGTAAGTAATCGGCCTTGTGTCTGCGGGTTCCTGCACCGTGTCCTTCTTAGGGATAAGGTAGATAATCCCCGCAGTGAGCAAGGGTGGAGATTCCTCCGGCCGACTCATGACCTCATTTACAATGTGTGCCAACCGACTGTGTACGCTGGTAAATTTCTTATACCAGAAATTCTGCACCCGATTCAGACCTGGGCCCCTCCAGTTCTTCGAGCTGTTTATGGCTCATCGAACTTCCTCTTCGGTAACATCCGCAAAATTCATGCCAGACGTTGTGGCATGACAGGTGCCTTCGACGGTGATTCAGCGTGGGCGGGTAACCCCCCAAAGTCCACCCCAATACTCTCTCGCTTCCGTCACCAAAAACTGCACTGCTTGGACGCTCTGTTGGGATTCGTTAAGAGAACTGAAAAAGCTCCGCTAGTTCCTTGCGTATATTGCCTGACTTTCGTCATAATCGACTGCATACGAAAGAAAGTCTCTGCTTCACTGTGTCCAGAATTTCAACTATGAGTGTTTTACTGGGGATGGTACAGTTTCTGTAAATCTTGTGCACTTTATTTCTCTCCCGTCTGCTTGCATTGTCAGTGCTGATTTCAATCAGCCTAGCAATGTCCTGCCTTAGTGAGTCCCCCAGACGAATTTTCCATGGTGGATCTCTTTGGTCACTTAAATCAATAACTCGAAAGAGAATTTTCTGACCGTGCAATCTGACAGACGCAACTGCACCACAGTACACAAGTGATTGTAGTTCCAGCAGCATATCATTGATTTGAGACAGAATTCTCGGAGTTGCTGGAGATGCGTAGAACCTGGGAATACCTGGTCTATACAAAAGATCCATTTCCGAAAATTCTATACACACTCTATGGAATTCGTCCCGAACCTCAGTTTCCGCGATGACTTCAAGTCGAACATGCTTCCTGATGATAGCCGGGATTATGTCGCTGCAAGTTGTAAAGCTGCACAGTCACGTACGCGAATTGCGGAAAACACTCCACCAACCCACAAATTTCTGGTGCGACAAGGTGCTGCAAGATGTTGTACCCGCCCCCGTCGTTATTTCGTAGTAGGAGCGGATGATAAAGAGGTTCATTTCCTCCGTCCACTTCATCCGTTGCCTACGCGAACTCGCTGAAGTGGTCGCCACAGATTGTGGTGAAACACCTGCACCAGGTAGCGGCGCCTAAATATTGAACCGCCCAGGTCGGGAGCCCGACGCAGTCACGAAGTCAGGCAACTCCTGCTAATTATTTGCACCGGACCTCAAGTTTTTTTCAGATTTTTCGGTTAAGTAGTGAGAGGGAGCTTTGTCGATGAATACCGACAGAGACATGAATCGGTTTTGATATGCCCGTCATAGTTAGCCACATCTTTTCGGATAGTGGTAAAGTAATTTAACCTAACACATGAGTTTTTCTGGTACTGGGTGTTGTCGTGTGCATGCCAGATGAATTCACGTGGCGCACGGTCAGTAGTTCCGCAGTTCTTGAAAAAAAGGCGTAATTCACGGTTTTTTGAATGGCGGCGCGAATACAGTTGTCAAGAATGCGTTCAAAACTCTTCACGGCATAGACCAGCAACCGGATTGGATGGTAATTTGAACAACCTGCTCGACTTCCTTATTTAAGGTTTAGTACAAGACAAAAGGTTTTAAAATCGATTCAATATCTATCTGCCTGTCACACGCATTTTTCACCGATTCAAATAAAATTTGGGAGCTATGAAATCTAATGCATACAGTGGCGCAAATGTAGGTGCTGTTAAAAGGGGGCTGCCCATTCATAAAAAAGGGAAATATGAATTTTTTTTTCACTTAATATCAAATGAAAGGTCTCTTAGTACTTTCACAAGCAGATATTAGTTTCGACATAAACCAAGTGAGTGAATGGTCAAAAGGCGCTAACCTAAAGTGAGACAGCCAGCCTTTTACACGAGATTTACTTCGCAACCGCTAGAGCTGTCCTCACGAAATTTGGTGAATATTCTGGCATGTAAACCGTATTTTGTGTGGTTGAAAGGAGAGCTTTCTATATATGCGAAATTTTATTCCCGCAGAATGTAGTTGTGTGAAATATTGCACGAAAGGGCTCCGCTAGTGCTTTTCGTAAATCTTATTTCTTATTGGATGAAAGGGCTACGAGAAGACAAAATATGCGTCCCAAAAGGTGAAACAAATTCCCTTTTCAGAACAAGTGTCCATCTGCCTGCGTGTCACAACCGATTTACTCGTAAACGACTAAACTTATTGTCACAAAATTTTGTGAGAAGATGTGGTCTGTGCGTTCCTTTACATGCAATGAATGGGGCTATTTAGCGTTGCAATTAAGAGGGGGGCTCCTCATACATGCGAATGGGTAAAATAAAATTTTTTTGATTGATTATGGTCATGTGGTATACTAAATGAAAGCCCTCGATAAGTACTTTTTGAAATTGATCATTTTTAAGGTTTTGTGTGAAACAAAACCTTATTAGAATCAAGACGGTGTCTGTCTGTCCGTCTGTCTGTCTGTCACACCTGATTTATTCGGAAACGGCTAGACCGATTATCACGAAAATTGGTGAGAGCATGTAATCTAGTGTTCCCTTTACATGCAGTAACTGGCGCCATCTTGTATTAAGTCTAAGGGGGGCTCCCCATACATGTGAATGGAGGGTGCAAATTTTTTTTTCACTGAATGTAACCATGTGGGGTATCAGATAAAAGGTCTCAATCAGTACTTTTCGAAACTAGTTCAATATGTGATATTGGGTGAAACATAGGGGAGTGAGGGCTCAAAATATGACCCCCATAAAGTGTAACCGGTCTCGTTCT
This sequence comes from Hermetia illucens, assembly GCF_905115235.1. Classification (NCBI taxonomy): domain Eukaryota; kingdom Metazoa; phylum Arthropoda; class Insecta; order Diptera; family Stratiomyidae; genus Hermetia; species Hermetia illucens. Next base: position 67,763,441 of record NC_051852.1, read on the forward strand.
CAGAACCTATCCTACCGAAAAATCTGAAAAAAATCACAGTGGTGCATCTCTACGAAATCTAGGCCTCAAAATACATCCGGTTTCCATATCTGCACAAATAAAGTTAATAATAGTATATTTCCATATTTTAGAAATTTACCCAGCACCCCCCTTATGTTCATCCCAGAAGTACAAAGTTTGGCATGCATATAATGAAGAACATAGTGCACAGTTTGGTCAAGTTTGAAGAAAATCCAATTATTACTAACAAAGTTATAGGGGGTAAAACTTTACCATTTTTTGTGAATTTCGTGCACTCTACAACCCGCATGACGTCATCATCACATATCATTTCGTCAATACCACAACGAAATGAGTTGTTATGGATGGGGTCGCAAAGAATTATTTTGTTTTATTTTTTTAATCATTTGTATGTGAATAACAATTACCCCAACCAGACATGTGTGTATGTAGGTATATAGTATGAACTTTGCGGGTAGTACCTAAATCAGATAGATATAAGAAGTAAATCGGAAATATGGCTACGATCAATTGATATACGTGCATATATGTGTACAGTATTCGGAAATAGGCAGTTTGTTTGTTTAGGGTGAGCGTAATATGTACGTATATCTCGTAGTTTGGAAAAATATAAAGGATTATGTTGGATTTGCAGCGTTGAAATTTCTTACATAAGATGAACACAAAACCTTTAGCTTTAGCTCACGCTTCCGGTATTCCGACTTGTTTAAATTTTATGAATCATATTGAGCAAGTGAAACAAGTCTCGTTCTCAGAACGTATCCAACCGGAAGTTTTGAAACAAACCACAATAGTGTATGTCTACGAAATATTGGCCTCAAAATACATTTCGTTCCAATGTGTGTCTATCTGTCTCTCTGTCTGTCCATCAGTCTGTCTGTCTGCCACACGCAAATGGTTATTGACATCAAATTGGTGGGAATGTGGGAACTGTAAACCCCCAAATATGCGGTTAGTTACAGTGCTTTAACATATATGGAACGCAAGGGGGGCCACCATAAGTGCAGAAGGGGTGCAAAATGTCAACTGCCATTATATGGTGCCTAGGCTCCAAAATACTCTTCACAAGGATATCTGTTCAAATCTTCTTTTTGTTCAGCCTTTATCCCGTTCACAAGCGGAGTCGGCTCGTCGTGATCGGTATCGCCATTTGGCTCTATTGAATGCCTGATCTGGGTGCAATCTCGAGCCATTTAAATCCTCTTCCAGGGTATCAACCCACCGTTGTTTCGGGCTGCCTTTTGGTCATTTACCATCGACTTCGATTTTCAGACTAATCTTGGCAAGTGAATTCTCGTTAGCACTAATTGCGTGACCATACCATCGAAAACGCCTCTCACGCAGTTTTCCCGATCGGTGCAACCCCATAACGATCGCGGATATCCTCATGTCGGATGTGATCAAAACGTGTCACGCCACTAGTCCTACGCAACATCTTCGTCTCCATTACCGCAAAGCGCCGTTCATTGTCTTTTATAGTTGGTCAACACTCAGAACCATAGAGGGCGACAGGACGGACAACATTGCGGTAAATTTTCGATTTGAGACGTTCGTTGAAACGTCGATCACAAAGAACACCAGTTGTGGAGCGTCACTTCATCCAGGTTCCGTTAATGCGTCAAGTAATTTCATAACGTAGTTCTCCATTGGCTGATAGCGTTGACCCGAGGTATTTAAATCGCTCAGTTTTAAGCAGATCACTGCCGCTGACAGTGGTTGTGCCTGAGACCGTGTTGCATGAGGCGATCATTCCATTTTTGGACAAGTTGCTCGAGATCAATTTTTCTATCAGATGCTAGGAAAACATCATCTGCATAAAGCAGAGTGTAGGGCGCTGGACGTTGGATATCCCGTGCGACGGTGTCCATAACAAGAACAAAGAGGAGTGGCGAGAGGACGCTTCCTTGATGAATACCAACAGAGACACGAAGGGGTTTTGATACACCCGCCATACTTCGAACTTTACTTTTCGGGATCGTGGTAGAGCAATTGGACTCGCGCACGAGTTCTTCTGGTACTAAGTGTTGTTGTGGCACACGGTCGTTGCTTGTTACGTTGTTTCTCTACGAGTAACCGTCCAGCGTGTATTGCCTCAGTAGTTCCGCAGTCTTTGACAAATCCGACTTGATTCACGATTATTTCAACGATTTCGCGAATACGGCTGTCAAGAATGAGTTCAAAAATCTTCATGGTATGGGAAAGTAACCGGTAATTTGACCTTATGCGTTCATGCAAGGCCCTCCCCGAAATGGCCATGCTTGACGTAACTGAAGTCGACGTAGAAACAGCCCATGACAAGGCAGGTAACTGGAAGGCGCCAGGATTTGACGAGATTCACAAGCGGTTCAAGAGCACTCACAGGATATTGGCAAATCAATTTAATCAGATGATTGCCGATCCTGATTTATTTCCTCATCCCCAAGGAACAGGGTGCATCTTGCCCTTCAAAATGTCGACCAATTACTTGTCTTCCTACCACCTACAAGGTTTTCACTTCTGTTCTGTGCGCGAACATCTCAAAACATCTTGGTGTTCATAAATTGATAGCTGAGGAGCAAAAAGGATGCGCAAAAGGCTCCCGAGGCTGCAAAGAACAGCTTATAATCGACAGCGTAGCTGTAAAGCAGGCTGTTCACCATAAACGAAATACCTCGAGAGCCTACATCGATTATAAATCAGCTTTTGACTGCATATCACATTCGTGATTACTACAAGTGTTACGCTTGTATAAAATCAACTCGAATGTCGTTCTTCTTCTGAGAACAGTAATGAAGAATTGGAAGACGAAGCTATCAGTATACTCACAAACATCAGGAGAGATACCAGTCAGGCGTGGCATTTCCAAGGCGACTCTCTGAGCCCACTGTGGTTTTGTTTGGCTTCGAATCCACTATCCCGTCTTCTACATGAAAGCAAATTTGGGTTCCAAGTCAAGCATGGCATATTTTCGAAATGTACATTAAGCCATTAAATGTACATTGACGACATCAAATTGTATACCAAAGACGAGAACCAACTTCGCTCCTTGCTGGACATCACCATTCAGTTCAGCAGGGATATCGAAATGCAGTTGGGATTGGAGAAATGTCGCATAAAAACAATTGTTCGGGGAAAATACACCGACAACGAAGGATAAAGCCAAAATAACATCCGAATTGAGGGTATGGATTCGGACAACGTCTACCTCGGCATATTGCAAGCAAAATCATCTGTGCGGATCAAGACTGAAACCCATTAGGTCAGATTATTACCGCACAGGACTCTTCGGATTATAGCACAGGTTGCAAGGATAACTGCTTTTTGCATCTCCATGTATAGTCCAGCCCTAAGATCGAGCGTTTTCAGCGCTTTATGTAAGTTCTGCGGGACTAATCCCGTCGCTGAAATTACCACTGGGACTACTTCGATCTTTTGTAGTCTCCAAGTCTGTTTCATATCGTCTGCCAAAGGGCCGTAGTTCCGGATTTTTTCGTGCTGTTTTTCAACAGTGTTCCGGTCCAACGGTACTGCTACATTGATTATAAGGCACGCTTGTTCTTCCTTCAGAAACAGAACTAAATCGGGTCTGTTGTGATTAACACTGTGGTCGGTGGCAACAGTGTGATCCCACAGTAGTTTGACCCCATCATTTTCCAAGATTCTCTGCGGAGTATACTTATAACAAGGATGGCAAATTGCCACGCAAGGTTTTGATGGATGATCTTCCAGACAGGGTTATGACGATTGGTGTACTCGGTACTACTCAACATCCTACACGCAGATGTTATGTGCTGGATGGTCACCTCTTCACAGTTGCGTAACAGATTCTAAATCCGTGTTACTCCACTGTATCACACCGAAAGCATATAGAAGGACGGGAATGGCGAAGGTGTTGATCGCCACGATCTTATTTTTCGCGAACAGCTTAATTTTATGGACAAGATCCAGACTTCGTTCAAATTCACCTCGCAATTTAGATTTGACGAGGTATTTCGAGACGTCGTCCGAATACATACCCTCAATTTGGATGTTATTGTGACTGTGTCCTTCGTTATCGGTGTGTTCTCTCCGAAGAATTGTCGACATTTTGAAGGGCAAGAGGCACGCTGTTCCTTGGGGATGAGAGAAGTTATCCCTTTGGTGAAAAACTGTGGAACCAATTTCTTAACTGCTATATATATACGTTACTGACGCAAGATGGTACGGCAATCAGCTGTATCATCTTGTTAGCGATCTTCCCAGCCGTACGTGTCAGTGGGACGTCAATGTTTCTCTTCGGATGGGCGATAATGCGACCCGGGTAAGGTTGTAGCTGGTGGGCTGAGGTGAACGGTTCCTGCGGGACCCGCAATCCAACACGCCACTTTGCTGCATTCCTGAGACAGGTGAACCTTCTACGGAACCTTCGGCGGCTGCCTGCTAATGGTGGGCAGGCATTTCAAGCAGGGGAAATGACGGCTTGAGGGATAGGACTTCCTACGGAGCACGGGGGTAGCAGGAAGCAAAATGTTGGCATTTGCAACGGCCGTGGTCCATGAACACGAGCCCGTTCCTGAATTTGGGACAAATGGATGCAAACAACAAAACACCAGCACAAACAACAGAAGGGTTGAAAAGCGCAACGGTGGCTGTTTTTGGGAACGAACGTACCGACTCCCGACCGGCGGCCGTACTGCCTCGATTGCAGGTGTCCAGAAGGAGGCACCTAACTCCATACCAGATCCTTTCAGAAGGAGTTCGGTGCTCCTTAGATCGCCACCTAATCGAGCAAAATCGCTAAAGGGATGAGGAGTTTGTCAGATAATGACGTAAAAATTTAAAGAAGTCAAACCCAGCGATGCGATTCTGATACCAGATGATGGATGTGAAGAACGTCAGCGAGCGAACGACCACCCGAGAGCGGCATTTGCTGCACTGGGTGAGAAGATAATGGGGCTCTGTGAGTTCATTAAGGGTAGGAAGAACATCCACCAAAATATTAGGGCTATGATCAGAAGTATCAGAATGGCGTATGGCAGAGCCCAGAAGGAGAAAGGAGCCTGTAAACCGGGGAACAAAGTCACCCAGGCGACACAGGTGACAGCTCCTCTGCAAAGGTTACTCGGCGAGAATACTGAAAAAAGGAGCCGTGAGAGGAAGGGTGAAATAGCTGGACCACAACATATCCCCAAAAGGATGAAAGGTCCTTCTCCAAAGAAACCGAAGCAACCATTAAAAACAGCCAAAAATGCCAAATGAAAAGCGGTAGCTGTGATGCCTGCAAATGACGCAGAGCATGAAATGTGAGGCACGGAGGCATGGAGCAAGGTTGTCTCCAAAAAGAAGAACGATAGGAGGAGGATACGGCCAGAAGTGATCGTCATTTCCAAAAAGGGGGAAGCAACTATGCTGACATTCTTAAGAAAGTGAAGTCGGACCCGGAGCTTAGGGATCTAGGAAACGGCATCAACCGAATTAGCCGGTCGCAGAAGGGAGACCTCATGCTGGAGCTAAAGAAGTCGAATGACAAAACAGCGGAGAAATTCACCGGTCAGGTGGAAAAATCCTTTGGCCAGCAGACTGAAATAAGGGCCAAACGGCAGGAAGTAACTCTCAAGTGCAAGGACATCGATGAGGTCACCACGAAAAACGATGTCCGCGCAGCACTGGAAAAGGTGTTCGAGCTTCCGGAACTACAGGAATCGGCAGTCAAATCGATGCGAAAGGCTTATGGGGGGACGCAGACTGCAGTTATCAGCCTGCCAGCAGATACAGCGTCCAAATTACTAGCGGCGGGCTGAGTCAGGATAGGTTAGGTCAACTGTCGACTCAGAGGGCGAATGGACACTAAAAGATGCTGCAACATGCACCAGTGCCCACGATAGATCAAAGCGGTGCAGAAAGTGCAGAGGAGATGGACATATCGCCAAGGAGTGCACAGCTGACCCGAAATGTATGCTGTGCGAAGGAAGAGAGGACATCGACAACCGCCATATTACTGGCAGTAGCTGATGTCCAGTGCTCAGGAGAGCGCTAAGTACAAGGCCCAAATGAGATTGATTCAAATCAAGAGAATCAACGTTGCCATCGCAACTACGGTGATGGTGTCTGGACCAGGGACGTGGATGTGAGCGGGCAGGCCATTCAAAAAATTATGCAACCTCCGGAGGCTGGTTTCGTGAGAGCAAAAATGGGCGGGATTCATGTCTAGAGTTACTACGCTCCTAATAGCGCAGCACGTGCGCAGTACGAGGAGATACTGCACCATTTGGTGATGGACGCTAGGAGTCATAACTCGAAAGTCATAGCGGATGACTTCAATGCCTAGGCCTGTGAGTGGGGTAGCCGAAGGATAAACGAGAGAGGACGTATCCTACTGAGTTGGATGTTGTAGTTGCCAATGTCGGGAACTCATTTACGTTCGGAGGGAGAGGCCTGGGCTCTCTCGTCAACTTCACGTACGTGAGCGCCGCATTGGCAAGGAGAACTGGTATGTCAGTGAGTGTTACACCCACAGCCACCACCAGGCTTTATTAAAGTCGCTGATGGGCCAAGTGGCGAGTTGAATGCTCACAGAAAGCGAGTAGGGATACCGGGCCCCAGTTCAAGCAGGATACGTTTTCTGAAGCTCTGACGGGTCATGACGATCTGAATGGCACGGCGACCGAAATGACATCGAGAATCCCGCGATGAGTGACCGAGGCATGCGACGCTGCTACGCCCCGGAGGCGAGAGCTTACAAGCAAACAGCCAAACTATTGGTGGAATAGCGAAATTGCGAAACTAAAATCGGCATGCCATCGAGCAAGAAGGCAGTTCGAACGATCCAGGGGAGGACCCGATCACGAGGAGTACGAACGGGATTATAGGACGTTGCGTGGCAGAATAAAGGATGCTATTCGTAGGAGCAAAAGAGATTGCGTGTGTGTGGACGCGAACATAAACACCTGGGGCATGGCTTACAGGTTGGTTATGAAGAAGTTGCAGGGGCAAAGATCGCCTCAGGTGACCTGTTCACGGTTTCTAAAAAAAATTGTAACCACGCTCTTTCCTCACCATACGGGAAGCAGGCATCAAACGGAGGTCCAACTCGAGGTGCAGGTAATACCTCGCGTTGCCGAGGAGGAACTTCGAGAGGTCTGCGTAAGGATCGGCGATGACAAGGCTCCGGGTTTGGATAGCATCCCTAATAAAGCATTGAAGCTGGCGGTGGGGACCAAACCTGATTGGTTCATGACAACCTTCGAGGCGTGCATGGCGGAAGGCGTATTTCCTCCATAATGAAAAAGGCAAAAAATGGTGTTGTTGTCCAAACCCGGTGAGCAACCGAGGGACTTAGCACCCTATCTGTTTATTGGACACTATGCGGAAGATGTTCGAGCGCATCATCTATAAAAGATTGCTCCCTATCGTGGAAGACGGGAATGGTCTTGCGGATGAAAAATATGGGTTTCGGAAAGCTCGCTCTACTGTTGGCGCGGTGAGAAGTGTCCTGGACTTGGCTCGAGAGGCAATGCTTTTTGGCAAGTGCTGTGCCGTGCTGACGGTGGATGTAAAAAAATGCATTCAACTCCGCCAACTGGGGCTGCATTAAGGTGTCATTGGTAAAAATTCATGCACCTGGTTACTTAGCTAAGCTAATCGAGAGTTACCAGTGGGACAGAGCTCTCTGGTACCGGACGGATGACAGGCCCAATGAATACATCATTACAGCGGGGGTGCCACAAGGTTCGGTGTTGGGCTATCTGCTCTGGAACGTGATGTATAGCGGAGTGCTCTTGCTTTCCGTAGCAGAGGAGGCCATCTTGGTCGGTTTTGCAGATGACCTGGCCATAGTGATCATTGCAAAAACTGCCGGAGGATGTGGCGGTTTACGCTACCGAGTCGGTCATGGCTGTAACGTCCTTACTTGAGGGGGCGGTACTGAGCCTAACGGAGGAAAAGATGAAAGCGACCCTCATTACAAGTTGCCGGAAAAGAAATACGATCAGTCTCGGTGTGTTTTCCTCGAACAATTGTTTTTATGCGACATTTCTGAAAAACGCAACTCCATACCGACATCCCTGCTGAACTGAATGGTGATATCCAGCAAGGAGCGAAATTGGTTTTCGTCATCCGAATATGGTTCTTCTCCTCAGAACAATTTGAACGGCGTCTGGATCTTGTCCTGAAAAGAGGGCTGTTTGGGGAAAACAAAATCATGGTAATCAAAACTTTTACATTCCAGTCCTTCAATATACTTTCGGTGTGATACAGTGGAGTAATACGGATTTAAAATCTGTCAATAGACGGGTAAGAGTAGTGCAAAGCAGAACGTGTACAATAGAGCTACCGAGAAATTGAGGATCATCCTGGCAGGGGACGCCACGTCATCATAATGGAAGGGGGCTACTTGATTTGAAAACATTGCACTACAATCAAACCCATTCACAGAGGTCATATCAAAACCTTGTTGTTGTCAGGCATTGACATCGAAACCTGCAACAAATGGTTGACTAATGGTGTACTTTCCTACGAGACTGAACCATTCCTAACTTTAATTCAGGATGTTTCGCTCCTAACAAAAAATTTATACGGTATATTCTTCGCCACTCTCCAATCACCAACTCCAGTTGTAGGTTATGCAATTGTCAGGAGAAGACCATCCAGTACATAACATCTGCGTGTAGGATGTTGAGCAGCAGCGAGCACACCAATCGTCTTAACTCCGTCTGCAAGATTCTCCATCAAAATCTTGCGTTGAAGTATAACTTCGTGGCAACTTACCATCCTTGTTATAAGTATACTCCGCAGAGAATCTTGAAAAATTATCGGGTCAACCACTGTGGGATCACACTATTGCCACCGACCACATTGTTATTCACAACAGACCCGATCGAGTTCTGAAGGAAAAACGAGCGTGCTTCATAAGCGATGTAGCGGTACCGTTGGAATGTAAAGCATCCTGAATTAAAGTTAGGAATGCTTCAGTCTCATAGAAAAGTACACCATTAGTCAACGATTTGTTGGAGGTTTCGATGGCAATGCCTAACAACAACAAATTTTTTATATGACCTCCGTGAATGGGAATGTTGGACTGAAGTAACATTTGACATGGGATCCCATTCTCTGCTTCTCAAGTTCAAAGTAGATAATTTATTATCTACCATGACGGTAGTCTGATGTATTTGGCTAGAGGATTGTTTCTCATAGAAAAACTCACGAAGAGAATGCACTTGATTGTAGTGCAACGTTTTTAAATCAAGTACCCCCTTCCCCCTGCTGACGTGGAATAGTGATCCTCAATTTTTCGGCAGCTCTATTGTGCATGTTGTTGTTTGCAAGAACTACTCTTACCCGTCTATTGACAAATTCTAAATCAGTATTACTCCACTGTATCACACCGAAAGTGTATAGAAGGACGGGAATGGCGAAAGTGTTGATTGCCAGGATTTTATTTTTCCCCTACAGATCAATTTTAAGGACAAGATCCAGACGCCGCTCAAATTCGCGCAGCTACTTAGATTTCATAATAAGCAGGTGTTTTTGCTTGCAATATGGCGAGATTTTTGTAGGCGTCGTCCGAATTCATACCCTCAATTCGGATGTTATTTTGCCTGTATCCTTCCTTGTCGGTGTGTTTTCCCCGAACAATTGCTTTTATGCGACATTTTTCCAAACCCAACTGCATGCTGATATCCCTGCTGAACTGGATGGTGATGTTCAGCAAGGAGCGAAGTTGGTTCTCGTCTTTGGCATGCACTTTGATGTCATCAATGTACATGAAATGACTTAATGTACATTTCGACAATATGCCATGCTTGACTTGGAACCCACATTTGCTTTCATGCAAAAGATGGGATAGTGGAGCCAAACAAAACCACAGGCGCTTAGAGAGTCGCCGTAGGAAGACAAGTAATTGAAGGGCAAGAGAGAGCCCTGTTCCTTGGGGATGAGAAAAGTTATCCTCTTGGTGAAAAATTGTGGAAATAAATCAGGATCGGCAATCATCTGATTAAATTGATTTGCCGATATCCTGTGAGTGCTCTTGAACCGCTTGTGAATCTTGTCAACTCCTGGCGCCTTCCAGTTACCTGCCTTGTCAAGGGCTGTTTCTACTTCGACTTCAGTTACGTCAGGCATGGTTATTTCGAGAAGGGCCTCGCATGAATGCCACGCTGCTTCTAAATTACAACCGCTGGATTCGCTCCAAACACTTCCCCAGAAGTTTTCTGCCTGATCCAGATCGAGGTTACTTTCCATATCTGAGTTGGTAAGATTTTTATAGAATCCCCGTTGGTTCTGGAAGAACAAGGTGTTGTCTGTCCTTCGCTGAAAGCTTTTTTGATACCTACGGATGCGAGTGGAGCACACCGCAAGTTTCTGCTCTTGTTGCTCGAGGATGTCTTCGATTGGTATATCATTGGAGAGATGGTAGTTTCCAATGATGTTTGCATCGCATCTATGCACTCTTGGTGATGGATTTCGAAGGAGTGCTTGCATGACACGACCAATCTCCTTTCTCAACTTTTCGACTCTTTTGTTGAGTCGGAACACCCAGAATGGTAAAGTTATTTCATACCTCTGTTATGCGCTCTAAGATGTTAATTATGGGGACAAACAACCGTGGTAGCTGCAACGTAGATCAGGCTGTGAACCTATGTAGCAGTAATCTCGCTAGCCAAACGATCAGGCTCTGTCAACGGCATAGTTGCCGAAGTAAACTTCAGTTTTGGGATCTTTGGCCTAGCGTGTAAGAGAATCTCAGCATACTCTGTGAATGCGACCTGGAATGCGATCAAAGCCTCATTATAAATTCGGTCGACATCCCCAGTCACTAAGCTTCTCCTGATTACTGGGTTGATGGAGTGCAAGTAGAGTATTCGTGTTGCATGTGTCCGGATAGCTGAGTGGTTAGAGCACAAGGCCGTCGTATGGAACATCGCGGTTCAAATCTCACTGGTGGCAGTGGGATTTGTAACGTGATTTGATGTCGGATACCAGTCCACTCAGCTGTGAATGAGTACCTGAGTCAAATCAGGGTAATAATCTCGGGCGAGCACAATGCTGACCACATTGCCTCCTACAGTGTCCTGTAGTGTACCGTTACGGTCTTGAATGAAGTGCTCTAACACACTTGAAGGCCCTGATCCAACATGGATTGTTGTGCTAACGATTATTATTATTATTATTCGTGTTGCTCCTCTGTTCAGTCCGGGTAAGTTGGTGACCCTAGACCGAGCTCAAGTGAAACTTCGTGGAAAATTTGTTGCCTAGTTAGTAGGGCAATTCGATTATTTTCATTATCTCCCGGTATTGTTGCAGGAAGCGGGTTATGAACGCGTCATGGAGTCGGTGTCTGTACCCTGATGGATTCCTTTCCAAATCCGTGACACGGTAATAGGCGCCGACGATAAATTCGTTAAGTTGGTTTGTACGACGCCTAGGACTCCCGTCCCTGGTTGTTGACGCCATAACCGCCAAAACATCCAAGGGCGAAGAGCCGCTCTGATGTTGTTGAGCGACTCTTAACCGTGTTGGGTACTGCCTTCGTGTCCCTGGGGTCCCATCAAAAGAATTTTAAATATTATCCCCAATTTTGTTCCCACGAGTGTTGGGGAGGCAGTCAACCCTGCAACAGAGCCCCAATGTTGCCATGCCCCAAAGTTACCTCTAAAGGTGGGGAAGGTATTTGGAGGAGAGCCACTGAAATACAGTGTAACGTCACTGCAATTCATCCGATAGGAGCGTCGATCCCTTCACCCCGGATTACGGATTTGTTAAGGAGGTTTACTCCCCATGAAAGGGAAGAATCGATAAGGAAGGACGAACACAAAGGGAAACGTTCTGCTTCTCTGCGGCTACTTAATTACAAAATTAACTTGCGATATTCGTAGCTGACCCGGTGGGTAATGTCATTATCCGAAAACCACGACACGCGCCTGGTCGCATGCAGCTCTGCGTGTGCAACTCAGGTGAGGATAAACCTGGTACGCCAGGTAGAATATATTATATATAGATGTATACATACACATGGTCGCACCCACTTTGCGTTCAAACGCATCACCGCTGTGATGCGGGCCTTTGGATGTTCCCTTAGCCCATCCCTAGGTTGGTTGCGCCTCGGTCCGGTTGGGCGGGAAGAGGGTCCGTGGGCTTTTTTAACTTTATAAATATATACATATATTATATATATATATATATATATATTTTTTGTGCACACACGGAAGTGAAAAATCTTAGAAAGACACGTCCGCCCCAGCTCCGCCGCCCGAACGCTGCAGCGGGCGCGAGTGGGATTCGCACCCACTAAAAACCACCCCCGGTCTCTCCAGCCCCAGCACCGCGGGACCACCATTAAGGCATTACTTGGCGAGGTCGGTTTGCTCTTGGGCACTAGTCCTTCTCCTATTTGCAGCTTTCCTCCTTCTTTGTTGCTTCAGCAACTCCTCTTGCATTTGGATGATTGCGGAGCCAACGGTAAGCCCTCGGACTCCAGCATCTCAGTAACCAAGCTCTCCGGGGTCACGCTCTTGACCAGCACCTGGTTTAAGCTCCTTCTCTCCATCGCAAATCATGGGCAGTGAAACATCACATGTTCTGGATCCTCCGGTATGCCGTCGCATCTGGGACAGTTCGGAGAATCATTCAACCCAAAGCGGTGCAGATACTGCCTGTAGCAGCCACCGTGTCCCGTGAGATAGTGTGGATAATGTGGTAGTTGGTCTCCCCATGTTTTCGCTCAAGCCACACCCTAATGTTGGGGAAGAGCTTGTTCGTCCACCGACCTTTCGTAGACTCGTCCCATCTGCGTTGCCAGAGATCATGTGACTCTGACCTTGCCGCATTTCTACGCTGTGCATGCCCCTCCATACGTCACACTCATTTCTGTACCTAGAATGTCAACAGGGATCATGCCTGCCACTGCCAATACTGCCTCATCTGATGTGGTTCTAAAAGCATTGTAAACCCTCAAAGCCATCAGCCGGTAAACCGAGTTCATCTGCTTCCATCTCTGAGAGTTTGCAATCGCCTCTATCCATACAGGTGACGAGTAGAGCAGGATGGAGCGCCCCACTCCGGCTAGCACCAACCACCGACAGTGTTTCGGCCCACCAATATTTGGCAACATTTTTGCAAGTGCCGTGGTGGCACTGGCTGCCTTTTGGCATGCATACTCTAGGTGTTCCCTTAAACTCAATTTGGTGTCAATTATTACCCCCAGGTATTTGATAGCCGGCTTTGATACGACCGTATGTCCACCGACCTCCACTTTTACAGTGTTATTTTTCCTGCATTTCGTGATTAAGACCGCTTCCGTTTTCGCGTCCGCCAAGGTCAGCCCGGACTTTTCTAGCCACGACTTTACCGCTCTCACTGTTTCCGTTGCGTAAACCTCCACATCTTCTGGGTATTTTGCTGCAACAACCACAACTAGGTCATCAGCAAAGCCGCCAATCGTTGTCCCCTCTGGGACGGGAAGAGCAAGCACCCCATTATATATGATATTCCACAACAGGGGACAAAGTACCGATCCCTGTGTTACTTCGGCCGTGACAATGTACTCTTTGGGGCCCTCATCCATCCCGAGAGGTAGTTTTCCAAATTCGCTAAATATCCGGGGACACCTATGTTAGCCAACGCCCCTTCAATTCTATTCCAGCTGGCTGAGTTGAAGGCGCTTGTAACATCCAACGCCACCACGGCACAGCAGCCACCAGAAATCAGTGCACCTTTTGCCAGGTTTACCGCCATATTAATTGCGTGCACCGTAGAGTGGGCGCGTCGGAAACCAAACTGGCATTCCGACAAACCATTGCTGGATTTGAAGTTGGGCAGGAATCTGTTGTAGATGACTCGCTCAATCATCTTCCCCATTATATCCAACAGGCAGATAGGACGATACGACGCTGGGTTTCCAGGTGGCTTGCCAGGTCTAGAAAGCAACACCAACTTTTGCTTTTTCCACTGGGCATGGAATATTCCTTCTTTTACGCACGCCTCGAAAAAGTGTGGGGAAAAGATCGGGCCGCCTCGCAGTGGTTGAGGTTGATTTGTATCAACCTCATCTGCGATTTGTGCTATGGGCTCTCCTGTATTCCGGGCACCTGCTGCTGCCTGCAATGTGCCGATGATCTACACCCTCCTTTCCTTTGCACAGTAGACAGTTTGGGTCAGCTCCGCAGTCCTTGCTGATATGGCCTTCCACTCCGAATGTTCTGCATTGCTTTGGCCTGTTATTTGAACTAGTGCATGACTTCGCAATGTGACCGAAGGCAATACATCTAAAGCGCAATTTTAACGCCACCTCTTCCCTAAGGGGACACATAACCCAGCCGATTCTCACTCTGTCTGCTACTACAGTTTGAGTGCGTTCTCTACTGGTAGGCTGATGATAGCGGTTTGTGTTCCCCCATAGGCTTTCCTCAGCGTTTTCACCACTGACTCTTGTAATCCGGCAAGATCGAACTGTTTCTCCAATGCTTCGCGAACCTACTCCTTCGTCGTGATTTCATCTATATCTTTGCAAATGATAGTGATCTCCGGCCTGCTAGCTCTTATGTCGGTTTCCTGTCCTAAAGTTTTTCCCATTTGCCTCAAGAATTTGTCCGTGGTTACATCCTTGGATTTCTTAAGCTCCAACATAAGATCTCGCTTCTGGAGGCGTCTAATAGCTAACATTGTCTGCCAAATTCATGAGTTCGGGGTCTGCCTTCAATTTCCTGAGAATGTCGGCGTATGACCCTCGCCTCATTTAGAAAGGATAATCACCTCCGGTCTTATCTCCGATCATTTCTTTTTCGCGGTTCTACCTTCCTCCAAGCTTCCGCATCCGCCTTCGAAGGTCCGATCCCTTTTCTTGAGGTCGGCACTGGAGTAGTTTCACTGGCAGCTTCAGTCGTAATTTTCATAAACTCCAGCTTTTTGGGAGTTGAGTCCTTTTTCCTTTTCGGGGTTTGTTGGCCTGTTGAGTCATCCAGCTTTTCGCGCAGCCTCTTCCCCGGTTTCTCCCCTTTTGTGTTTTAAACAGGCGTTACTTGAGTTGACTGGTTCACTTTTTCAATCGACGACTTCCCTCGTTTTTCCTGGGCCTTACCGTACGCCAAACGGATGCCTTGGTAAATGTTCCTGCGCTGCTTTATAAACTCACACAGCTCCATGATCTTTTTACCGAGGGCAGTAAAGGCAGCTCCAGACTGATCATTGCCCAAAACATCGCTCGGGTTAATCCGGGCCAGCGATTCTTCCTCATCGGAGATTCCCGCTGTACGCTTCCTACTGGGGGTAGCAATCGCGGAGGCTTGTACCCGTGTGGGATGGGATTTACGAAGAATCGAGCCCCTTTTGGACGGTTCTATCAATGGAGCTTGTTGGAGTCCCTCCCGTACGCTTTCAACATTAGATGCCACAGTAGCCAAGGTTCCCACCACTGAGGCACTGCCGTCGTTGGATATGCGCTTGCGCATAAGCATGCCCTTACACGCACATATCCGGAAGCGTACATATGCATGACCATGACACATTCGTCGAGCATTCGCTTATCCACACGAAGGGACGCGCCTAATGGGAGATTTGGCAACTCCACACACATATTATATATATATATAGTTAAAAAAAGCCCACGGACCCTCTTCCCGCCCAACCGGACCGAGGGGCGACCAACCTAGGGGTGGGCTGAACGCAACATCCAAAAGGCATTTGTAGAGAACGGGCGTGTCTACAGTTGATAATTGATATTATTAATAACAATAATTTAAAATTGAAATTAAATTACCTTTTATCAAGAATATAAAGAGATATTTATATTACTTAATTAATAATATATAATTTAAAACTTAATTGAAACTAATTTACTTTTGATTTGTTATCTAAGTTACTTTTTCCTTAAAAAGTTTCGAGAAAAAATTCGGTTTTTTGGCTTGGCGAGAATGAGCGGCGAGCCGCCGGCGGGTGGCGGACCAGACCGGCCCCCCACCATAAGGCCTAGGGGCACTCGGATCGGTCGTGGAGTCCGCAACGAGGAGGATCCCGACTTGAAAATAGCCAAAGTGAGGATAGCCAATCTTTAAAGAAGAAATGGCGAGCTGGCGAAGACATTCGAAGATTTGAAAAATCAAATGACGATATTGATAAAAAAAAATGGAAAGCTTACGGAGCAGCTAATGGCTGGGGAGGCGAGCCCGCTGTCTCCAAAGGTAGCCAAAAAAAAGTGAAGCTTTCTTCGACTACTTTTGCGGTCATGGAGGAACCGGGCTGCCTTGAGGGCGAACAAGTTTTCGGCAGCGAATTTGTCCGTATGGAGGACATAGAGAACAGTAAAGCTGACGATACGAGAGTCAGCGACAACGGTGGCGATGGAAATGTCCCAGAAGAGGGTGCTAACCAGGCAAGTTGTAGTACTAAAGATGGAAAATTGGGTGAGTTTTTGCTCTATGTTTCCAAAAAATTAAAGAAAAAAAACCAGATTCAAGATGTTAAATAATGTAAAAAATAATGCAAGTACTAGTGAAAATTGTAAAAATGGTCCGACTGGGGATACAATTAGCACCCGAAATAAAGAAAAGGGGGAAAGGGTGCTCGAGGTCCTCGACTGAGTGAAGGCTCCTCACTTCACCTACACTCCAAAGGAAGAGAAGGTGCAAACCTTCCTTCTGAAAGGCTTGGATGCGGAGGAAGAGCCCGATGAGGTGTTCAAAATGCTCCGGGAGACGGGAACTGAGGTCAAGTTCCTCTCAGTGCCACGGTTTAGTACGAGGAGATCCGTTTTGGAAAAACGAATCCTGCCACACTTCCTCGTGCAGATAAGCCCGGAGAGCCGGGGAAGCGATCTGATCGGCATCAGGTCGCCATTCATTTTGAGCGCCTGCTAAGGGGCGAAATAGTCCAGTGTCGAAGATGCCAGCGCTATGGTCACTCGGCAGTGAACTGTCAAATGACCTTACGATGTGTAAAGTGCGGGAAAGACCATACCGCAGCCGAATGTTCGCTGACTGAAGCAGATGGCAAGGAAAAAACTTTCTGTGTCAACTGCGGAAGCGAAGGGCATCCGGCTTCGTACCGTGGATGTCCTGCATACCGTAATGTTAAGGTCACAAGGCAGCAGGCACCGAGATCGGCCCAAAGAACGAAGGTGTCAGCGGCGTTGGACGGTGCCGTCCCTTCGGCACCAATCGTCTCGGGGATCCCATTTGCAGAAGTAGTTCGAGAAGGGGGAGCTAAGAAGCCCCAACAAGATACAAGTGGCGGGATGAACACTATCCTCAATAAAATACTAACCATGTGTGAAAACATGCAGCGTACGCTACACGTACACAATACAAAAATAAATAGCATAACAGAATATTTACACAAACAGCATTCCCGCTGCTAGGTCAGCCGTCACAGCGGTACCACTGGATGGTCTCCGGATCATCGCGATTAATGTGAATTCCATCGTAGGAATCCATCGAAGAGCGGAGCTCCTTGATTTCGCTGTCAGACAACAGCCTGACATAGTCTTGATTTCAGAAACCCACCTCAACCCGAGGTATTCGATAACATTCAAGGATTTTGAATTCGTGAGGAACGATTGACGAAATTGTGATAGGGAGGTGGTACCGGAATACTTGTGGGTCGTCATTATCGTTTCAGGCATATTAATAGGCCTGAATTTGAAACCTTTGACTGTATCGAAGTCTCATGTATTCTGTTTTCACTGCCTAGAGGAGGGAATTTATACATTCTGTCAGTCAATGCAGTGGGAAACAACCGAGCCAAGTTCAAGGAGGAATTACATTCTCTGTTTACGATACTCGAACTGAATGGGCTGCATAATTATTATATTATAGCTGCCGACTTGAATGTTAAGCATACCTCGTGGCTAAACGCCACAAACAATCCCAAAGGGGTATTCCTCAAATCTTGGATAGAGCAATACCAGATAGAGTATAAATGCGAATTATATGGGTCAGAGAGCCCAACCTGGCCCAGGGAAAATTCCTATCTGGATTTGTGCATTGCTGACGCGCGCTTGAACTTTAATTTTAGGAATCCTCAACGGAAACTGCAGACTCTTCCTTACCGTAGCGACCATAACGCTATTCTTATTGAAGTTCTGTTTGGCGGACGAAGAGTTCACCTTCTGCCGATGGACAGTGGCGTCCACAGGCTGAACTTTAAGCAAACAAATTGGAAGAAATTCCAAGAGAGGTTTATTTGGGGATATCGAGAGGAATGCCCACCTCTTGATGGGGAAAACGATAGTACAACTGCACCAGGTGACAGGAACTTGAGCAACGAAGAAATACTTCAGTATCTTCTCAAGCTGGAGAACTTGACACTGGAAGCAATTGAACAAGTCGTCCCTAAGATTAAACCTCGGAATAATATGGAAGGATATGAAACTGCAACCATAAAACGGTTGAAAAAAGTGAAAAGCCTTCTGCTCACTCGCGTCAACAAAATCTATCGGAGATATGGGGACTATCATCATCCCATATTGGTTGAGTTCAAATCACTTCTAAAGATCGCGCGGGATCTTATCCGCCAACATTACGTAAATGAAGTGAACTTCCAATGGCGGGAGAAGTTAACGGATATTTCATCAAGCGACCCAGATTCCATGTTAACTAAGATAAATACGTTATTCCGGAAGAAGTCACGAATAACTGTACCGAGAATTAAAGTCGGTGGCAGCGAGATACAACACCTTATTGACTCAGGTATAGACACGAATAGTGTAACTGCTGATGCGCAAGGCAATTACATCGTTACGGATAATGCTCTTTTATTCTTAGTACGACTTAATTAAACATACACATTTTACAGAACGAGTATGTTGAAAGTTTGGTAATATATTTTAAAATAAACATAGAAAACGCCGCTTAAATAATTTTATTGATATAAAGGAATAATTGGCTCAGTGGAATAATTTCACAACTTCAATAATTATATAGTTTGTTTGAAAATTACATGTCAAAACTCTTTTTTCTTAACTTCAATTATTGTCTTTCTTATCTGACGTTTCTCATCACCTACTCTGTTCTTCACTCTTGTAGCGAGGTCTGAACTGAGTGGAGCGCCGGTGACGTCATCTGTCCGCTGGTATTCGCGACATTCGAAATAAATTTCGAAGGCCGTGAATCCTGCCGCGCCACACTCTGAAACTCGAACTTATAGGGGAGCACTTTGAATCGGTGCATGGCCCAGAACGGACTTAGAGCCAACGCAACTTTCGGAAATTGTAGAACGAGATGTCCACAATTTCAAATACAGCCTGAACGGCACCACAGTTCTCCAATTTAGCTCTGCGTTGCAGGCTGATCTCATACCGAGTGATAATCTGCTTGATTACTTTGTCTCATGTGTAGAATTAACTTCCATATTCAGAAGAGTAAACAATAAGAGATCATCCGGTATGGATGTCATTCCCAACGTGGTCCTCAGGCATTTACCAGACATTGCCATTCGTAATTATTGCATTTTGTTCAACAATTTATTGAACAATTCCTTCTTTCCAGGACAATGGAAGAAAGCCCGAGTATTCCCGATTTTAAAGAGAGGGAAGGATTCATCCAGCGCTCAAAGCTACCGCCCAATCAGTTTGCTGCCTAACATCAGCAAGGTGTTTGAGGTTTTGGTATTGAAAGCCTTGAACGGGCATATCAAGAAGAAGGAATTATTGTCGAATGCGCAATTCGGATTTCGACCTGGACATTCTACAATACATGCAATAACGAAGGTAACGTCTGATATTTGCTGGCGGATTAACAATCCGCTTGCCTTATAGACATGGAGAAAGCCTTTGATACCGTCTGGTTGGATGGACTGATTTTCAGGCTCCTGAAGAATGAGTTTCCCAGCCACCTCATAGCGATGATGTGTAGTATGCTGTATGGTAAGTGCTTTGTCATTATAGACGGAAATCTCACTACTAGCAGAGAATTTCTTGTTCTGAATGGATTACAGCAAGGGACAGTGACTGCGCCTACACTTTTTGCGATATTTGCCGGCGCAATACTCAACTCCTTCGATTTTAATAAATCTCCTAAAAGGTCGTTGGTTGCCTTTGCTGACGATCTGAAGATGTTCAATGATATTAACTTCTTCACGAACAGTTGGCGGATGCAAATCAATGCGCAAAAGTGTGAAACGATTCTGGTTCGAAATTCCTTGGCGTATGCCAATAGGAACTTGAAAAGGAATTACAGAGATTTCCACATTGTCGCGAACGAGGATAGTTCTGAGCGCATTCCTCATAAGAAGCGCGTTAGATACCTGTGTGTGCGTCTTGACGAGCGTCTCCAATTTAACGAGCACGTTAAAGTCGCGCTAGAGAGTGCTCGCAAGGCATTCATGCCTCTTCTAAGACTCTTTTATGCTCATCTTACTTTGGTTAGACCGGTGCTCACCTACGGTGTGCTATCTGGTTCAATTTGAGTGCTAGCCAAATGGAGAAAATAAGGATCTTTGAAAGGAAATGTCTGCGTGCTTGCACGGGGCTTAATAGGACTGCTTCGTCAAATTATGAGCACTATGTAACTAATGAAGTGATGTATGCAGCTGCTGCTGTGCAAAGAATCGACACAGTTATCGTCAGATTGATTCGGAATCATATAGTGCGATCTGCTTCGCATGGTGAGAACCCTTGGGTTTCAGAGCCGTTCTACCCAAATGATGGGTATTTCGAGAAAACTCTCAAGACAGGCTTCATTTCTCCCGAAGCGTTCGTGTATCTTGACAGGAATGGTCTAATTCTTGATTCTGCCGGTGATCCGGTTATGTATCATATACATAGACGGGCCACGGACAAAAGGATAGAATACCTCCCGAATTTGACAGTGGGGGCTCCGGAATTCGACTGGAGATACTCCAGAGCGAGAGCAATTGATGAAAAAGAGAAATCCTGGTACTGGTGGCTGTGCCACCGCCGACTCCCCCCTACCCCGTGGAACCACCTTTAAGTATTACATCACTCGGCGGAGTTAGCCTACTTTAGCTAGATCTCCTTCCGTCTTGCCGTGGAGTTGTTCCTTCCTCACTTCTTCTGCTTTTCGCAGTTTCTCCTGGATTACAGCGATCATGGAATTGATCGCATCCCAGTCTTCCTGCCAAGCTAGCATTCTCCGGACAAAATTTTCCGGTGATAGCTCTTCACCGAGAGATTCCTCTAGGTTCCTCCTTTCTTCCACGAACCTAGGACATTGGAAGAATACGTGCGCTGGGTCCTCTGGGACCCCGTCGCAGTTTGGACAATTAGGTGAGGTGTCCAAATTAAACCTGTACAGGTATTGACGGTATCTTCCACAGTCGGTGAAAACTGGGCGAGATTATAATTCTTTTTTCTTCAGCCTTTGTCCCGTTCACAAGCGGGGTCGGCTCGTCGTGATCGGCTTCGCCATTTGGCTCTATCGAATGCCTGATCTGGGTGCAATCTCGAGGCTTTCAAATCTCCATCCAGCGTATCAAGCCACCGTTGCTTAGGTCTGCCTTTTGGTCGTTTACCATGGACTTCGATGTTCAGACCAATCTTTGCAAGTGAATTCTCGTTTGCACGAATTGCGTGACCATACCATCGAAGACGCCTCTCTCGCAACTTTTCCACGATCGGTGCAACCCCATAACGATCGCGGATATCCTCATTTCGGATGTGATCTAAACGTATGACGCCACTAGTCCAACGTAGCATCTTCGTCTCCATTACCGCAAGACGCCGTTCATTGTCTTTTATGGTCGGCCAACACTCAGAACCATAGAGGGCGACTGGACGGACAACATTGCGGTAAATTTTAGATTTGAGACGTTCGTTGATACGTCGATCACAAAGGACACCAGTTGTGGAACGCCACTTCATCCAGGTTGCGTTAATGCGTGAAGCAATTTCATAACGCAGTTCTCCATTGGCTGATAGCGTTGACCCGAGGTATTTAAATCGCTCAGATCTGGGCAGATCACTGCCGTTGACAGTGATTGTGCCTGTTTCATGGGGATCGGTCGTCAAAAATTCAGTTTTGTTTAAATTCAATCTGAGACCGTGTTGCATGAGGCGATCATTCCATTTTTGAACAAGTTGCTCGAGATCATTTTTGCTATCAGATGCTAGGAAAACATCATCTGCATAAAGCAGTGTGTAGGGCGCTGGACGTTGGATATCCCGTGTGACGGTGTCCATAACAAGGACAAAGAGGAGTGGTGAGAGGGCACTTCCTTGATGAACTCCAACAGAGACACGAAGCGGTTTTGATACACCCGCCATACTTCGAACTTTACTTTTCGGATCGTGGTAGAGCAATTGAACCCAGTACACGAGTTCTTCTGGCACGAAGTGTTGTCGTAAAGCATACCAGATGAGTTCGTGTGGTACACGGTCAAACGCTTTCTCTAGATCAGAAAGGCAATGTAAAGAGGGCGATGCTTCTCACGGTGTTTCTCCATGAGTAACCGCGCAGCGTGTATTGCATCAGTAGTTCCGCAGTTCTTGACAAATCCGACTTGATTCACGGTTATTTCAACGATTTCGCGAATACGGTTGTCAAGAATGCGTTCAAAAATCTTCATGGTATGGGAAAGTAACCGGATCGGACGGTAATTTGAACATTCTGCTGGGCTGCCTTTCTTTTTCCATATTGGAACAGTGGTACTTTCTTGCCAGTCAGATGGTGTTCTTCCTTCCTGAATAACCCGGTTAAAGAATTCACTCAGCCACGGTGTTGGGTCCCAGCTCTTTGCTTTCCAGAGTTCAGATGCGATGTCGTCAGGTCCTGTTGCTTTCCCCGATTTCATTTGTTTTATTGCCTCCTCGACTTCAGTTGCGCTGACTGGTGGAACTGCTCCAAATGTCGGCAATGATTGTGGAAGTGGAGGATGAGCAAATTCTTCAGTTGAAATCTGCTCGAAGTATCCTCGCCATCTATCCGTCGCGGCTCGACGATCAGTAAGCAAAGTACCGTTCTTGTCATTAACAGAACAGAAGTGTTCGATATCCTGTGTGCGTTCATCACGGTTTTTAGCAAGTCGATACAGATCTCTCTCGCCATCCCGAGTGTCCAGTTTATCGTAAAGATTTTTGAAATGGTTCGCTCGGGTGACAGCGACCGCTTTCTTTGCTTCCCGGTTGGAATTCTTATAAATTTGCCAATTAGCAGGCGTTTTATCGTCGAGAAATTTGTGGTAGAGGGGCGAGATTATAATTGATTTCGCCATACTTTCTCTCCAGCCACGCCCTGATGGTAGGGATTAGCCTGTAAGTCCAACGACCCTTTTCTGACTGATCTGTTGCCATCTGCTTATGGATCTCCCCCTTTCGGCTTTTTTGACCTCAGGTAAGGGAGAGATGGACCTGGTGTTATAAATGTTCATCATTTCTTTTGCCAGGATGTCAATTGGCATCATTCATGAGATGACGAACGCTGCATCGTCTGAGACGGTCCTGAAGGCAGAACACACTCTCAAGGCTGTTCTTCTGTAAACCGTACTCAGTTTATATGCATTGCCTAAAACCTGCAGCGCGTTTCCCCAAACTGGGACTGCTTACAGTATGAAAGAACTCACCACTCTGGCTATGAGCAGCCTGCAAGTATGCTGCGGTCCATACTCGTGGTGAATGCTTTTTTGCATGTATGCTCTATCTGCTGCTTAAAACTGAGTTTTCCGTCTATCATCACCCCCAAGAATTTGATGGCCGGCTTGGAAGTGATGATACAATTCTCGATTCTAATGAGGGCATAATTTCTTTTGCGGCGCTTAGTGATGAGGACCACTTCCGTCTTTTCCTCCGCGAATGCCAGCCCAGCACTTTCTAACCAATCCTTAAGGACACTGATTGCTTCGCTTGAGGACCACTCAGCATCCTCGAGATGTTTTACGACCACAACCAGTGCTATATCATCGGCGTAACCTACCACCGTGGCCTCCACCGGAACCAGGAAGTTAAGCACATCATCATACATGATGTTCCACAGAAGTGGGTCCAGTACGGAGCCCTGAAGGACACCCGCGGAGACAACGTATTCCTTGAGTCCATCATCGGTATTAAACCAGAGTGTTCGCTAATGCAAATAACTATCTATAATAGCGGCAAGGTAGGTGGGAACACTAATCGTCGCCAGAGACTTTCGTATAAGGTTCCAACTGGCCGAGTTGAATACATTCCACAACCCCTTCCGTGAATTGCATTTTCGACCAAGCTAGTAACCATTTTGACGGCATCAATGGTTGATCTGGCTTTACGGAACCCATGCTGCCTATCTGAAAGACCCCCTTGGCTCCCGACGACTGGGGGTAGTTTATTATAAATAATCCGCTCCAACATTTTCCCCATAGTGTCTGGGAGACATGTGGGTCTATAGGAGGACGGATCCCCTGGAGGTTTGTCAGCCTTAGGCAGCAGCACCAGCTTCTGCCGCTTCCACGGTGCTGGAAACATACCCTCAGACATACACGTTTCGAACAGCTCTGCCATCATACCCGACCTACATTTGACGGCAAGTTTGAGGGCCTTATTCGGTATGCCGTCCAGACCCAGGGCTTCGCTGTCGCTTATTCGACTGCAGATCTCGAGCAGCTCGTCCCTGGTAACTGGTGGAATCGGCGTCACATTCAGGGCACGCTGGAAAGTGTCAGTAGCCCCCTCTTGTTGGGGAAATAACCCCTGGATTATTTTCAACAAGAGCATAGGGCGCGTGATCTGTGGAGATGATCGGCCTCTGAATCGTCCTGTCACGATTTAATAGGCGCAACCCCACGGATTTATGTTCGCTTCCAAACAGAGCTCCTTAAAACATTCACTCTTACTCCGCTGGATGGCGAGCTTGAGGTTCTTGCGAGCTTGCCTGTAGGCATATTCCTTTTTTCCTTGATCGATCCTACCTATTGCCCTCTGAGCCATGCGTCTGGCTCTGTGGCAAATCGATCGAAGGCTGGCAAGTTCACTATTCCACCAATAATTGGGTCTTCTAGTGGAGAATGAGCACCTCCTAGGCATCGACGTGTCATATGCCTTAGAGATGCTTTGTGTAACATGGAGAGCTCTATCCGTGGCTCTATCCGTGGCTTTGCTAGGCAAGTCTAGCCACACTTCCATGAATGTTTGCTCATCCATCGTTTTTGCAGACCACCCTGGTATTCTTTTGGATTTCGACTTCCGGGGTACGGGTATCCTGCCTTGTGGCTCCGTCCTTAGTTCAAAGGTGGTAGCCTGGTGGTCGCTGTACGTGAAGTCCTCGCTAACTAGCCAGGACATGCCACGTGCTAACGTAGGGCTGACAAAATTCAGATCTACAATTCAACCACTTCCCCCTTTTCGATAAGTGTTTACATCGCCTTCGTTGACCAGAACTACATCTAACTGAGCTAATGCTTCTAATAAGCAGCGCCCCCTTGCGTTAGTCTCTTTGCTGCCCCACTCGATAGCCCACGCATTAAAGTCACCGGTTATCACCTTTGGACCTCGTCCCCTTGCGTCGTGAACAAGATCGTCTAACACCAAGCAAATCTTGTGCGACCCTGCAATGATTAAGGTTTATTTGTATTAACCTCATTTTTCACAGCAGTTAACACCTTCCTAAATTCCGGGCATTTACCACTTCCTTCCTTTCCTTCGTACAAAATGCATTTGGGGTCTTTATTGCACTCCTTGGCAATATGTCCTTTCTCCCCACAACTCCTACATTGATCGGACCGATCGATGCCGCTAGTCCATGATGTAGTGACCACGACTTCGCGACGGGAGCGGAATCTCATTCGGCTCTTTCTGGATTAATTTGCTCAAATAATGCATTTCAAAATGTGCAATTATCCTAATGTTCGCCACAGATTGCACATTATTGAATACATTCGGGCGAATTAATCTTGACAGAGGCGAATGATTTGCCGCATCCGAGGCGCATGCACATGTTGCTACAACACGAATGGAACTGGGTTGTAGGCGGGGTAGTGTGAAGTGAAGCGGTTTTGAGCGGAAAAAAAAGGCGAGAGGTCGAAGGCCGGGGAGCTTTTTCTTGTTTGATTTTTGGCGGGTGATTTTTGGAGTGGAATTAAATATTTTTTGAAGGATGAGGAATTTGAAATAAGTGAAGTTTTATTTAAGTTTTGGCGGGTGATTTTAAGAGCGGGATTTGGTGCTGATATTTTTTGAAGGAGGAGGAATTTGTGAAAAAACGGGATTTGGGGCTGGATATTTTTGCGAGGAATCAGTTAATATTTGTAAAGACAGTCGAATCAGGGAAAACTGAAAAATAAAGGACGTGAACAGCGCGAACCCTTTGTCGTCTCCGTTCGAGACAAAACAAATTTTTGAGTGATTTGAGGACTTCCTCCCTTTCTCTTCCACCTTGTTCCCGCAAAGCCTGTAAAAGGACATCCTCAAAAGCACGAAATTGCCTGAGGATGTCAAGGAAGGGTGGGAACCTCAGGGACCGCGCCTCATTCAAGATCTGAGGCAGTAATTGAGACTATGATCCGTCGTGGATCTTCTCCCCCCCCTTGATCGCGGCACTTGGGTCGGGAGACTTACGACTCCACGCGCGCAGTCGAGCGGTTTTTTTTTTTATTTTTCAATTTTAACTCGCGTTCTGGTAGTTATTCGTTAGGCCGTCGCGAATTCTTTTGCATTGTCTAATTTGTAATCGGGTGCGGACCCACGCATCGGTATAGACACGTTGATTTTCTATTAATGACGCGTGAGGGATCAAAGAGCTCAAAGGACCCTCACATTCCCGAGCCTGGCTAGCACAGAGGGGTGCAAGAACGTGTCGACCGAGCATTTTCATGGAGTTTCAATTTTTTCGGGAGGACCTTCACGGTCAACTTCGCCAACATTTTAGGTTTCGAAGATAGCTCTGCCCTCTAGGTTGTTGTCGGCCACTTACCGAATTAAGTTCATTACAAATGGTGCCCAACGTGGGGCCCAACATTTCCTGTATTCAGGGCTAATTCTTATTTGCAGGTCGAAGGTAGACTATTCCTGCTCACAACTTCGTTTGGTGGTGTCGGATAGGGAATCAATAGATTCTCAACATTGTTCCCGGCTAGGCTCCACGTACACTTGCCTTCACATTTCTAGTTTTAGGTTTCACGCCTTTTTGGCCGGAAGCAAGTGCTCCTAAGCCGCAATTTCCTTTCCCACTTTGTAGCGTAGAGTTTCCTGTCCTATCATTGGTAGAATACCATAAGAGCTAGTCGTTTGTTGTATTTGTCTTTGGGACTTAACACCTCATAGGTGATTGCCTTTCATAAGCCTCTAGATCTACGGGCCTTTGCGGCTATAAGCTGAAAGGTATTGCCGTCCGAGTTCTGAGGCTTGTCCTTCCCTACCTTTATGTGAAACGGCTCTTCGTTTCAGCATTTGGGAAAAAATTAAACATTCTTTCTTCTTCGTAGGGATAAAGTGACGGGTGAGATGAGTCCTTGATAGAATACGGAGGTATTCGGCTATATGCTGTGCCGTTCCGTCCACAATGATTCATCTTCACTTTGTTCTCTGACTTCAGACGAGGAAGATTGAATTCTCGCGATCCCTTTTTGCTTCTTTTATTTTCATTTAATGTTCTTTTCTGCACACAGATGAAACAAATTATGAGGCTGGGATGGCATTTTGGTCATCCGAGAGTTTTGCGGCAATTAATTAAAGGAGTTGAACAATTAGGGAGAGAGGAGTCCGCAGGGTACATTTTTACTTTACTTTTGGTTGGTTTTTTTTTCTCTCTCTTTTTCGTTCTTTTTTTCGGTTTATGTCGGTTGATGCGAATTGACATTACCCTTGATTCGATTATTCTTGGTTTTATTTTCTCTCTACGATTTATCTTATTTTGCTTTTCATTTTCTGGTTGCTAAATTTGCGGTTTTTTCTTTTTCATTTTCCCTCTTTTGGTGTCATCAATAATAAAATGTCCGAGAACGAAGGTGACCCTGTATCGAATGGAGTCGAACAAGAGGCAGGGGCCTGGGCGCCGACCCATTATCGGTAACCTTCGAAGACTCTGCGTAGTCAGCGACAGACAACACCCAACAGGGAACTTCTAGCACGGCGACTCAAGTTAGAGGACCATATGATGTGACATCGGAAACGCCGTCTATGTCATATTTAGAAGCCCGATTGATGTCGAGGTTAAGTATGTTCGTTAAGGAGATGTTGGACGAGGAACAGCGTTCTTCCACGCTTAAGATTCCTCCGAGAATAGATCGACCCCCAGCACCTGTTTCCCTTTCGTCGCCATTACCCCCGTTAACTCTCCCATTCAGTTCATCGGGACGGCTACGCAGCGTGATGTTCCCGGACAAAATATCGCACATCTTGAACTCTTGGGGCTTAAAATATGATGGCTCCGAGGGATCGCTGCCAATAGAAAAGTTCCTTTTCTGAGTCGAATCCTTAGCTCATTCGACTCTGCAAGGGAATTTTTCTATTTTATTGGGATACGCCTATACCTTGTTTACTAGAGAAGCAGGAGACTGGTACTGGGAATATCGGCAAGGCAACCCCGACGCTCAATGGCCGTATCTGCGGGACGCTCTCCGATATCGTTTGCCAGACATTGATCTTTAGGAGTGGATTTGGAGCCGGACTCAAAAAATTGTGAACCCTTCGCGAAATTTTACAAAGCCATCCAACGTTTGGTGTCCCGACTCCGGCAACCGCCTAAAGAGGCTAAACTGGTGGAAACTCTGCGCCACAGCCTAAGACCTAAGATCATTCGGGCAATTTTCCCTATTCACATAGCTACAATTCTCGAGTTACGTGAATGGTCGAAAAATTTTAAAACTGGCGAGACAGCTTGGCGGTACGTCAATTGGTTAAATTTTCGTGTCCAAAGCGTCATTTGTTGGAAGTGGACGCAACCGAACCTTCTTCGGAACGAGGCAGCCCGAGTCGCCAGGACATGCACGGAGTAGAGGTCGAAGCTGAACAGCCCAGTGTTGTTGGAACTGTGGGGATCTACGACACCAATGAAAAGATTGCATGGGAGAGTTAAGCCGGTTTGGCTATGGCTGTGGAACTCCTAACATCATGAAGCCACAATGCCCCCACTGCTCATTGCCAAAAACTGGAAAACTCGTTTAATCGGGGAAGGGAGCCGCAAACCTCATTTGCTACATAAACACTAGTCTCCTCGACTCTCGGTCCGCCTTGTGTGTTGAAGTGGTCCGATGACCTAGATATGACCTACTCGGATTTGACCCCACCACCAATTATTTCTAGAAAACTGATGCTTTCGGTTCTTAGGCCGTTGCACGTACGACTGCAACAATACTAAGCGGCCAGAGAGTGGGTCTTCGGAGTAGCAGAGATGGCGACGAAGAAGCTTAGGCGCTCAACTTTTCGCTTACGCCAATATTGAATGCGAATAATGCGCAACCGTCGTCTCTATTACTCTGCCATTATCACAAGTCAGCCCAGTAATGATATTCGCCCGTTGCGATGTCACAGTCTTGGGTGAACGTGTTTCAGGACTGATTGACACCGGAGCCACTGTAAGTTGCTTAGCTTCGAATTTCGCCCGGAAAATTATTAACGACAGTTGGTACAAATGGGAGAGATTACGCATCGATCTCAGGACAGCCGACGGGACTAGCCACTCAACAGTAGGCAGAGTGTCGGCTGACATCACGTTTCGTGATCGGACGGAATCGATGTCGTTCCTCCTTATCCCGTCGTTAACTCAAAGTCTTTACCTTGGTACTGATTTTGTGCGCAAGTTCGGACTCGCACAGGACTTATTTGCACCTTCCATATGTTCCATCGAAAATGTCGAGAACGTCAATCACCACCAGTTGACGACACACCTGCGAGCAAGGCTCGAGGCTGCCATTGGCAGTTTTCCATCCTTTGTACAAAAACACAGACACTTCTCAGTCTCTCCCGCCATCGAAACGCTCCTCTACGAAGAGATTGATAGCATGCTGGCTTTGGGAGTCATCGAAGAATCGCAAAGCGCCTGGTCTTTGCCAGTTACCCTCGTGGTGAAACCTGGTAAAGTGCGACTTTGCCTTGATGCACGTAAAGTGAACAGTGTAACAGTGAAGGATGCTTATCCTTTACCCCTCATCGAGGGGATTTTCAATCGTCGCCCGAGGGCTAGATTCATTACTAGTCTCGATCTGAAGGATGCGTTCTGGCAAATTCCTCTGGATAAGGCTTCCAAGGCTAAGACTGCCTTCACCGTCCCAGGGCGGCCACTCTATCAGTTCGTGACCATGCCGTTTGTGCTCCGCAATGCACCTCAAACCATGCAGAGACTGATAGACAAGGTCATCCCTGCCCAATTATGTCTTCAAGTCTTTGTATATTTAAATGACTGGCTGCTCACTACAGAGACCTTCGACCAGCACCTGCTGCTCTTAAGCGAAGTGGCTCTCTGTATGAGGCGCACTGGCTTGACGTTGAACATCCGGAAGAGCAAGTCTGTTATGAAGGAAGTTCGATCCTTGGGGCACATCATCGGTAACGGGACGATTTGTACCGATCCCGACAAGTTACACCCCATCAAAGACATTCCGCGGCCGAGAACCGTCAAGCAACTACGGCAGTTTCTTGGGATATGTGGGTGGTATCAGCGATTTGTGCCAAATTACGCTTCGCTGACTGCACCGTTGGCAGACATACTTCAGCAGAAGCGTCAGTTTTGCTGGTCTGAGGAACCATCTCGGCCTTCGACGCTCTGAAAACGAGTCTCTCCTCGGCTCCAGTTCTGCATAGCCCCGACTTCTCTAAGCCTTTCGTCATACACTGTGATGCAAGTCAAGATTGTATAGGAGCGGTGCTGATGCAGAAGACAGAGGAGGGACATGAAGTTCCTATAGCGTATATGTCGAAGAAGCTTACTCAGCCTCAGCGAAATTTTACTATCACTGAGCAGGAATGTCTGGCAGCGGTGGAGACAGTGCGCAAATTCCGAGCGTATATTGAAGGCACCACATTCGAAGTGGTAACTGACCACGCTTCGCTCAAATGTCTGATGAACCAGTCCGACCTTCACGGCAGACTGGCCAGATGGGCATTGAAGCTTCAAGGATTCTCGTTCATCATCAAAGACAGAAAGGGATCACAACATCTGGTTCCGGATTCTTTATCTTGAATGTATTCACCAGCGGAGATGGATGCTTTGGAGAGAAGTGGGAACAGTGCAGACGTGGATTTTGATTCACCATATTTTCGGTCTGCGGACTATTTGCAACTGATCGAGCCTATAAGGAAGAACTCCAACAAACTCCCTGATCTGCAGGTGTGCGATGGATTGGTATACAAGCGAACCAATCATGCTTCACAAGATGAGCTGCAGGAACAACAGGCTTGAAAGCTTTGGATTCCGGAGGAGCTGACGACTGAGGTGATCACCCGTGCCCATGATCATCCTTTGAGTGCACATGGGAGGTTGGTAAAACCTTGGGTAGACTGCGGTTGTGGTTTTATTGGTCTAAAATGGTTGCCCAGGTCAAGGACTATATCCGCAATTGTGAAACGTACAACGCTCCAGCCTCTAATGGGAAAAGCGCTCATCTCCGATCTCCCATACCCCAGACCTCGCAACGGAAATATAGGAGCAATAGTCATTCTCGATTCTCTCTCGAAGTTTTCATTTGTGGAGCCGATTAAACGGTTTACTGCGAACGTGCTGACTGAATACTTGAAGAAGAGAATCTTCCATGTGTTTGGAATCTCTAAATCGATCACGTCTGATAACGGGGCGCAGTTCGAATCCGTGGCTTTCAACGATCTTCTGAACCAGTATGGCATTCAAAACATTTACACTGCTTTATACTCCCTGTAGCAAACGCCTCGGAGAGAGTAAATCGCTCACTGTTGGCTGCTATACATGCTTATATCGGTCCTGATCAAAGAGATTGGGATAACAAGCTGTCATCCATCAACTGTGCGTTTCGTTCAGTGAAACATGTCTCAATAGGGACTTCCCCCTATCACGTCGTTTTTGGGCAAAGCATGGTCACCCCCCTACGCCCTTTTACGACGCCTGAACGCCTTGCATGATGCGACCTTGGAGGTCTGTTCTCAAGATAAACCTGCTATTCTGAGAGCAGGGGTTCAGGGGCGCATCCTCCAAGCAAGAGAAACACACGTTAATTTCAGGTCGGAGATATCGTGTATAAACGGCTCTTCAACTTAACCAGTGCAGCAAAGCGGTACAATGCTAAATTGGATCAGAAGTTCGTGAAAGCAAAGGTCATCGGTAGAGTCGGAACGGTTCAATACGAGTTGGAGGACATGGAGGGTCGTAACTTGGGCGTCACTCACGCGGAAGACCTTAAGGCCTAACTCATGCCTGGATCTTTTGCTTGCCTTTCCTCGTAAGCACGCCGATACTCAGCCGCTTATCAGCAGTGATTGTCTCATTGGTCTTCAGTTGTCTTTCCTCGAGCGGGTCTCGGAAACCCAGCTATCTTGTAGTGGCCGCGACTTTGGGACGGGACGCGACGGGACGGGAATCTCATTCGGCTCTTTCTGAATCAATTTGCTTAAGGGGGTCATCCCGTGTGAAGGCCGTTTTTTTGCCTTTTTTTGAAAAATTATTTTGGAGAACTGGATAAAGATAGAAACGTGATGTTTATTGATATCTCTAGTATATGTGATAAATTTGTCCGCTTGGTATCGTAGCCAGTTTTTGGAATACGTGTCAATTTGTGCACCCATCTCAAAAGAGGTGTTTTTCTGCTGCCACGCTGGAGGGTGCTGTGTTCATCTGAGGAAAAAAAACTTAACGGAATTTTGATGTGGACAATATTCCACGGCCCGCAAACTAGGATAATTAGAAAATATTAAAAGGTAAATTTTTGGTGGGCTTTTAAACTTAATTTTTTGGTTTTTGGAGTTTTTTACGGCTTTTTTTATGAATAAAAAAAAAACTCCCCATCCAATTGCAATTATCCTAGTTTGCGGACCATAGAAATATGTATTAAAGAAGTCGTGAAAATTTCAAAGAATTTGGTTGTATAGATTTTGAGCTATGGTGGCAGCCGATTTTCAAGATGCAGTTTCGAGAAAAACGCATTTGAAAATTTAAATGTGATTATCAACAGTAAAATTTTAACTCACCATTAATCTGCTGTACCTGGTCCATAGAGAGCACCCTCCGTTTCTTCAAAAAAGTCTTGTAAGCCCGATTGTTGCTCTCTTTCAATTCTGGTTCTTTTAGTGAGGGTCAGTCGATCGTCGTTCGGACCGCCAAATTCACACTTCATTACGGCGTTCGGCATAAACCTGACATATGTGACCACCTTGACATCCCATTGTCACTAGGATTTTGAGAATGCCATTGAATCCTTCATTGAAAATAATTACAGCCAGAAAAGTGGCTATTTCTACGACCTTAGCCCCAGAATGAAGGTGTTTAGGAGTGAAAGTCCAGATCAATGCATTTAACGACTCATTGTTATTCTGGGTCTCTGCTCTTAAACATCCGTTCAAGAGATCATCTCGTAGATTGGTTGGATGACTATTTAAACTTCCTCAGTCAAAGGTGCCATATCGAGGTGGAAACTATCCAGTTCTCCTCTAGCTTCCGCTTTGCGCCATTTCCACCAACTGTCCTAGCCTGCTAGACAATTTCGATGCTGAGGATTTTCGTGTGTAGAACATTTATGGAAGAAAGTTGCCCAAATTTCTTGCTTCATTCCTTCTATAGAATTTGCGTGTCGACGAATAGCTAGCCCAAAAAATGTAGTGAGGCCGTTAATAACCTTATCAGTAAGTTTTGCAGCCCCCTTTGCACCAATGCCTTTGTGATTCTTCTTTGCATTTCTAAGCCGTGTTCCCATTCTTTTCTCAACGTGTCCTACGCATTCCTTTTTTACTACTACGTATATTTTATTATTTGCAGAAATACCGGCGAAAACTCTAGCAATATCCAATATACAATATAGAAAACTGTTCATGCTTGCTAAAAGTTTCTTTGCTGATGTTGATGCGAAGTCCTTTTTCTTCTCTGATAAGTATCGATTCCCATGAAATACTCGTTTTTTAGTGCGAGCATGACGTTGAACGTTAAAACGATCTCCCTTCGTACGATCCATTTAAAAAAATCGCTGAACACACAAACAGCACAATACTTACAACAAAGTATAACTGAGTATAGCTTGAAAGCCTTTTAGTGCTCATTCTAGACTGGATTATCATTTTTATTCCAACCAGGAAATAAGTTTAGACAATTGATTGATTTTCCATCTTTTTATATTTATACCTGTGTTCGAATTTATAGGGCTCAGGTAAAAAAACTAACAGGTAAAAAAAGATTCGATGCTCTTTCTCATCAAGTACTCTAGCCGCGGCTGCAAACTCCTTATCTGTTTAACACTGTAATTTCTGAACGACTCGGAATATCGGAAAATCCCTTTGCCCACATATTCTCCACTATATATAGATACAATTCATGCAAAAAAAAATCGATTTCTCCAACCCGACACACGGGATGACCCCCTTAAATAATGTATTTCATAATGTGCAATTATCCTAATGTTCGCCGCAGATTGCACATTATTGAATGCATTCGGGCGAATTAATCTTGATAGAGGCGAATGATTTGCCGCATCCGAGGCACATGCGCAAGTTGCTGCAACATGAACGGAACTGGGTTGTAGGCGAGATAGCTGGAAGTGAAGCGGTTCTGAGCGGAAGAAAAAAGGCAAGAGGCCGAAGGCCGGGGAGCTTTTTCTTGTTTGATTTTTGGCGGATGATTTTTGGAGCGGAATTTAGAGTTGATATTTTTTTGAAGGAAGAGGAATTTGTGAAAAGTGAAGTTTTGTTTGTTTTTTGGCGGTTGATTTTAAGAGCGGAATTTAAAGCTGATATTTTTTGAAGGAGGAGGAATTTGTGAAAAGTGAAGTTTTGTTTGTTTTTTGGCGGTTGATTTTAAGAGCGGAATTTAAAGCTGATATTTTTTGAAGGAGGAGGAATTTGTGAAAAGTGAAGTTTTGTTTAATTTTTGTCGTGTGATTTTAAGAGTGGCCTTTGGTGCTGATATTTTTTGAAGGAGGAGGAATTTGTGAAAAAAACGGGATTTGGATCTGGATATTTTTGCGAGGAATCAAGTTTTTCAAATTTCTTTTTTTTTATGTTTGGGAGTTAATTGTTTTTCTTTTAGTTTTTTTACGTTCTTCTATTTAATTTTTTTTATGATTATTTTCATATATTTGTTTTGTTTTGTGAATAAGATTACATTATGAGTCCTGAATAATTTTTTATTGATTTGAGGACTTCCGTCCTCTCGCTTCCTCCTTGGTCCCGCAAAACCTGTAAAGGGACATCCTCAAAAAGAAGAAATTGCCTGAGGATGTCAAGGGCGGGGGGGAACTTCAGGGGCTGCGCCTCATTCAAGATCTGAGGCAGAAGAGGCAATAATTGGGACTGTGATCCGTCGTGGATCTTCCCCCCCCTCTCCCTTGATCGCGGCACTCGGGTCGGGAGACTTACGGCTCCAAGCGCGCGGTCGAGCCGTTTTTTTCGATTTTTTAATTTTAGCTCGCGTTCTGGTCGTTATTCGTTAGGTCGTCGCGAATTCGAAGCACCGCTTTAAAGAGATCTGTTTCCTTAGTCGGCAAACAACCCATCCAATTCGAACCTTCCCCACGACCAACAACTCCTGCGGCGACTCTACTGGCAATCGCATTGTGGCCGTTTGAGCACAACCATACGCTTTTCTTAGGCTCACGATAGATCTTTCACTGAATTCATCCAACTTGAATTGTTGGTTCAAGGAAGTGCAGATCTCTACTCTGAATGTTACCTCATCGAGATCCTTGCACTGGATATTGATCTCATGCTTTTGAGAACGAACTATTCTCCCCAAGTGAGTTTAAAACTTGGTTAGGAAAGCCGTGAGTTTTCCCTATGCTGGATTTTTTCAGCTCAAACATAAGGTCCCCTTTGTGGGTCCTCCGAATTTTGCTGACATTTCCGCCTAGGTCTTTTAGGTCAAGTTCAGATTTCACCTTATTCTGTATCTCCGCATACCCTAAATATCCTCCGCTGGAGATTACAATTGCCTCCGGGCGAATTCGCATCTTTGGTTTCTTGTCTTCTTGTCTTCTGAACTTTTAGTTCCGTTTGTTGGACTGGTCGAGACTCCTTTTTTCCTTTTTGGGACCTGTTGATTCCCCAAAGCTTCCCCCTCTTTGTCCCGCACTTGCTTACTTGACCGAAGATCACTTGGGTCATCTGTGACACTGTTGGAGCTGGGGTATCCTGCTTTTCCTTAGGCTTTCATACCTCTTCCTGTTCTTAATGTTTTGGTGCACGTTGTGCTTGTCCCTGATGAACTCGGACAGCTCAACTATTTTAGTCCCAAACTGCAGAAAAGGTAGTTCTTCTGGGTCAGGGCTTTGTTCTCGGTGAGTCTTGGCCAGATTACTCCTTTACTGACTCCTTCGCCTTTTTCAATTACTGAGCTCCCATGGACTTCCTTTTACCGGCATTGGTATTGAAGGCAATCGTATAATTGATGAGCTTCTCCTGAATGGATCTATTTGCTGCTGCTGTCTGTCCGTCTGTCACACCTGCTTTATTCGGAAACAGCTAGACCGATTGTCACGGAAATTGGTAAGAGTATATAATCTGTTGCTCCCTATACATACAGCCGGTGGCGCCATTTGGTATTAAGTTTAAGGGGAGCTCCCCATACATGTGAATGGACGGTGCAACATTTTTTTTTCATAAAATGTGGCCATGTGGGGCATTAAATATTTGATATTGGGTGAACCATAGGGGAGTGGGTGCTCAAAATATGACCCCCAAAAAGTGTAACAGGTCACGTTCTCAGAACCTATCCAACCGAAAAATCTGAAAAAATCACAGTGGTGCATCTCTACTAAATCTAGGCCTGAAAATACATCCAGTTCCGATATCTACACAAATAAAGGTAATAATATTTCCACATTTTAAAAATTTACCCGGCAACCCCCCTTGTGTTCATCCCAGAAGTATAAAATTTGGCGTGAGTGTAATGAAGGACATAATGCAAGTTAGTGGAGTTTGAAGAAAAGCCAACCATTATTAACAAAGTTATAGGGGGTAAAACTTTGCCATTTTTTGTGAATTTCGTGCATTCTACAATCTGTATGACGTCATCATCACATATCAATTCATCAATACCAATAGCAAAATGAGTTCTTATTTTGTTTTAGTTTTCTAGTCATTTAATCATGAATGAATATCAATTACTCCAAACAGACATGTGTGTATGTAGGTATATAGTATATGCGTGCTAATGAAGTCTGCGGGTAGTGTCTAATTCAGATAGCTATATTTGTTCATTAAACCAGCAGTATCTAATATACGTACTATATGTGCACGTATGTATGCTTTTGTGCACGAAGTAAATCGGAAATATCGTTACGATCAATTTATATAGATGCATATATATGTACAAAATTCGGAAATGTTTGTTTAGGGTGAGGATAATATCAAATGCTCCAATGTGGTGCTGATGTTTTTTGATGTTTTACCTAGAATGCAGTAGATTCACACGAAAAAGGAAAATTCGACATTAAACCTCCAAATAGTAGTAAAATTCATATCAAATTTAAAGGTGCCATGTGCTTATATAGGAATTCATTTTACAACTGAGTAACAGCAAAAAAGAAATGAGAATAAAAACTCCATATCGCCCACATGAAAATGTTACAACTTCCAGAAATTGCTTAATGCGGCGGCGTGTTTTCCACGCCAGACCAATGCTCAGATAGCAAGCAAACTCATTTCAGCAGTTGGCATTGTTATGGACTGATTCCTCTTGTAGGGTTCTAATATGTCTCCCCAAGTGGTCATGAGTGAATAGTCGTTGGTAATTCTCTGATGATTGACTAATTTGATGTACTCTAACTTTGTTAATTTCAATAGTAATACCGTAGTTTATCGGTTTGATGCCAAATCACTGCAAAATTGTGGTTATCTACAATGAATTTTAGGAGGGTTTTCAAGTAAATTTCTAAAATATTGTAATAAGCTGTTCTGTGTTAACTGTAATTGAGCAGATATCAGAATGGAATATATTGTAAAGCCCACATTTGGTGTAGGTACACCACCGTGATTAGGTAGGTTCTCAGAACGTGACCTGTTTCACTTTCTAGGCCAGACGTTCTGAGTTTTCATGCCCTTACGTTTAGCCATTATCAGAAATGGGATCAGCAAGGAAAAACACTAATTGAGCCCTTTCATTTGATACCCATTGGATACGCAAATGACCATATTCTGTAAAAAAAATGTTGCTCCCTTTCGCATATATGGGGAGCCCCCCTTGAAGCCAACACAAAATGATGCAACCTATTGCACTTATAGCGGTTCAGAGACAACATGTTCTCACCAAATTTCGTGACAATAGCCCGAGCGGTTTCGGAGTAAATCTTTTTCTGACAGATGGGCGGACAGACAGACAGACATTGAATCGATTTGAGTAAGGTTTTGTTTCAGATAAAACCTTAAAATGAGGGCCTAAATCTGGATTGAACATTTTATGAAATCCTTGGTTGAAAAATTGGATGAGAGCGTATGTACATACATATGTATGTGAATACATTTGTATGTATGACCACATACCATGGTTGAAGCCGATTTTGTCATCTCTTTTGCAGATGTCACATATCAATGCGTACCCGTACATATTTGCATAGATACCTCAGGCAAAGTGCCACCTTTACAACATTGGGTGGTTAGCATTTAAGGTCAGCATTAAAATTTCTGATTTGTTTAACATATCTGCTACATACACTAATGATAGTTTTATTATTTCTTACGCTTTTAATGTCAACTAACGTAGTTTATAGTTCTAACTTCAGTGGTCCACTTATTGATATATATTATGTACGGTAAATATTGAACTTCTATGAGGTTTTTTTTAATTGTTTCCTTCTAGCCAAATTGTGGTTTTATTTCCACTTCTGCCACTGTGAAATAAATAAAGAAGTCAGTTCTCGCCGAGACTGCTTGAGGTTCTTTATGTTTCCAGGTATCGCCAAGGTAAAGAGCTTGAACAGTATACCGCCGTTTTCCAATCGATTCACACCTGGGATGTTAGTATGTCTCGGACGACATCATTAACTTAGTATAACGTATTAGTGTTCAGTGCGGTACATTGTTCGTATAATGCAGCTCAGTATCTAAAAGCCATTTCTTGTGATCTTGACATTGAATGGGTAACAATCTGGATTACTTTTGGTGACTGGATATATATAAATACGTATATGAAGATAGGTACCTACCTGTGTATCATTCCAAAATTGGAAATCTTCAAATACATTACCATCAAAAACCATTAACATTTAGTACTTGGCGAATTGTATTAAACCGTACTTAGTTTTGTTTGTTGTTTCTTTTTTTTTGATGGAAACTATTGAAATATGCTATGGAAATTATCTGTTAAACTTGTTTAGGATAATCATTTAGAAAGTGAGGATGGCTTGGTCGATGTAGTAGCCCATATGTGAAGTAATACAGAAAACAAACACAAATATATGTACATTCCGAGCGATGCAGTCTAGTGTGTGTCGACGACTTGCTTGCACCGCTCAGAAGAACAACTATTGATGGCTGGAGCTACAGTACCTAGTATGAATATGCCTTATTTTTACCTCGGAAGCGTTGGTATTGTCTTCAACATGGTTTTTTCCTCAAATGATGTCATCAATGAAAGAGGTGGGCGAAATAACACTTGCCGATAAGCAGGTAGCGATTAAAAGGGTATAGGTAGGATTTCGAATTTATAGACCGTGAAGATTTGAAAAAGATCATTTTGCTGAACTTTTCGGTGGCACTGGAAGAAAATGCGAGTGAAAATCTAAATGTATTCTTACTAACGGAGAATAGCATGTTTACGTAAATGCTAACCAGTTTTTGGCTAGAATTTATAAGCGGGTATTAACCGGGGCTGGGTTGAATACATTTTTTGTCAGCAATTTTGCTGTTCATAGTTCGACCGGGGAGATATGGGAGCCTCCACGACTTGCTGATGGAACCACAACAAAAATCGAACGTGAAAAATGAAATTATTTTCAAAACATCAAAGATTGAAATTATCGATTTCGTCCATGTTTATCAAATGCATTTAATTGCTTTTAACGTCTAAAAATATTAATTTTATTTTAGCTGAAATCGGTTTATTTTGTCGCAATTATTACTCAACTTACTTTTTAAGGTTTTGTTTGTAAAACAAAACCTAATTAAAATCGGTTCAATGTCTGTCTGTCCGTCTGTCTCTCTGTCTGTCTGTCTTTTTTTTTTTTGAGGAGGTGGA
Source organism: Hermetia illucens (assembly GCF_905115235.1). Classification (NCBI taxonomy): domain Eukaryota; kingdom Metazoa; phylum Arthropoda; class Insecta; order Diptera; family Stratiomyidae; genus Hermetia; species Hermetia illucens. The sequence continues at coordinate 67,803,610 of NC_051852.1, forward strand.
AGTCTTCAAAAGACACTCGTCTGGACACACCAGCTTCTGGGATTTTTACCCACTAAAACCACCCCCGACTCCCTCCCTGCCCCGCGGAACCACCTTAAGGTATAACATCACGGGGCGGAGCCAGTTCATCATCGTCATCATCAACGGCGCAACAACCGGTATCCGGTCTAGGCCTACCTTAATAAGGAACTCCAGACATCCCGGTTTTGCACCGAGGTCCACCAATTCGATATCCCTAAAAGCTGTCTGGCGTCCTCGCTCATAGATTTCGTCATTGTGTAGGCTACGGAATCGTCCATCCTCATGTAGGGGGCCAAAAATTCTTCGGAGGATTCTTCTCTCCAACGCGGCCAAGAGTTCGCAATTTTTCTTGCTAAGAACCCAAGTTTCCGAGGAATACATGAGGACTGGCAAGATCATAGTCTTGTACAGTAAGAGCTTTGACCCTATGGTGAGACGTTTCGAGCGGAACAGTCTTTGTAAGCTGACAACAACCGTGCGCGGATTTCATCATCGTAGCTGTTATCGGTTGTGATTTTCGACCCTAGATAGGAGAAATTGTCAACGGTCTCAAAGTTGTATTCTCCTATCCTTATTCTTCTTCGTGTTTGTGTTTGACCAGTGCGGTTTGATGTTGTTGGTTGATTCGTCTTCGGTGCTGACGTTGCCACCATATATTTTGTCTTGCCTTCATTGATGTGCAGCCCAAGATCTCGCGCCGCCTGCTCGATCTGGATGAAGGCAGTTTGTACGTCTCGGGTGGTTCTTCCCATGATGTCGATATCGTCAGCATAGGCCAGTAGTTAGGTGGACTTGAAGAGGATCGTACCTCTTGTATTCACCTCAGCATCACGGATCACTTTCTCGAGGGCCAGGTTAAAGAGGACGCATGATAGGGCATCCCCTTGTCGTAGACCGTTGTTGACGTCGAATGGTCTTGAGAGTTATCCTGCTGCTTTTATCTGGCCTCGCACATTGGTCAAGGTCAGCCTAGTCAGTCTTATTAATTTCGTCGGGGTACCGAATTCTCTCATGGCCGTGTACAGTTTTACCCTGGCTATGCTATCATAGGCGGCTTTAAAGTCGATGAACAGATGGTGCAACTGTTGTCCATATTCTAACAGTTTTTCCATCGCCTGCCGCAGAGAGAAAATCTGATCTGTTGCTGATTTGCCTGGAGTGAAGCCTCTTTGGTATGGGCCAATGATGTTCTGGGCGTATGGGGCTATCCGGCCTAGCAAGATAGTGAAGAATATCTTATAGATGTTACTCAGCAACGTGATACCTCTATAATTGCTGCACTGTGTGATATCTCCCTTTTTATGTATGAGACAGATTATGCCTCGTTGCCAATCGTCAGGTATTGATTCGTTTTCCCATACCTTGACCACAAGTTGATGAACCACTTAGTGTTACTGTCGTCTCCATATTTAACCAATTCGGCTGTAATTCCATCGGCTCCTGGCGACTTATGATTTTTTAGCCGATGAATTGCACGGACTGTTTCTCCTAAACTTGGTGGTGGCAGTATTTGTCCGTCGTCTTCAGTTGGCGGGACCTCCAACTCGCCGATGTTCTGGTTGTTCAGTAGCTCATCAAAGTACTCAACCCATCGCTCTAATATGCCCATTCTGTCGAAAATCAGATTTCCCTCTTTGTCTCGGCAGGATGAGCATCGAGGTGTATAAGGCTTCATCCTGCTGACTTGTTGGTAAAAATTGCGTGCCTGGTGCGGTTGCTCCCTGTACTTTTCTAGTTCATAGACTTGTTGGTTTTCCCAGGCTTCCTTTTTCCGTCTGTGAAGTCGCTTCTCCGCTCGATAAGACTCTGCGCGTGCCCGCGTTCTTTGAGAATGCAACATTACTCGGTATGCGGCATTCTTCCGTTCCGTTGCTAGCTTACATTCATCGTCAAACCAGCCGTTCCGACTCCTTTTGCGGCTGGGGCCAAGTATATTTGTGGCCGTATCCATGATAACGTTCTTCAGGTGGTTGTGAAGATCATTTGTTGATGCTTCATCTCCAGGTCCTCTATTGACTGCGGTTATTGCGGCATCCATTTCCCTCTTATAGGTGTTGCGGAGGGTTGTGTTGTGGATGGCTTCAGTGTTCACTCTCACCTGATTGTCAGAGGGGATTCTAGGTGGTATTGTTATTCGAGCTCGGGGCACCATGCCAACGAGATAGTGATCCGAGTCTATATTGGCCCCCCTATATGTTCTGACATTCATCAAGGCTGAGAGGTGGCCGCATCCGATCAACACGTGGTCAATTTGGTTGAAAGTGGTCCCGTCTGGAGAGGCCCACGTATGTTTGTGGACCGCTTTCCGCGCAAACCAGGTACTTCCAACAACCATTTCGTGTGACCCTGCTAATTGAATAGTCCGCAGTCCGTTATCATTTGTTTTTTCGTGTAAGCTATGGGAGCCAACGTATCTCCTGAATACGGGCTCCTTCCCTACTTGGCTGTTAAAATCCCCAAGTATGATTTTCATATCATATCTGGGACAGGCTTCGAGGGTTCGTTCTACTGCCTCGTAGAAGGTATCCTTCTCCGACTCTGCAGTCTCCTCTGTAGGGGCGTGAACGTTTATGAGGCTTATATTTCTAAACTTGCCTCGCAAGCGCAGAGTGCATAGCCGTTCGCTTATGCTTTCAAAGCCGAAAACAGCAGGTCTCATTTTTCGGCTGACTAAGAAACCTACTCCGAGCACATGGTTTACTGGATGACCGCTATAATATATGGTGTAGTGGCTCTTCTCCAGGAAACCGGTCCCTGTCCATCGCATCTCTTGCAACGCTTTTATATCAGCCCTATATTGGGACAGGGTATTGGCTAGCTGCTTATCAGCTTCATCTCTGTACAGGGAGCGCACGTTCCATGAGAAAATGCGCAAATCGTTGTTCCTTTGTCGTTGCCGGGTCCGTCGTTTTAAAATCCGTCCTATCCGAGGCTCCTGTTGTGGCTTCGTAACAAGTTGTTTTCCGTGTAGGGTTGTCAGCCCTACCCAACCCCCGACCTGGAGGACCAGTTGGTACAATTTGTCCCGTTTTTAAGCGCGGGAGACTCGCCTTCATCCTTCTCCGTCCGCAGCTTTTCGTCAAGAAAGGGCTCCCAGCGGTCACCACGTGGAGGTAAAGATAGGGTTTGGTAGTAGAGCTGTTGGTGTTGGTTCGGCAGGCATTTCCCAGGTTTTGTGCTCCATCGTGGGTACCAATCCACGTTTCGCCCCGGGACCTATACTACCTTTTGACCGCCTTAGTTAGTTCACTCTAGATTAATCCTATTTCTTCTATACCCGGCGCACGTGACCACGTTCTTCTCCTTTCCTCTGCCTTTCGCAATTTATTTTGAATAGATGCGATCATGGATCTGACCAGTTCTCTTGATGTGCTAGCATTTTCGGCACCAGATTTTCTGGTACCAGCGCCTCTCCTAGAATCTCCTCTAGATTCCTCCTTTCTTCCGCACAGTGGAAGAATACATGCTCTGGGTCCTCTGGGGCTCCATCACAATTTGGACAGTCGGGTGAGGTCTCCAATTTATACCTGTGAAGGGCTTGGGGATATCCTCCATGTCCGGTGAGAAACTGGGTGAGATTATAATTAATCTCACCGTGTCGTCTCTCCAACCACTCCTTGATGGCAGGAATGAACCTGTGAGTCCACCGACCCTTTCCTGAGCGATTCCACCACTCTTGCCATCTATTTATGGATCTCTCCCTCTCAGCGTTCTTCGTCTGGAATAAGGGAGAGATCGGCTTCGCATGGTATATATTCGTCATCTCATCTGCCAAGATGTCAATCGGCATCATTCCAGAGATGCCGAATGCTGCATCATCTAAGACAGTCCTGAAGGTAGAGCATACCCTCAGAGCTGTCCTCCTGTAGACTGCATTCAGTTTGCTAGTGTTGACTGGCATCAGCAATGCCTCGCTCCAAACTGGGGTCCCATAGGGCATGATTGAGGTAGGTCACCACCCTGGCTATAAGCAACCTAGAGGTATGCCGTGGCCCTCCCACGTTCGGCATCATCCTCGCCAGGGCCATACTAGCAGTGGATGATTTATCACAAACGTACGAAACCCACAGTATTGGGCCCAATACGGAGCCCTGTGGAACACCCACAGAAACAACGAACTCTTGGGGTCCGTCATCGGTGTAATACCAGAGCCTCCTTTCAGTTAAGTAACTATCGACGATAGCAGCGAGATAGGCGGGAATACCAACCTTCGCTAAAGATTTCCGTATTAGATTCCAATTGGCCGAATTGAATGCATTTTTCCCGTCCAGGGTAACTAACACGCAATATTTGCTGGTACTACCCTTTCCGTGGATTGCTTCTTCGGCCAAGCCAGTAACCAATGGCATCACTCGTTGATCTGGCTTTTCGGAACCCATACTGCCGATTTGAAAGGGCGCCTTGGCTCTCAACAACCGGGAGTAATCTATTATAGATTACCCGCTCTAACATTTCCCCTAGGTGTCCAAAAGACATATGGGTCGGTATGAGAATGGTTCATCTGGAGGTTTATCAGGTTTAGGCAGAAGTACCAACTTCTGTCTGCTCCATGCCGCTGGAAATATTCCCTCGGACATGCACGCTTCGAACAATTCAGCGAACATGTCCGGCCTGGATTTCACGGCAAGCTTAAGGGCCTTATTCGGTACTCCGTGCAGGCCCGGCGCTTTATTGTCTCCTATTCTACCGCAGATCTCCAGCAGTTCGTCTCTGGTGACAGGCGGGATTGCCGTCACATTCAGAGGTGGCTGGAATGTATTGGTGCTCTCCTCTTCCTGGGTATAACCCCTGGATGATTTTCAGCAAGAGGGTGGGAGACGTGATCTGCGGAGATGAACGGCCTCTGAATCGTCCCATCACGATTCCATAAGCTCTCCCCCGCGGGTTGACGTCCTCTTCTGAGCAGAGCTCCTTAAACATTTCCTCTTGCTTCGCTGGGTGGCGAGCTTGAGGGTTTTGCGGGCTGCCTTATAGGCGCACTCTTTCTGCCCCTGATCGACTCTACCTACCGCCCAGTGAGCCGCTCTTCTGGCTCGGTGGCAGGCTGATCAAAGACCGGTCAGTTCGTCATTCCACCAGTAGTTTGGTCTTCTACGGGGGAATGCGCACCTCCTAGGCATGGACGCGTCACATGCTTTGGCAATGCATTGAGCCAGATGGGCAGCTCTTTCCGTAGAGGCGCCTGCTATATCAGGTTGATCTAACCACATCTCTAAGAAGCTCTGCTCATCCAAAGATTTTGCAGACCAGCCTGAAACCTTTTTCGGTTTCGGGCATGATAGCTCTTTGCCCTGAGATTCGACACATGTCTCAAAGAAAACTGCCTGGTGATCGCTGTGGGTGTAGCGTTCGCTGACGCGCCAGGACATACCACGTGCCAGCGAAGGGCTGACAAAGGTTAGGTCCACATCTGAGCCTGACCCCCCTTTCTGGAAGGTGTTTACAGCACCTTCGTTAGCCAAAACTATGTCCATCTGCACGAAAGCTTCTATTAAACTGCGCCCCCTAGCATTTGATTCTCTGCTGCCCCACTCTAGGGCCCAAGCATTGAAATCACCAGCAATCACCTTCGGACTTCGTCCCCTTGCGTCGAGAACAAGATTATCAAGCATTTGCTCGAATTCAGATAGTGTATACATATACACCACTTATTTTTTCCCACACAAAGCCACTGGCTGCCTGACATGCATTACATTGTATGGCCTGTCGACCACATGCCCATATCGCCGCTCCACCAGTCGAATCTGTGACCCAAATGCCACCGTGACGGTTTCTATATGGTTCACTTGTGATGGCAATTTCCGTCTCAGATTCGAATGTGGTCTGCTCAAGTAAATCCTGAGTGATCCTGCAATGATTGAGGTTTATTTGAATAAACCTCATTTTCTCATTGCAGTGAGCGCCTTCCTAAATTCCGGACATTTACCACTTCCGGCAATATGCCGGTTATCCTGTTCCTGTTTTGCTTCTGCATCGATCGGATCGATCTATGCTGCTGGTGCATGCCTTCGCGAACTCAATAAACATGAGGCATTTAAAGCACCTCTTCAGTGAAATTTGTTCTCTTAAACGGCAGAAAACCCATCCAATCCGAACTCTTCCGGCAGCCAACAACATCTGCGCTGCCTCCGCTGGTACTTGTATTATGGCCGTTTGAGTACCACCATAGGCTTTTCGTAAGCCCACAACAGACTCCTCAGTAAGTTCTTTAAACTTGAATTGCTCCTTCAGAGCAGTACAAATTTCTGCTTTCGATGTCACTTCATCGAGATCCTTAGATTGTATATAGATCTCATGTTTTTGGGCACGCACTGCGGCATTCTCTCCAAGTGAGTTTTTCACTTGAGTGCAAAAGTCATCAGTTTTGCCACAGCTGGATCTTTTCAGCTCGAACATGAGATCCCTTTCTGGGTTCTTCGGATTCTGTTCACATTTCCGCTCAGATCTTTTAGGTCGAGATCAGCTTTGACCTTTTTGAGTATCTCCGCTTAGGACAGATTGCCCTTACTGGAGATAACAATTGCATCTGGACGAGTTCGCACTTTTGCTTTTCGTTTCGCTTTTTTGTTAGTAACTTTAGTCCATCCATTGTTTTCGTTCATCTTAGGCTTCGCAACGCTGCTCGTGTTTCCTAGATTCGCTGTACGTTGCCCTCCTTCTGAGCTGTTCGTGTTGGTTTTCAGAATGTCCTGTCCGCCTTTTTTTCTCTTAGGCGCCTGCTGATTATTTAAAGGATCCCCCTCTTTTTCGTACTCGCTTATTTCGTTGGGATTCGATGGTAGTACGGTTAGGCGTCACTTGGGTCGCTTGTGATACTGTTGGCACAGCGGGGTTCGGTGTGTTCTTCTTATTCTTTTCCTCCATCTGTGATCTATTATAGAGGACTTTAATAGCCCTCACCATATTCTTTATGGCTTGGTGCACGTTGTGTTTATCCTTAATAAACTCTGACAGCTCAACTATTTTTTCCCGAAACTGGGTGAAGGTTAATAGCTCCGGGGGCTCTGCTCTCTTGCCTGTACTTTATCCTTCATCATCTTTGGCATTGGTGGAGATCTCAAAGTTGATGAGCTTCTTTTGGATGGATCCCTTCCTTGCTCCTGGAGCACCTCCTGCTGTCGAGCATCTTGAATATATGCGGTGGGTGTTGTCACGGTTTTTGTTGTCCAAAAAGCTGCCTTTAGTTCAAGGTCGTACTTCGCTTGAACATCTCCCTCTCCAGATTCAAATCACTTGTAGCATTATATGCCAAGGTGGCCAAGTTGTCCACCGCCGCCCGCTTACTCACTCCCAAAAACCGCCGGTACTGGGGTTCCGGGTCCTGCACCGTAAGTTTCCTCCTTCTCTCGTCTTCCATGGTGGTTTTATGTTCTGGGTATCCTTCCCATAGCCATTTTGGTCCGCGCACCAGAGATGAGCAAACACTAGCCCATACACAGTCAGAAAAGAAAAGTGCATGAACACATATTTACACATCAATAGGTATGCCCCAATCCGCCAGCTGGGGTCGCGCCTGATGGAAGATCTGGCCACTCCTCACAAGTCTGTCTGTCACAGGCACTTTTCTCAGAAACGGCTATACTGATTGACACGAAATTTGGTGAGAAGGTGGGAGCTGTGGACCCCCAGACAAGCAGTGAGTTATATCCGCCTACGTTTTGATTTAGGGGGGTCCTCATACATGTAAAAGGGGGGTGTAAACATTTTTTTGACCAAATATAGTCGTGTGGGGTATCAGATGAAAGGTCTCAATTAGTACTTTTTGAAGCCAGTCTTGGTTTTGAGATTTCTTAAAAAGGCGGGGAGTGGGAGGGGTGCAAAGTGAGCCATTCTCGGAAACTACCCAACCGAAAAATCTGAAAAAAATCATGCAGCTGGCTCTATACGGTACCCAGGCCTCAAAATACTCTTCATATCGATGTCTGTTCAAATTAAGTTAATAATAATATATTACCGTATTTGTGGGAAAATTGAGTAAAACCCTCCTTAAGTCTACGTCAGAATTATAAAAGTTGGTAGTAGTATAAAATATAATAATATATAATATAAATATCTTCAAGTTTGATCAAAATCATACTATTGGTAACAAAGTTACAGTAGCTCAAAGTTGCCTTACCATGTAAATTTACAACCCGAAGTACTAAATCTGATATGCTAAATGCATCTTCTTAACGGGGTACGTACAGATGGGATAGTACTACACTCAAATATACTCACAGGAGAAGCAAACAAAACCTTTCATACCTGAAGCGCTCAGCTTCCGGTTTCCCGACTTGTTTTTAAATTAAATTAACAATTCTCCACTCCTCCTTGTCTGATCTGCCTTTAATAAATAGATAAGTTTTACTTTCAAAATTTATTTAAAAAAATACATGACACTGTTCTTTGCTCTATTTTGAATAACAATTTCTTGCCAGGTACGTTCAAAATGATTTTCTGTCATTCGCTACGATAATAATAGAGTCATACTTACGAGACGTCTTGAACAAATGTTGGCTGCAACTTAGTTTGGAACTATGGTCATACATTAACAAGTCGGGAAACCTAAAGGTATAAAAGGTTTTGCGTTTCCCTATGTGAGGAAAGATGAGTCCATGATAGTTCCTTGTGTATGTAGTTAAAAATTCAATTACCCTTTATTTTTTTAAGAGACATTTACGCAATAGTCAACCGCATACGTTTCGCCCTAAGAGTTCAAGGTTATTACTTAATGTGAAGAAGTTCACCTACAACCGATACAAACACCTACAACCGATACAAAGTACTTTCTGTACTACTGACATTTAAAGTTAGAATCTGCACTGAAATGCCAAACTTGGTAGAATCATGCCTGATACTTGATAGGGCAAGGTTTAAAGTCAATTACTAAAAATTATAGTAATATCCTATTGTTATTTTCATTTGATACCCCGTATTACCATATTCGGTGAAAAATCATTTTACATTCTCCTTTCTACGTAGAACAATTTAGACCACTGCATGTGTTCACACGTTCCCACCAAATTTGCTGTTAATCGGTGTAGCAAAGCCAAAAGTGCAGGCAGTAAACCGATTTTTTAAAGATTTTATTTTACACAAAACATTAAAATATATTTAAAATAATAAAAACTTGCTTTTTCTATTCTCGGAAATCAGAATATTCCTTGCTATACATATTTTCAAACTCTGACACATAGGTATACTTAAGTACATATTAAAGACATGATTATTGTGCAAATCCTAAACAAACAGACATTACCGCTTACTATATACATCTGAATATTTGCACATTTTCCACTTATGTCAGTTACGCCGAATCCTGGGGGAGCACCTGCAATGAGAACAGTAACCAGGGACACCTACTTTAGCCGAATTAAAGGCGTTTCTGACATCTAGAGTCACCACTGCGCAGCATTTACTAACGGACAATGCCTCCCGCGACCGATCTACTACTGAAACCTACACTACCGCAGCGGTAGATCACTCACTCGTTCGATAAACGGAAGCCGCCTGTTGTAAATCACACTCTCCAACATTCCCATAATGTCTTAAAGGCAGATAGGGCGATATGAAGAGGATGCACTAGGTCGTTTTTGGGGCTGCAGTGGAAGAACTAACCTGTGTCCTTTCCACTGGGCGGGAAATACTTCTTCCACCGTCCTTCAAAATTCAAGTCTGCTTATGAACCATGCGGGCCAAATTTTAGTAGCTAACTTCAGGGTTTTGTTTGGACTCCGGTCCAATCTCGAAGCCTTCATCATCATCATCATCAACGGCGCAACAACCGGTATCCGGTCTAGGCCTGCCTTAATAAGGAACTCCAGACATCCCGGTTTTGCGCCGAGGTCCACCAATTCGATATCCCTAAAAGCTGTCTGGCGTCCTGGCCCACGCCATCGCTCCATCTTAGGCAGGGTCTGCCTCGTCTTCTTTTCCTACCATAGATATTGCCCTTATAGACTTTCCGGGTGGGATCATCTTCATCCATACGGATTAAGTGACCCGCCCACCGTAACCTATTGAGCCGGATTTTATCCACAACCGTACGGTCATGGTATCGCTCATAGATTTCGTCATTGTGTAGGCTACGGAATCGTCCATCCTCATGTAGGGGGCCAAAAATTCTTCGGAGGATTCTTCTCTCGAACGCGGCCAAGAGTTCGCAATTTTTCTTGCTAAGAACCCAAGTTTCCGAGGAATACATGAGGACTGGCAAGATCATAGTCTTGTACAGTAAGAGCTTTGACCCTATGGTGAGACGTTTCGAGCGGAACAGTCTTTGTAAGCTGAAGTAGGCTCTGTTGGCTGACAACAACCGTGCGCGGATTTCCTCATCGTAGTTGTTATCGGTTGTGATTTTCGACCCTAGATAGGAGAAATTGTCAACGGTCTCAAAGTTGTATTCCCCTATCCTTATTCTTGTTCGTGCTTGTGTTTGACCAGTGCGGTTTGATGTTGTTGGTTGATTCGTCTTCGGTGCTGACGTTGCCACCATGTATTTTGTCTTGCCTTCATTGATGTGCAGCCCAAGATCTCGCGCCGCCTGCTCGATCTGGATGAAGGCAGTTTGAACGTCTCGGGTGGTTCTTCCCATGATGTCGATATCGTCAGCATAGGCCAGTAGTTGGGTGGACTTGAAGAGGATCGTACCTCTTGCATTCACCTCAGCATCACGGATCACCTTCTCGAGGGCCAGGTTAAAGAGGACGCATGATAGCGCATCCCCTTGTCGTAGACCGTTGTTGATGTCGAATGGTCTTGAGAGTGATCCTGCTGCTTTTATCTGGCCTCGCACATTGGTCAGGGTCAGCCTAGTCAGTCTTATTAATTTCGTCGGGATACCGAATTCTCTCATGGCCGTGTACAGTTTTACCCTGGCTATGCTATCATAGGCGGCTTTAAAGTCGATGAAAAGATGGTGCAACTGTTGTCCATATTCCAACAGTTTTTCCATCGCCTGCCGCAGAGAGAAAATCTGATCTGTTGCTGATTTGCCTGGAGTGAAGCCTCTTTGGTATGGGCCAATAATGTTCTGGGCGTATGGGGCTATCCGGCCTAGCAAGATAGTGGAGAATATCTTATAGATGGTACTCAGCAACGTGATACCTCTATAATTGCTGCACTGTGTGATATCTCCCTTTTTATGTATGAGACAGATTATGCCTCGCTGCCAATCGTCAGGCATTGATTCGCTGTCCCATACCTTGAGCACAAGTTGATGAACCACTTGGTGTAATTGGTCGCCTCCATATTTAACCAATTCGGCTGTAATTCCATCGGCTCCTGGCGACTTATGATTTTTTAGCCGATGAATTGCACGGACTGTTTCTCCTAAACTTGGTGGTGGCAGTATTTGTCCGTCGTCTTCAGTTGGCGGGACCTCCAACTCGCCGATGTTCTGGTTGTTCAGTAGCTCATCAAAGTACTCAACCCATCGCTCTAATATGCCCATTCTGTCGGAAATCAGATTTCCCTCTTTGTCTCGGCAGGATGAGCATCGAGGTGTATAAGGCTTCATCCTGCTGACTTGTTGGTAAAACTTCCGCGCCTGGTGCGGTTGCTCCCTGTACTTTTCTAGTTCACAGACTTGTTGGTTCTCCCAGGCTTCCTTTTTCCGTCTGTGAAGTCGCTTCTCCGCTCGACGGAGTTCGTGATAAGTCTCTGCGCGTGCCCGCGTTCTTTGAGAATGCAACATTACTCGGTATGCGGCATTCTTCCGTTCCGTTGCTAGCTTACATTCATCGTCAAACCAGCCGTTCCGACTCCTTTTGCGGCTGGGGCCAAGTATATTTGTGGCCGTATCCATGATAACGTTCTTCAGGTGGTTGTGAAGATCATTAGTTGATGCTTCATCTCCAGGGCCTCTATTGACTGCGGTTATTGCGGCATCCATTTCCCTCTTATAGGTGTCGCGGAGGGTTGTGTTGTGGATGGCTTCAGTGTTCACTCTCACCTGATTGTCAGAGGGGATTCTAGGTGGTATTGTTATTCGAGCTCGGAGCACCATGCCAACGAGATAGTGATCCGAGTCTATATTGGCCCCCCTATATGTTCTGACATTCATCAAGGCTGAGAGGTGGCGGCGTTCGATCAACACGTGGTCAATTTGGTTGAAAGTGGTCCCGTCTGGAGAGGCCCACGTATGTTTGTGGACCGCTTTCCGCGCAAACCAGGTACTTCCAACAACCATTTCGTGTGACCCTGCTAATTGAATAGTCCGCAGTCCGTTATCATTTGTTTTTTCGTGTAAGCTATGGGAGCCAACGTATCGCCTGAATACGGGCTCCTTCCCTACTTGGCTGTTGAAATCCCCAAGTATGATTTTGATATCATATCTGGGACAGGCTTCGAGGGCTCTTTCTACTGCCTCGTAGAAGGTATCCTTCTCCGACTCTGCAGTCTCCTCTGTAGGGGCGTGAACGTTTATGAGGCTTATATTTCTAAACTTGCCTCGCAAGCGCAGAGTGCATAGCCGTTCGCTTATACTTTCAAAGCCGATAACAGTAGGTTTCATTTTTTGGCTGACTAAGAAACCTACTCCGAGCACATGGTTTACTGGATGGCCGCTATAATATATGGTGTAGTGGCTCTTCTCCAGGAAACCGGTCCCTCTCCATCGTATCTCTTGCAATCTCGAAGCCTTATTATCTCCAATTCGTTCACAGACCTCTCGTAGTTGTTACTCCGTCACCCCGGGGATTAGGAAGACGTCCTGTTGAACCATTGGCTGAAGTCTACTTTCTTCCCACTGCGGAGAAAGGATTGTGATTATTTTGAACAAGAGTTGCGGTCACGTCAATTGGGATGATTTTTTCTCATTCGACTCTGGCTCTAATACCGAGAAAGATGGACTGTGGGAGTGGTGTCCACTCGTCTGGCGTCCATATTCGACTCTCGAAAGGTTTGTGAGAGCAAATCTTGAGGTACATCGCAATAGTTGAGGTTGATTTGTATCAATCTACAATTCAGCTTCATTCTTTTTTCCTTTGCACAACATGCATCGTGCATCTCCAGTGCAATCTTCGATGAGGTACATTTTACATTTATATTTTTCTCGACACTTCCATCACCATTTCATCCTATCGTACTAGCGCATGTTGCAAAGTGATTGAAATTGAAGCATCAGAAGCATGAAGTCAGCACACGACCCAACCTACTCATACCTTGCCCGCGGTTATCAACTTAACCGATGATTTCACCGAAAAGCTAAAAATAGCGGTCTGCGTACCCCCATGCCTTCTTCATTCTCTTTATGGCACTCCCTGCTATTCCGTAAAGCTTAAATTGTTCCCTTAGCGCAGATATCCTCCCGCGATATAAACTCGTCCAGGTCCTTGCTCTAAATTAATATTATCGCCTTTGAGCTTTCACTTCTCTTTGCTCACCCAGCAATTTTCCCATCTGGCCCAAAAACTATCCGCTGTATTCCCGCTGGATTTGCTTAACTTCAACCCTTTTCTGCGTACGCCTGATATGACTTACAAGTCTGTCAATTCCGGATCCGTTTTGACTTTGCGAAAGAAATTGGCGTGACACATATCCCTTTCTTGAAAATTATGATTATTTACGCATGAATCTCCTTTTTTTCCTTTGCCAATTCTTACTGCCCACCTTTGTCTATTGCTCGAGCTTACAAACTACCGATTTTTCCCCTTTTGTCAATTCTTATGCCGTAATGCACGAAGTACCAAGTCCCCCTCTTCTTCCCTGATATAGGAATATTAATGCTCCTTGAAGGAGCCCTGATTTTTGATAGCTATTCCATCTCTCCCTGATGAACTCCCAGAGTTCATTTATGCATTCTCCCAGTGAAAGAATCGCTGTTCCAGTTTTCCGACTTCAGCGTTCGTCTTTTACAATACACGACATATTTATTTTATTGAATCTTCAATTTCAAGTTAAATTCAGGCTAACCAGTGCTACAGAATACATTTTTCTCAAAGTAAGATCACAGATTAGTCTACATACAGAACGTTTTGTTAGACTGTATTTATATTCTAGAATGTTTCGTTTATACAATCGAATGTTACTAGATTGTTGTAGCAGTATCTTGCTTTATACTTCGTGACCTGGAATGATTTGAAGGTCCTTGAGGTTGTTTTCGTTTTTCATATACCAAGGAGCACCTGTGATCATCCGTAGTAGCATTAGATGCCAAAATAGCGCAGCTTCCCACTACTGGGGTACTGCGGACGCTGGATATCTATGGGCAGCGCTCCGCTTGTTCACTTCGCAAAATAAGATTCTCGATTCCGATGACCCGCAATGGGACTTGGAAAATCACACAGCTCTATTTCTGCAGCGGCTTCCGAAAATCTTGAAGACTTGATAAAGAGAAAACTTCTCGCAGTTTGAAAAGCCAATGGTTACAACACAAAATACTAAATTTAATTTTTTTAAATTTGTAAAACAACAATTTCACCCAAAACCTTATTTAAATCGATTCAATATTTATCTGTCTGTCTGTCTGTCTGCCACACCTAATCTACCTGGAAACGGCTGAAATAATTGTCATGAAATTTGGCAAGAAGGTGTGGTCCGTGAATTTCTTTCCACACAGCAAATGGCGAATGCGAAAGAGGGGGTGCAAATTTTTTTTCATACAATATGGTCATATAGTATCAAATGAAAGTGCACGCTTAGTACCTTTTGAAAGTGATATTTGATGAAACACGAGGAAGTGAGGGCTCAAAATGTATGCCCCAAGAAGTAAAACAAGTTTTGTCCTCAGAAACTATCTAGGTATTTTGGAAAAAATTACACTGTGAGAATCAAGCCTGAAGCCTACTAAGTTAAACTGTTACCGGACAGGACTCTCGAACTGTAGCACAAGTTGCAAGGATAACTGCATTTTTCCGCATGCACAATCCAGGCAAAAGATCATGCCGTTTCAGCATGTTATGCAAATTTTGCGGGACTAATCCCTTCGGTGAAATCACGGCTGGAGCTATTTCAATCTTTTGAAGTCTATAAGTTTGCTTCTTATCGTCCGCCAAAGGGCCGTACTTCCGGATTTTTGCATGCTATTTTTCACAGTGTTCCGATTCAACGGTACGGCTACATCGCTCGTGATTCCTTGAAAAGTAGAACTCAGATCCGGTCTTTTGTGATTAACGTTGTAGTTAGTGGCAATAGTGTGATCCCACAGCAGTTTGGCCTGATCATTTTCCAAGATTATCTGCGGAGTATACTTATAATAAGGATGGTAGGTTGCCACTAGGTTATACTTCAACGCAAGGTTTTGATGAAGAATCTTGCAGACGGAGTTATGACGATTGGTGTACTCGGTTCCACTCAACATCCTGCACGCAGATATTATGTGCTGGATGGTGTCCTCTTCACAGGAGAGGAGGATTGAGGAGTCGTGAAGGATGTACCGTTTATAATTTTTTGTTGGGAGCGAAGCATACTGAATTGAAGTTAGGAATGCTTCGGTCTCATAGAAAAGTACACCATTTGTCAACCATTTGTTGGAGGCTTCGATGTCAATGCCTGACAACAACAAATTTTTTATATGATCTCCGTGAATGGGTTTCTCTTTCCACATGTCGATCTTCTGTTGGACTGAAGTAACATTCGACATGGGATCCCATTCTCTGCTTTTCAAGTTCAAAGGAGATAATGTATTATCTGCCATGACGGTAGCCTGATGTAATTGGCTAGAGGATTGTTTCTCATGGAAACTCACGAAGAGATTGCACTTGATTGCAGTGTAATGTTTTTAAATTAAGCACCCCCTTCCTCCCGGATGACTTGGAATAGTGATCCTCAAATTTTTCGGCAGCTCTATTGTGCCATGTTGTTGACAGATTCTAAATCGAAGTTGGTTATCGTCTTTGAAATACAATTTGATGTCGTCAATAGACATTAAATGACTTTATGTATATTTCGACAATATATCATGTTTGAGTTGGAACCCGTATTTGCTTTCATGCAAAAGATGGGATAGTGGATTCAAAGTCAAACAAAACCACAGTGGGCTTAGAGAATCGCCTTGCCCAAAAATTTGCTTTGCCCAACTGGTCTAGTGTGTCGTCGATGCGGGGTAAAGGGAATTTTCCCCCAAGTATTTTTTTGTTTAAATTTCTGAAGTCTACTACTAGATGCCATTTTTGATTGTTATTATGTTTTTTTAGGTACAAGTAAAATTGGGGAGTTAAATTCGGAATTCGGTGGTTCTATTATCCCAACCCTCAACTTTTGGCAACCTGCTTGCTTATTTCGGATTTATGTGTTTCTGGGATACGGTAGTTTTTGGCATCGACTGTTGTATAGTCTTGAAGGGTTACTGGCTGTTTGTAAAAATTATTATGAGATAGGGTTGTGTTATCTGTTCCATAGATGTCAGTGTATTTTTGACAAAGTTTTTTGAGATCACCTAATACGTAATTCCGAATGTTTCCAAAATTTAGTTTGTCTATTATTTTTTGGTTAGCATTACTGGTTTTGATGGGGTTGCGGAGCTTCTTAGGCATGCTAAATTTCCTACCCACGGGCGCCCAACACCAGTCCGTTTTGAACACGTACTTGTCTGGCCCCAAAACAAAAACACACGAAAAATTGTGTGATCTGAAGAGGCTGCCTGCGCATGCGACAAATCCCGTCAGCAACTGGCCGCCGCTACACTCTTGGCATTTCCTCTACAAGATGCCCCCCTAGCCGTTTTTGTTGATGCCTCTAACATCGCAGTAAGTGCTGCTCTCCACCAAAAGGTGAATCAGGTCTGGCAGCCGTTGAGCTTCTTCTCTAAGCAGTTGAACCCCGCTGAACGGAACTACAGCACTTACGATCAAGAAATGCTCGCCGCGTACCTGAGCATCAAATACTTCCGCTTCTCCATAGGTCATTCACGGTGTCCACGAACCATAAGCCTCTCACGTATGCTTCGAAACAAAAGCCCGACAAAGCGTCCCCTCGTCAGCTTCGACACCTGAGCTTTATAAGCCAGTTTACGACAGACATACAGCACGTGTCCGGCAAGGACAACATAGTTGCTGGCGCTTTGTCACGTGTCTCCAAGCTAAACATCCCCGCCGCACTCAACTTCTCGGCTACCGCCTAGGCGCAGGAGGATTACGCAGTACTTCAGAGCCTCAAATACAACCCCAAATACAAATTTTGGGAGTTGCCCATCTTCGGCTCAAACCTCTCTCTGCTGCGAAAACTCGGAAAAGGAACCCCGGCCATACATTCCGACTACCTTTCGCAAGGAAGTATTCCACGCGGTTCACGGCATAGCGCATCCAGGCACCAGGACAACAAATCGGCTATTCGCCGAGAAATACTTCTGGCCCTCCATGAACAAGGATGTCAACTCCTCGGCCAGAGAGTGCATTGCATGCCAAAAGTGTAAAGTCACCAGGTATGTAAGGAAAGAAATGTGCTCATTCCCCGGCACTACCAAGAGGTTCCACACCATACACCTCAACATAGTAGGTCCTTTGCAAGACTCGCACGCGAGTTAGGTAAACTCCTGGGTTTCAAACGCCAGCGGATTACTGCATACCACCTGCAATCCAATGGGATGCTAGAACGCTGACACCGGACGCTGAAACCACCATTATGACACGCGACGATACGTCCTGGACTCAAGTCTTACCTCTCGTCCTACTCAGCCTATGAACAACCCGCCGAGAGGAGTTTGCTGTCAGCCCCGCGGAACTGGGGAGAACCCAAGGCTCCCAAGTGATCCGGTGTTCGACAAGAGATCGGGTCTCACATAGTCGGGATTGTTTCGTCTGCAGAGGGACAATCTTCGACGCATTAAAGCGACACCTCCCACCCGACACTCGTCCGCACCTATCTTTGCGCCCAAGGAGCTGGACACGTTTACGCACGTTCTAGTCAGGACGGATTCCATCCGGAAGCCGCTGTAGCCTCCATATGAAGGCCCGTACCGTGTTCTCGAGCGGGAAGAGCATTTCTTCTAGCTCGAGATCGGAGGACACAAAAAGGCGATTTTCCTATTCAGGCAAACCGACTCTTATTAACAAAGTTATATAAGGTGAAAATTTTATATTTCACTTGAATGTATTGCACTCTAAGACGTGCATGACGTCATCATCTTATAAAATGAACACAAATGAACATCGGAGTGTATAGGAATATTTTAGTTTACTTTTCTAGCTTTTTAAGGCTTTGTGTGAAACAAAACCTTATCAAAGTTGATTGAATGTCTGCCTGTTGGTCTGTCCGTGTAGCTGTATGTATGTCTATCACAACCGATTTACTCGAAAATGGCTGAAACGATTGTCACGAACTTCGCTGAGAACATCTGGTCTGTGTGTCCCTTTACGTGGTCATGTGGGATGTCAACTGAAAAGGGCTTAATTAGTACTTGTCATAAATGATTTTATTTCTGACATTGGATGAAACCCAGGATAGTGCGGGATTAAAATGTGCGCTCCAAAAAATGAAACTGGTCCCGTTTTCAAAACAATCCGAAAAAAGGTCAAAGTGATGTACTTATACAAAGTCTAGACCCCAAAATACATCCAATTCCCCCCTCACCAAATAAACTTAATAATAGCATATACTGTATTTGCGAATTTTGCCTGCGAACTCCCCTTAAGTTCATTCTGGAAGTACGAAATTGGGCACCAGTATAAGTGATAATATAAGACAAAATTCCCGAAAGTTTCAATGCAGTCCAATTATTACTAACAAAATTATACAAGTTCAAATTTCTATATTTCAAGTGAATTCATCATCGTCACCATCCCATAAACTGAACTCACTCAACTCACACGTCATCTACTGAATGCCGGCCGCACTCAAATTAGTGCGCAGCAACTCGGTAGGCCCCCCACTTCAGTAGAAGCGGGCTCCATCAGTCCAGATGCAAACCTGACGCTTTTGAACAGTAATTCATATCCTTATCGAGTTTTGAATTAAACAAAGTAGAGCAAAATGCCACATGTAGCGGGTTTCGGTCAAGGTGCTCCTCAGTGTGGAGGCGTTAGATCGCCTCCACCCGCCGAAACCGACTAGCCACAAACATTTTTTGTGGGTATTGTTCCATCGATGGATGCATATCTAACATACTATACTTTAGTACCGGCGGTATTCATCTTTTGTACTTATATATGTACATATATGCTTTGGTGCATGCAGTAAAGTCGAAAAAAATGGTGCACATATATATATATGGTATGTACACACCAGTATGCAGTAATAGACAATGTTCGTTTAGGATGAGCATAATATTTATGTCTCTAATATGTACATACATATACCTGAAAGTTTTGAAATATATATACGCAGGAATACTTTGAATTTGAAGCTTTTTGAGAAAAGAAAAACATGCTTAGAAAATTCTATATACCTGAAGCGTCCAGCTTCCGATATTCCGACTTGTTTTTAGTTATTTATATATCAGTATCAATTACTCGAGACAGACATATGTATATGTATATGCTGCGGGTAGTGTCCAATTGATTAATATGGATATATACAATAGCGGTTAAAAAAAGCTAAGTTGCGTGTAGGTGGTTCCGACAAAAAATGTTATATATCTGATCTTTCTAATTTGTTTTTGGTTTACGAATTCTCGTTGGCACGAATTGCGTGACCATACCATCGAAGACGCCTCTCTCGCAACGTTACCACGATCGGTGCAACCCCATAACGATTGCGGATATCCTCATTTCGGATGTGATCTAAACTTGTGACGCCACTTCGTCTCCATTACCGCAAGACACCGTTCATTGTCTTTTATAGTCGGCCAATACTCAGAACTATAGAAAGCGACTGGACGGACGACATCGCGGAGTCTTCATACATGCAGAAAGGGGGTGCAAAATTTGTCATGTTGGGTACCAAATGATAGATCTCGATTGGTATTTTTCGAAGCCAGTCTCAGCTTTGACATTTGTTAAAAAGGCGGGGACCCATTCTCAGAAACTAACTGAATATTATAAACTTAATTTTTAGTAGATATCGATATGGAAACTATTCTAAACAATCCTAAAATTCGAACAAACTGTGACTTCTGGGGAGAACATGCAGGCGGTATATGTATGATGCCTATATCCTTCAATACGTATTTGTGGCGGATTCCATTCTATTAGGTTAATTGTGGTATTAGGGTAAGGGGCTGTAGAGATCTACGTATTTTGATCATGAAGTGCATGCAGTGAACGGTGGTTTTCAGCGTGAATAACCTCGACTGTTAATTATCACCGTGCATTGAACTGAATATTTCATGTATTATACAGTTTTTCCTTCCGTTGAATTCATATAGACAGCGTGTTGTTGATTCTGGTTGCTCCGTTAACGATAGCTTCAGCGACTTCATAGTAAAGTTGTTTATTATAGTCGATGGCTAAGGATTTTGGTGGAAAGGCTAAGGTGTTATCATTTTTGATTCGCTTAGGAATTGTTGTTGATGTTATAAGCAAAAACTGATTGATTTGTAAGTAAGCGAAAATCAACAATTCCTTTTCTGGATGTGCAGTATCAATACGGTTCAGTGGTATGCAGAATATTTTATGTTGTGCTGGTAATATCTGCCTGGTGCAATCGATGACTTGATGTAAATCTTCAAAGTCTAGGCATTTTATAATCCCAATTTTCGTATACAGAGCGTTTAATATTGATAAATATTTCTGGTTTAATTAAAAAAGAAATATTGTTGCTCGTTGATACGTGTTGATGTGTTGATAAATTGTAGGTTGATCTTGTTGTGGCCAGCTGGCTGTCTTTAGGCCAGAATTTAGGTAGTGGTTAAAGTTCTTTAGTTTCAAGCAAATGATTTTGTTTTTGCGATTCGTGGTTCGCAAAGCGTTTAGCATTAACTTTCCATGTTGGTGATTGGCTTGAATGAGCCTTTGATTATTGGAGTTTAGATTGTCAATGTCGTGGTAGACTTTATCATTTACCCCGAATAGTGTCGTTAGTATGTCCCCTAATATTCCACGCTTCTTTCTTGGATGCATGAATAACAAGGTATCTATCTTCTGTTGAACTTCCTGGTTGATCTTTTTCAACTGACGATCTTTACACTGTATTATTGATGTATCAATTTTTCCTAAGTTGCACATTTCATTTATCCTTTGAGTTGCTGACGAGGCTGTCTTTCTTTATTTCGTTCCACAGCACTGTTAAGCTTAATCTCTATTCATATATGTGAATCCCAGATGCTCAACGTAGGAGTGGATGTTATATTTATAGCTGAATTGCATAATGGAGGAAAGAATGTTATCAAACACATGATGAACATACAAATGAATGGTGACAGCGATCTTTCGCAGCAGCAGTGGTAGTTTCATCATTACTCTGTCTCGAAGATCTTCATTTTCTGTTACTTTAGGGAACGTTAGGCAAGTTGGAAAATCCTCGTCTTCATGTGATAATAATAATAATCGTTGGCGCAACAATCCATGTTGGATCAGGGCCTTGAAGTGTGTTAGAGCACTTCATTCAAGACCGTAACGGTACACTACAGTAGACTGTAGGAGACAATGTGGTCAGCATTGCGCTCGCCCGAGATTATTACCCTGATTTGACTCAGGTACTCATTCACAGCTGAGTGGACTGGTATCCGACGTCAAATCACGATACGAATTCCACTGCCACCAGTGAGATTTGAACCGCGACCTTCCGTACGACAGCCTTGCGTTCTAACCACTCAGCTATCCGGACACGTGTGATGGTTCGGGAATAGTTACTGGTTCATGATTTGCAATTAGTAGAGCTGCTAATTTTTTAATTGGTCGTTTGGTAATGCGCCCATTCAGCTTAATTGTTGCTACGCGAACAAGTTCATCAACTCTAGGATTTACTTACAAAATGGATGACCATACCGATGGGGTATAGTTCTCATTCTTGACTAATACAAGCTGTTCCAATTCCATGATAGATTTGACTCTCATTCACTTTGGCCTTTGCTGTAATCTGGAGATATATTCATTCGACCAACGATCCCAAAAATGTTGCACGATCTGTTGTGTTAGCTTCCATGCTTCCAAAAGTTTAACTTTCTTATTTGGTGTCTCCTGAGGAACAGTTACCAGTGGTTCGCCTATGGAAGTTGGGGCCTCTAACTCATTTAGGTCTTCGCTGATTGGCATAAGAGACCTACTATTAAACACTGCTCCGATCTGAGTGAGCACTGTATACATTTCTTCTATTGATGTTAAATTCTCGCCGATTTTTTTTTGGAAATGTGGCTTAATTGATTTTACTGCAGCCTCCCAGACTCCTCCAAACGAGGACTACTTGGGGTATGAAATGCAAATTAATTTAATTGTTAACGGCTATGGACTGTGCCTTTGCCAACATTTGCATGTAGTATTGTTTTAGCTCCTTGCTAGCTGCTATAAAGTTTGTACCACAATCAGAGTATAGGCCCGAACTTATTCCACCGCAGGACACAAATCGTTTGACGGCTGCAACGCATGCTCACTCAGATAAATCAGTCAGCCTTTTTTTTCTAACATATGAAAAGTGGTATGTGTGACTTGATACTTTTTCCGCCTCAGCTAGACGACCACTATACTTGAATAGGTCCAGCAAAGTCCAACTCCTTGTTTTAAATCCGCAAAGAAATTCTTTTGTTCCAACATTCGATCTGAAGCAAGCTTTGCATTATGTATGCATGTTTTTACCAATTTCGATAATGGTAATATCTAGTAATGTATCCTGACTGCTACTTCAGGAAGTCACGTGATCAGTTCCGGTAATTTGCAAACGGAACTTAAAATTATTGGATGCTTACTCTCCTTAAATAATGCTGCAAGCTGAATCGTCTGAATCGAGGAAAGGCGCCAATTGAAGCAGTTTGGATTTAGATTATATTGTTTGCTGGCTTTGTAGTTTTTCTATTTCCTCTTTGAAACGCATTGCTTGTTCTAGGCGTACGCAAACCATTTTGGCATTATTTAGCTTAACAGTTGTTAAAAATTGAGGCCGCTAAGCAAAAGGTAACTTGAATCGTAAACATTAGGCTACTATCTTAGCCAACTATATAAAGTCTGAATATCTTTCGGTGGTAACCTTGGGAACCTTGCATTTAGCTCCAGTTTTCCCATCCAACGTGGTAGCTGTCTCAATTATCTTGGCTGTATATTCGATAGGATTCTGGTGTAGCCAATCCCGTACTTTCTACCATAAATTTTGTTTGATAAAATGAAAGGCTCGCGAGGCGATATCTGCTAGGTGGCCCTGTCTACATGCTTTCATTGAATAGAGTTATTTTTTGTCTGAATCTTTCCCTCCCCCTCCCCTCACCCTATTTACAACGTACGTTTCCCATCTTGCTGCAAAGACTTGTGTTTTACTGGGAAATTCGCAAGCAGGTCTAATGTGTTCAATAAGTCGGCATAGGAGAACTGCACGGCTTAAATCGAGTCGAGGGATTGATTGCACCTTTAAGGCTACCTTGATTTCGACGTTAATAAATTCACTGTGACGTTTACATGTATTACACGCATATACACAACTGCTCCAAATTCCAACATTGATGCATCCCAGAAACGATGAAATTCAAGTTTCCATATTTGGAAGTTTGAATATGACGAGGTATTCGGAATCGTGATAATGGCAATGAGATCAGCCATCTTTACTTTGAATATTAATACATCGTCCTGAGAAATCCATTGGAGCTAAATGTTTTAACCGTATTCTCCAACTTACGAGTAATAGACACCACGCTGGATACTGTGCGATTAGCTGAATTCATGTGCTCTAAGAATTTGTCCCAATTTGAGGACCATTTCCGAATGTTCATTCCTGCTTTACTTAGCAGTTTTACGATATTACATTGTAGTTGTATTGTGTTTTCGATTTCTGATGCTCCAGTTAATAGGTCGTCAACAAACAAATCCATTCGGATGCATGCACTTGCCGATGGTGATGAAATTTTTTCAACTTCAGCAATCCGTCTCGGTGTGCGGATAGCCTGAAAGGGGTGAATCTGTACTGTTTTATTGGATCTGATGGTTCTGGCCGCCACACAATGCGCTGCAAGTACGCATCTTGTGGATCAACTCGTATCTGGCTGTACATTTTTTCGATATCTGCAGCACGTACTTGTGTTTCCTCTAAAGCAGCAATATACCAAACATCGAATTTTGAATTGTTAGTCCCGCCATTTAAAAAAATGACGCTTTGTGGGAAGCGTTGGAAGCAACCCAAAGCGTGGTGAAGGTGCTCCCTTTTTTATTTACGGCATTATTATAAGTAATATGAATGTTTGCTAAATATTTCTCCGGGTGAAATTTCACTCATATGGCCAACTATAAAAATTCTTTCAAAAAATCTTAACACTGTTCTAGATTTCTTTCGAGGGTAGCTTCTGTTTGACGCAAACGGCCAATAGCTTTCTTCAGTAATGGTTGTTACACGATAGTGGGGTTTGTGTCAGGTTTAAAAAGTAATCTTACCATTTAACAATCTTAAGAAGGATTTCTTTTAACGGTCCTTTTGAAATGATTCTCACATTCTGATTCCTCTTGGGTGAGGAATCGTTCCTGGGGCAATTCTTCATGTTCTCAAAATTTGCTTATATCGGTATCCAATTGCTTTGCGCTAACCACACTGATTGAAGGGTTTACTTCTGGTACCAAGCGATTAACATGACCTGATAATCCCGTTTTTTTTTTGTGCAAATATTTTCGTAGATCTTTTTCGAATTATCGCCTAAGAAGCCATCAATCTTCCCAGCGGTATAGTATGATGAATCAGTTAAATCATTCCCATTTAACTCTGTCATATTATATGGTAGGTTGCACTGAGTTGTCTGCTCTGTTATGTATTGCACCACAAGTAAGAACAAATTAAAGCACTTCGACGTCCAGTTGACCGCATTGTGCGGATATCATATCCCTGCTTTTGGTTGAATGAGTTCCAATACCATGAATTGTCTCATTTGTAGCTCCGCATGGATAATTGCAAAAGGCGCTGCTGCTTCACTTGTGAAGGAACGATAATCCTTGATCGTTTCTCACCCAAATTTTTGCTGTAGCCAATAGTACTGTAGGAACTTGAATACCACTGTAAACAGCATTTAGGGAAGAAACTTGCTGAGATGGAGATGAACCCTTGCTTGGTGACGTTTGATATAATAATGAATAATGATTTTTTCCACTTATATCAGACTTGGAAAATGTGTCATACTGATGAATTTTGTGCCCTCCTTTGCTCAATTGATGTAACACTTCTTTAACTTGTGCTGAAGGTGCTCCTACTTTGACAGTTTTGCGCTGTGTACTATAATTTGTACTACTTCCAACATTGCAAATCGTTGCTGTAGAAATTTTGTAAATTGATCCAGAGTTGGCAGTTCCGTTGAGGATCCAATCGATTTCTGCCCCTTGGAATTACTGTCCACATCCACTTTCTGAAATAGAATATTAAGCGGGTTAATTTATTTTAGGTTTTTTTTATTAAAACTGAAAAAATAGTATATTACCATGTTTCTGGGAAATTAACTAGAAACTTCCATTAAGTTTATCCAGAGAGTTCCAGTAATATAGACTATGGTAGGACAAACGGTTTCGTCCAGGGCAGAGGCAACTCTTCAGACGCTGCCTCACCTCTGCCCTGGGAGCAGCGTGACCGTGAGTGGCATCGGATGGAAAACGCTCCATTTATATGTTTAGGAAAACACGCCAAGGGTGCGAATTATATCCAGTAGAAACCGATAGTTTGAGCCTGAGCTGGCTAAAGCTAAATTAATTGTTTAGGATAAGTGAGGGATCCTAAGTCCACAACCACTTGTTGTTGGACCGGACCAAATGGAGAGCAACTTACTCCCACGTTTATTTGGTCCGCGGATCCCTCGTTTGGGGCATGGCACCCAAGCATTAAAAATTGTAGGACAAACGGTTTCGTCCAGGGCAGAGGCAACTCTTCAGACGCTGCCTCACCTCTGCCCTGGGAGCAGCGTGACCGTGAGTGGCATCGGATGGAAAACGCTCCATTTATATGTTTAGGAAAACACGCCAAGGGTGCGAATTATATCCAGTAGAAACCGATAGTTTGAGCCTGAGCTGGCTAAAGCTAAATTAATTGTTTAGGGCAGAGGTGAGGCCTGAAGAGTTGCCTCTGCCCTGGACGAAACCGTTTGTCCTACAATTTTTAATGCTTGGGTGCCATGCCCCAAACGAGGGATCCGCGGACCAAATAAACGTGGGAGTAAGTTGCTCTCCATTTGGTCCGGTCCAACAACAAGTGGTTGTGGACTTAGGATCCCTCACTTATCCTAATAGTAATTCATAATCATAAATATTCCCCAAAGATTTCAAAAATTTCAAAACGCTGCTTATTTGCTTTTTACGAATCAAAACAAAGATAATAAAAAAACTCATATAGACTTTAGAAAATTTTAACGTTAATTCACTTTTTCTTCATAATTTCTGTGCTTCATGATTTATGTGTTTGTTTATACCCAGTTCGGGAATTCCCACTCTATCTATGTCTCTGATTACTGCCATAGCCCTTCTGAGGGTTTATGCTTGACTTTGATTTGGAATTAGTTACAAATTTTTTTTTTATAAGCAGTGCATTTGAGCCACAATTTTTTTTTAAACAAAGTGGACTTGAGCCACTGAAGAGAATCCAAATTGGGTTTTCACCTGGACTTAGACTTGCCTTACCGAGTCGCCGCATCCTCCAGGCCGCCTAAGCGAAACACTGAACAATCACGGTAGAACTCAATTCGACTACTTCCACAATGCTGCTATAGAAGTTCTTCAAATCTTCCTACTCTTTTCCAGAATATGTCCTCCCGACTCCTTGTCGCACGAAACAACAAACACCTCGACACCAGGCTGGCGTAAGGCCTCAATTCCCCCTGACAAGTGAACTCCATGGTGATCACCGACGAACTTTCTTTTTCCAAACTCCCAACATTCGACCGGACAGCAAATCTCCCTTTTTCCCACTGAAACAGTAATTTTTCTATATCGAAAGCAAATTGTAACAGTAAAAAACATTTACCTCCACATACGAATGCGACAGATCATTCCCCTCTGTCACGATCAATTCGTCCGAGTGCATTCAATAATGTGTAATATGTGGCGAAATTTAAGGTAACTGTACACTATAAAATGCATTATTTGAGCAAATGAATTCAGAAGAAAAGCGAATGAAATTCCGCTTCCATCGCAAAGACGCGGCCACTACACTGTCTTAAAAAAATTCGCTCAAAATTTTCATTGCACCTTATTTAATTAAATATAGCAATATTTACCCATTTACGTTTAACTTAACTGTCAATAAACCCAGTACAAATTAGAAAAGATTCATTAGATAACTTTCTTATCGAAGAAAACACCTCAGAACCATTTTCGCAAAAATGGCCCTTTTTTCCAGTGAAACCAATTCAAACATTTTCTTATTCTGTTTACTTGCCTGTTTCGTCCGTAATCTTAAAAAAATCCAGACAATTTTTTATTCACAATCCAGAAGAAAAATAAGAAATTATTAACGAAATTACATTACCGGGGGACGGGCCAGCACTATTAGTGTATAAAATAATATGCAAAAATTTCAAATCGTTCAGTTCAACCGAATTTTAGTTGCGCTTCTCGGCAGTTAAAAAAATGTGGTTTCGAGAAAAATGCGGTTAAAAATTTCTATTTCAAATTTCGGTCTGATATTTCTGCATTATACTTCCAAAATATCAAAATCATGCTTGGAAATTTCAACCGTTAAGTGGGACGGAGCCCGTATTCAGACAATACGTCGGCTCACATAGCTTATATAGGGATACCAATGATAACGGTCTGATTATTGAGTTAGCAGTATCGCACGATATGGTTGTTGCAAGCACCTGGTTTGCACGGAAAGCGATCCACAAACATACGTCGTCCTCTAAAAACGGGAGCACTTCTCAGCCTCGATGAATGTCAGAACATATAGGGGAGCCAATATAGGCTCGGATCACTACCTCGTTGGCATGGTACTCCGGGTTGGAAATGCAACACCACCCACAATCCCCTCTGAAAATCAGGTGAGAGTGAATAGTGAAGCCGTTCACAACACAGCCTTCCGTGACACCTTTAAGAAGGAAATGGATGCCGCAATAACCGCAGCTAACAGATGCCCTGGGGATTAAGCATCACCAAATGATCTCCACAACTACCTGAAGAACGTTATTATAAATACGGCCACAAATATACTTGGTCCCAGCCGCAAGAAAATTCGGAATGGCTGGTTTGACGATGAATGTAAGCTAGCTACGGAACGGACGAATGCTGCATACCGAGTAATGCTGCATTCTCAAAGAACGCGGGCACGCGCAGACACCTACCAAGAACTCAGTCGAGTGGAAAGACGACTTCACAGACGGAAAAAGGAAGCCTGGGAGAACCAACAAGTCTGTGAATTAGAAAAGTACATGGAGCAACCGCAATAGGCGCAGAAGTTTTACCAACAAGTCAACGGGATGAAGCCTTATACACCTCGATGCTCATCCTGCCGAGACAAAAAGGGCATTTGATTTGTGGCAGAATGGGAAAGAAACAAAGAAAGAAAGAAAACCATAAATCAGCAGGAGCCGATAGAATTACAGCGGAATTAGTTAAATATAGAGACGACTAACTACACCAAGCGGTTCAGCAACTAATGGTCAAGCGAGTTAATGCCTGACGACTGGCAACGAGGCATTATCTCTTTCATCCGCTAAAAAGGGGGATATCATGCATTGCAGCATTTATAGATGTAGGTAGGTATGTTACGTTGATGAGTATCATCTATAAGATATTTTCTGCTACCTTGTTAGGTCGGATAGCCCCATGCGCCCCAAATATCATTGGCCCATACCAAAAAGGCTTGACTCCAGGCAAATCAGCAACAGATTAAATTTGCTCTCTGCGGCAAGCGATGGAAAAATTGTTGGAATATGGACATGAGTTGCACCATCTCTTCATCGGCTTGAAAGCCGTCTATGAGATCATAGCTAGGATAAAACTGTACACGACCATGAAGGAATTCGGTATCCCAACGAAATTGATAAGACTGGCTAGGCTGCCACTGACCAATGTGCGAGGTCAGATAAAAACAACGGGATCACTGTCAAGACCATTCGACATCAACAACAGTCTACGATAAGGGGATACCCAATCTTGCGTCCTCTTTAACGTGGCGCTGGAGAAAGTGATCCGTTACGCTGAGGAAAATGCAAGAGGTACGATCCTCTTTAAGCCCACCTAACTACTGGCCAATGCTGACGATATTGGGATTATGGGAAGAACAATCCGAGATTTACAGTCTACCTTCATCCAGATCGAGCAGGCGGCGCGAGATCTTGGGCTGCACATCAATGAAGGCAAAATATATGGTGACAACGTCAGCGCCAAAAAGCAAAGAACCAACAATATCGAATCGCACTGGTCAAAAGAAAACAATAAAAATAGGAGACTACAACTTTCAGACCGTTGAAAATTTCGCCTATCTAGGGTCGAAAATCACAGCTGATAACAACTACAACGATGAAATCCGCGCACGGTCCGCGCAAATTGCGGACTTCTGGCCGCGTTCGAGAGAAGCATCCTCCGAAGAATTTTTGGCCCCTACATGAGGATAGACGATTCCGTAGCCTACATTAAGACGAAATCTATGAGCGACACCATGACCGTCAAGTTCTGGATAAAATCCGACTCAATAGGTTACGGTGGGCGGGTCACTTAATCCGTTTGGATGAGGATGATCCAGCCTGGAAAGTCTATAAAGGCAACATCCACGGTGGAAAAAGAAGACGAGGCAGACCCTGCCTGATATGGAGCGTTGGCGTAAGTCAGGACGCTAGACAGCTTTTAGGGATATTGAAATGGCGAACCTCGGCGCAAAACCGGGGTGTCTGGAGTTCTTTATTAAGGCAGGTCTAGACCGGATAGCGGTTATTGTGTCGTTGATGATGATGATACTACCAACAAATTCTGCTTTCAAAAGATATATAAAGGAAAGAATCGATTGCTTTAAATCGTCACATAGAAAACTTAATATTCCATTTAATTCTTATTTTGATTTAGTTTCTATTTTTAATTTATAAGTAATAATCACAGAAGGCAAAGTAATATTTAAGTTACAATTAAATTTATGTAAATCTCGGTCATATTGTACATAAATTAACTTTTAGGTCCAAATGCGAAAGCTATGAAGAAGATGCAGTAGGCAGAATGCAAATGGTGAATATTAACGGTAATTTGTAGTTGACATATCTCAGTTTAGCTTCCACCTTCACATGCCGGTGGCGCTTTCCAACGCGTTTGGATCTGAATTATATTCGAAATACGTATGATTAAAAAGTAACAGTTATTTTCCAAAAACTCTCTCTCTCTCTCTGGTAGGAAGTTTGATTAGGTTAATCTAAAGAAATGATTTCCATTCACTTGTTTAAGCTTAAGGTGAAGTATGAACAAATTATTTGATAACAATTGTTGATTTGACAATAATAATACACCACCAGGCATAATATTGTATTTAAGGTGATCCATCAAAACGTTGCATACAAGCATTGGCTGATCACGGGAACATGTCCGGTATACCGACATGAGCCGCAAGCAGTATTTGATAATTCTGCTTATAGCATGTATTGGAAACAGCAAGTTCTAACTATTCGAGACGCTCTACACAACAAGCCTGACGTACTGATAGTTGACAAGACGGGTCGCTCTGTGTATACTATTAATGTTGTTATCCCATATAATAGCAACATTGAACGAAAATACGTGGAGAAAAAGGTGAACTATGAGCAACTGGCTCGGTTGTAGTTCCCATAATATTGTCAGCTGCAGCTATTATACCTGAATCCCTCACGGCTTCCCTTGATGTCCTGGGACTTTCACGCAGTCTGGTTCAAATAATGCAGAAGTACACCATTCTGCATACGTGCTCCATGTACCGGCCTCCACCACCAGCGCCCCTTTATAATTTAAGTAGGTGGGATCGAAATGCTCGGCACTTCGTGCTAGTATCAGGTAAAATCCGTCATTTGCCACAATTGTGGCAACTTGACAATAATAATAATATAAAATGATAATAATAATAATAACACCACGCCGCACTGTCAGTACTCACGTAAAACTCTTCTCCACGTCCAGCTGAGGCTTCCGCTTAAGTTCGGAACGAATTCCAAAGCGTATATAGAATTCTCGGAAATGGATCCTTTGCATAGACCAGGTATTTTCAGGCTCTATGCATCTCCAGCAACTTCGAGAATTCTATTTCAAATCAATGATGAAATTGCATCTTGACTGTATGCTGATATGTCGCTGCTGCAATTACAATCACTTGTGTGCAGTTATGGCTATCAGATGGCACGGGCAGTAGCTTCGCTTTCGCGTTATTGGTTTGAGTGACCGAAGAGATCCACCATGGAAAATTCGTCTGAAACGTCGGCGGGACTTACTAAGGTAGGACATTGCTGGAATGATTCAGATCAGCGCTGATAATGCCAGCAGACTGTTGAGAAGTAAAGTGCAGGGGGTTTACCGAAACTACGCCTTCCCGCGTGAGACATCCATTGTTGAAATTCTGGACACACTAAAGCAAAAATTTTCTGTCACATGCAGTCGGTTACGATGGTATGGCGAAAATCACTTCAGATGTGTCCCGAATGCAACATGCGCGAGGAACCGGCGGAGCTTTTTAAGATCTCTCAACGAATCCCAACAGAGCATCCAGACAGTGAAGTTTTCAGTAACGGAAGCGAAAGAATACTGGGATGAACTTCGGAGGTTACCCGCCCAGTATGCTGAGCCGCACTTTAGCAGCACACACAGTCGGTTGGCACGCAGCATAAATCAGGTCATGAGTCGGCGAGAGGAATTTCCACTCTTCCTCACTGCGGGGCTTACCCACCTTATCCCTAAGAAGGACACGATGCAGGGCCCCACAGACACAAGCCCG